>NC_086446.1:22953953-23267078 GCF_028390025.1 Pseudophryne corroboree | reverse complement strand
AGTTCCCAGGAGCAGAAGTCCTCTCCTGCGTCCGGTAAGTCCACAGCATGACGCTGGGGCTGCTCAGGCGGACCCGGGAACGGTGGGGGCCCATCTCAGGAATTTCAGCGCTCAGTGGGCTTTCTCACAGGTGGATCCCTGAGTCCTTCAAGTAGTATCTTAGGGGTTCAGGCTGGAATTCGAGACATCTCCCCCCCCCCCCCCCCCACCGTTTCCTAAAATCTGCCCTACCGGCAACTCCCTCTGCCAGGGAGGCAGTGTTAGTGGCTATTCAAAAACTATATTCACAGCAAGTGATTGTCAAAGTACCTCTCCTTCAACAAGGACAGGGTTATTATTCCACAATGTTTGTGGTACCGAAACCGGACGGTTTGGTGAGACCCATCTTAAATTTAAAGGCCTTGAACACTTATATCAAAAGGTTCAAGTTCAAGATGGAATCGCTCAGGGCGGTTATTGCGAGCCTGGACGAGGGGGATTACAGGGTCTCCCTGGACATCAAGGATGCGTACCTGCATGTCCCCATTTACCCTCCGCACCAGGAGTACCTCAGATTTGTGGTACAGGACTGTCACTATCAGTTCCAGACGCTGCCGTTGGGTTATCCACGGCACCGAGGGTCTTTACCAAGGTAATGGCCGAAATGTTGATACTCCTTCTCAAGAAGGGAGTTTTAATTATCCCGTACTTGGACGATCTCCTGATAAAGGCGAGGTCCAAAGAACAGTTGGTAGTGGGGGTAGCACTTTCTCAGGAAGTGCTACAACAGCACGGCTGGATTCTCAATATTCCAAAGTCACAGCTGGTCCCGATGACACGTCTTCTGTTCCTGGGAATGATTCTGGACACAGACCAGAAAAGAGTGTTTCTTCCAGTGGAAAAAGCAGAGGAGTTGTCATCTCTAGTCAGAGACATCCTAAAACCAGGACAGGTGTCGGTACATCAATGCACACGAGCCCTGGGAAAAATGGTAGCTTCGTACAAAGCAATTCCATTCTGAAGGTTCCACGCAAGGACGTTCCAGTGGGACCTGTTAGACAAATGGTCCGGGTCCCATCTCCAGATGCAACAGCGGATAACCCTGTCGACAAGAACCGGGGTATCACTTTTGTGGTGGCTGCAGAGGGCTCATCTACTAGAGGGCCGCAGATTCGGAATACAGGACTGGGTCCTGGTGACCACGGATGCCAGCCTTCGGGGCTGGGGTGCAGTCACAAAGGGAAGAAATTTCCAAGGACTGTGGTCAAATCAGGAGATTTCTCTTCACATAAATATCCTAGAGCTAAGGGCCATTTACAATGCCCTAAGCCAGGCAAGGCCCCTGCTTCAGAACCAGCCAGTACTGATCCAATCAGACAACATCACGGCGGTCGCCCATGTAAACAGACAGGGCGGCACAAGAAGCAGGAAGGCGATGGCAGAAGCCACAAGGATTCTCCGATGGGCAGAGAATCATGTGTTAGCACTGACAGCAGTGTTCATTCCGGGAGTGGACAACTGGGAAGCAGACTTCCTCAGCAGGCACTACCTCCACCCGGGAGAATGGGGACTTCTTCCAGAAGTCTTCCAAATGCTGGTAAACCGGTGGGAAAGACCACAGGTGGACATGATGGCGTCTCGCCTCAACAAAAAGCTAAAACGATATTGCGCCAGGTCAAGGGACCCTCAGGCGATCGCGGTGGACGCTCTAGTGACACCGTGGGTATACCAGTCGGTTTATGTGTTTCCTCCTCTGCCTCTCATTCCCAAGGCACTGAGAATGATACAAAGCGAGAAGTAAACACTATACTCGTAGCTGTCAGAGGACCCATGGCCTCTACCGCTAAGGCGGGACCTGCTGCTGCAGGGGCCCTGCCTGTTCCAAGACTTACCGCGGCTGCGTTTGACGGCATGGCGGTTGAACACCGGATCCTGAAGGAAAAGCCATTCCGGAGGAAGTCATCCCTACCCTGATCAAAGCCAGGAAGGATGTCACAGCAAAACATTATCACCGCATTTGGCGGAAATATGTTGCTTGGTGTGACGCCAGGAAGGCCCCAACGGAGGAATTTCATCTGGGTCGATTTCTGCATTTCCTGCAAGCAGGGGTGATGTTGGGCCTCAAATTGGGGTCCATTAAGGTCCAGATTTCGTCTCTGTCGATTTTCTTCCAGAAAGAACTGGCTTCATTGCCTGAAGTTCAGACTTTTGTCAAAGGAGATCTGCATATACAGCCTCCTTTTGTGCCCCCAATGGCACCTTGTGATCTCAATGTGGTTTTGGGGTTCCTGAAATCACATTGGTTTGAGCCACTTAAGACTGTGGATTTGAAATATCTCACGTGGAAAGTGGTCATGCTGTTGGCCCTGGCTTCGGCCAGGCGTGTATCAGAATTAGCGGCTTTGTCTTGTAAAGTCCTTATCTGATTTTCCATATGGATAGGGCAGAGTTGAGGACTCGTCCTCTGTTTCTCCCGAAGGTGGTATCAGCTTTTCGCTTGAACCAACCTATTGTGGTGCCTGCGGCTACTAGGAACTTGGAGGATTCCAAGTTACTGGACGTAGTCAGGGCCCTGAAAATTTATGTTTCCAGGACGGCTGGAGTCAGGAAAACTGACTCGCTATTTATCCTGTATGCACCCAACAAGCTGGGTGCTCCTGCTTCTAAGCAGACTATCGCGCGCTGGATTTGTAGCGCTATTCAGCTGGCGCATTCTGCGGTGGGTTTACCGCAGCCTAAATCAGTAAAAGCCCATTCCACAAGGAAGGTGGGCTCATCTTGGGCGGCTGCCCGAGGGGTCTCGGCTTTACAACTTTGCTGAGCGGCTACTTGGTCAGGGGCAAACACATTTGCAAAATTCTACATATTTGATACCCTGGCTGAGGAGGACCTGGAGTTCTCTCATTCGGTGCTGCAGAGTCATCCGCACTCTCCCGCCCGTTTGGGAGCTTTGGTATAATCCCCATGGTCCTTACGGAGTTCCCAGCATCCACTAGGACGTCAGAGAAAATAAGAATTTACTCACCGGTAATTCTATTTCTCGTAGTCCGTAGTGGATGCTGGGCGCCCATCCCAAGTGCGGACTCTCTGCAATACATGTATATAGTTATTGTTACACAAATCAGGTTGTTATTGCGAGCCATCTGTTCAGAGGCTCCGTTGTTATCATACTGTTAACCGGGGTTCCTATCATGAGTTATATGGTGCGATTAGTGTGGCTGATATGAGTCTTACCCGGGATTCAAAAATCCTTCCTTATTGTGTACGCTCGTCCGGGCACAGTGTCCTAACTGAGGCTTGGAGGAGGGTCATAGGGGGAGGAGCCAGTGCACACCAGATAGTACTAAATCTTTCTTAGAGTGCTCAGTCTCCTGCGGAGCCGTCTATTCCCCATGGTCCTTACGGAGTTCCCAGCATCCACTACGGACTACGAGAAATAGAATTACCGGTGAGTAAATTCTTATTTTTTCTCACTACTCTGTGTAAAAGAGATATTGAGAGGGAACAGATACGCCAGATGAAACTTTCATTCTACTGACAGTGCGTCTGCAAGGACCGCTCAGGGATCCTTTGTTCTCGATCCGTACTTCGGAACTTTGTTGTTTAGATGAGATGCCATGAGGTCTATCTCTGGTAGACCCCATCTGTTCACTATTGTCTGAAACACTTGTGGGTGTAATGCCCATTCGGTTTCCTGAATGGTGTGTTGACTGAGAAAATCCACTTCCCAGTTCAGTACACCTAGGACAAACACTGCTGACAATGCTGGGAGATGGAGTTCTGCCCATCTTAGAATGGGAGCTACATCCTCCATCAGTCTTTTACTGTGAGTTCCTCCTTGATGACTGAGGTACGCTACTGCTGTCGCATTGTCTGAGCGAATTTGGACCGGTCTTCCTTGCAGACTGTCCTTTGCCTGAACTAGAGCCATATAAATGGCCCTTATTTCCAACAGATTTATTGGCAGGCCACTTTTCCTTACGGTCCATTTTCCCTGGAACCAAGGGCTTCCGAGTACCGCGCCCATGCCTTGCAGGCTGGCATCTATTGTCAGGACTTGCCATTCTGTTATCCAAAAGGGTCTCCCCTTGTTTAAATGGTCTGTCTGTAGCCACCACGCTAGAGACCTTTTTACGTTTTCTGGAAACTTTATCATCTGCTTTTTATCGTCTGATGATTTCCGTTCCATTTGGTCAGAATAAGGTGCTGTAGTGGTCTGGAGTGTGATTTGTGCATATTCCACCATGTCGAAGGTTGATACCATCAGACCCAACAGTCGCACTGTTGCATGGACTGACATTGTCTGGTCGTGCAACGTTTCCTGAGTCATGACCTGCACCTTGACCATCTTTTTCTCTGGTAAGAAAACTCTCTGTAGGTCCGAATCCAATATGGCCCCCAAATGAACCATCCGCTGTGACGGATTCAGAGACGACTTTTCCCAATTTATGAGCCACTCGTGTTTCTGTAAACAAACTGTTGTCTGTTGAAGATGGCTCAAAAGTAACTCCTGCAAATGTGCTAGGATTAACAGGTCGTCGAGATATGTGAATATTCTTGTCCCTTGCTTGCGGAGATAAAATGCCATAACTACCATAATCTTGGTAAACACCCTGGGTGCTGTTGCTAGCCCAAAGGGCAAGGCTTGGAACTGAAAATGTTCCTGGAGGATGGCAAACCTGAGGTAACACTGATGAGACAGCGCTATTGGCACATGTAGGTAAGCATCTTGTACATCCAGAGATACCATGTTATCTCCCGGTTCCATAGCCCACATTATGGAGCGTAATGTCTCCATGTGGAACCTCGGGATCCAAATGTATTTGTTTAACATTTTCAGATTGAGAATTGGTCGGAACGACCCATTTGGCTTCTGGATCAGAAATAGATTGGAGTAAAACCCCTGTCCCCTTTGTGATGTATGTACTGGGACAATCACACCTGACTGCAGTAATTTTAGGACTGCTTCTTGCAGGGCATTGGCCTTCGACTCTATACGAGATGGGCTGGTGCAAAAAAATCTTTGAGGAGGCTGCCTCCTGAATGGGAACCCATACCCCTGAGATACCACCTTCTGCACCCAAGCATCTGTTGTCTACTGTTGCCATATGTGGGCAAAATGAAGGAGTCGGCCCCCAACCCTGGAATCCTCCAGGCGGAGGCCCGTCTCTTCAGGCTGGTGGTTACTGTTCAGGCTTGGAAGCTGGCTTTCTACTAGCCCATTGCCTCCTACCCCTGGCCGATCTATTGGACTGGGGCTGCTTAGACTCCTCTTTAGCTTTCGCTTTGCCATCGAAATGAGCAAAACTTTGAACCCTTAATCTTAGGGTTATAAGTAGCCGGAAATCTGACCTTCTTTGATTCAGCCTCTGATTCTAGGATATCAGATTATGGTTTCCCAAACAATATATTACCAATGAAAGGCAATGCTTCCAATTCTTTCTTGGATTCCGCATCTGCTTTCCAGGTACGTAGCCAAACTGCTCTACGAGAGGCTACTGTCAAGGCTGAAGCTTTAGAAGCAACTGTACCCATATCAATTGCTGCTTCTTCCAAGTATTGGGCAGATTGTCTTAAATGGCTTAAATGATACTCTTGCTCCCTATTAGGAGAAGAGAGGCTATTCTCTAGTTCATCTATCCATTTGCCCATTGCTTTTGCTACCCAGGCCGAAGCCATAGCAGGTCTTACCACTGCTCCTACAAGAGAAAATACATTTTTCAAGAAGCTATATACCCTTCTGTCTATGACATCATTTAGTAAGGTAGATGACAGTGGTAAAGCAGATTTATGCACAAGTCGCAGTACATGTGTATCTACTTTTGGAGGAACTTCTCTTTTCGAACAATCCACAGCTGGTAATGGATAATAAGAATCCCATCTTTTCGGAATCTTGTACTTTCTACTGGGCGTCGCCCAAGACTCATCCATCATTTCCGTCAGCTCAACTGACGCTGGGAATTCAGTTTTAACTGACTTTGTTTGTTTAAACACAGGTGCTTTAGAATTTGACACTGTCTTGGCTGGCTCTTCCAAGGAGAGAATAGCCTTCACAACTATCTTTTTCTCTGGTAAGAGAACTTTCTGTAGGTCTGAATCCAATATGACCCCCAAATGAACCATCCGCTGTGACGGATTCAGAGACGACTTTTCCCAATTTATGAGCCACCCGTGTCTCTGTAAACAAACTATTGTCTGTTGAAGATGGCTCAAAAGTAACTCCTGAGAACGTGCTAGGATTAACAGGTCGTCGAGGTTTGGGAATATTCTTATCCCCTGTCTGTGCAGACAAGCTGCCATAACCACAATACTCTTGGTAAACACCCTGGGTGTTGTTGCTAGCCCGAAGGGCAAAGCTTGGAACTGAAAATGTTCCTGGAGGATGGTAAACCTGAGGTTACACTGATGAGACAGTGCTATAGGCACATGTAGGTAAGCATCCCGTACATCCAGAGATACGTGTAATCTCCCGGTTCCAAAGCCAACATTATGGAGCGTAATGTCTCCATGTGAAACTTTGGGATCCAAATGTATTTGTTTAACATTTTTAGATTGAGAATTGGTTGAAATTTCTCATTCGGCTTCTGGATCAGAAATAGATTGGAGTAAAACCCCTGTCCCCTTTGTGATGGAGGTACTGGGACAATCACACCTGACTGCAGTAATTTTAGGACTGCTTCTTGCAGGGCATTGGCCTTCAACTCTATACGAGACGGGCTGGTGCAAAAATATCTTTGAGGAGGCTGCCTCCTGAATGGGAACCCATACCCCTGAGATACCACCTTCTGCACCCAAGCATCTGTTGTCGACTGTTGCCATATGTGGGCAAAATGAAGGAGTCGGCCCCCAACCCTGGAATCCTCCAGGCGGAGGCCCGTCTCTTCAGGCTGATGGTTTCTGTTCAGGCTTGGAAGCTGGCTTTTTGGTAGCCCACTGCTTCCTACCCCTTGTTTTGAACTGGGGTTGCTTAGACTCCTCTTTAGCCTTTGCTTTGCCTTGCCATCGAAATGGCCGAAACTTTGAACCCCTAGACTTAGGGTTATAACTAGTTGGGAATCTGACCTTCTTCGACTCAGCTTCCGATGCTAGAATGTCTGACAATCGTTTCCCAAACAATATATTACCAATGAAATGTAATGCTTCCAATTCCATCTTGCATTTTGAATCTGCTTTCCAAGTACGTAGCCAAACTGCTCTACGAGCGGCTACCGTCAAGCCTCATGCTCTAGAAGCAATTGTACCCATGTCATCTGCCGCTTCTTCCAAGTATTGGGCTGATTGTCTTAAATGGCTTAAATGATACTCTTGCTCCCTATTAGGAAAGGGGAGGTAATTCTCTAGTTTCTCTATCCATTCGCCCATTGCCTTTGCTATCCAGGCCGAAGCCATAGCAGGTCTTACCACTGTTCCTGCTCGAGAAAATATATTTTTCAAGAAGCTATCTACCCTTCTGTCTGTGACGTCATTTAGTGAGGTAGATGACAGTGGTAAAGCACAGTACATGTCAAGTCGCAGTACATGTGCATCTACTTTTGGAGGAACTTCTCTTTTCGAACAATCCGCAGCTGGAAATGGATAATAATAATTCCATCTTTTTGGAATCTTGTACTTTTTACTGGGCGTCGCCCAAGATTCTTCCATCATTTCAGTCAGCTTATCTGACGCTGGGAATTCTGCTTTAACTGCTTTTGCTTGTTTAAACACAGGTGCTTTAGGCTTTGACACTGACTTGGCTGGATCTTCCAAAGAGAGAACAGTCTTCACAGCATCAATAAGTTCAGCTACATTCTCTGAACTAAAACTCTGCAACTGATCATCATACGGAGTATTTGAATATACTGTATCATCATCTTGTGTAGTCTGCCACATAGACGCATCTGTTTTAGTCTTACCTGTCCCTTGGTTACTTGTAGAGGCTACTGGAACCAAGCCGTAGGAAGGAAGCTGCATGTATGGGTTAATAGTGTAACCTAACCCTTGGGGTGGTGCTACTGGAGTTAACCTGTCCACTATTGAAGACAAGGTCTTTGCGAACATATTCCATGGCTCGGTTGTTGAACCAAATCCTGTTTTTTACTTTGTTGAAAAGCAAAACAGTTCGCACACAACCCCTCATAAGTGACCAACTGGTCCATACCAATTAACCCTGTCTTACAAGATAAGCATGTTAGGGATGTAGGAGTGCCTGATAAATTTTCCTCGTCACTTTTGCCGCTCACAGACATGGTAATAATCTGTTAATGACTACATACTTTGTGACTGAAAATCACCTATATATGGATATATAGAAGTGAGATCAATCTGACCACAACCGTGCACCTGATTTCAAGGTCAGAACAGGACTGATGACATAGAAAAGTCATACTAGCAGTCAGTCACATGTTAAGGCATTAAACATTGTCATATGAGAATACAACCCCCATAACAACTTACAAGTAAGTAGGAAAATTGTACTTCTGTTTTTAACTGGGTTTTTTTCAAACATAACATGTAGAAACCACAGTAATATACAGATCTCATATGCAATATGTACTAAAATTAACAATTCATACTAACAAGTAGAGAATTTTTAGTACTGTATACCCTTCCTCCGTGGAGCGGGATACAGGGAGACTCACCACACTTCCATATCCAAACAAATACGCTTGCAAGACGCTGAGTGGATTCAGATGCTACTGGTGTACACTGCCGTTCGGATAACCGATGCAAGACACGGACGCTCAGTGACTAACACGTGTATGCAGATGCTAAGGCCTGCGACTCGGTCTAGGTGGGATCTCTAGTGCACACAACCGCAGCGTCTAAGCTGCGACCGAGTACCCTTGTGGTAGCGTCTGAGACGGAAGTGAGGTCATTCAGTTCATGGATGGGAGATGCGCAGAAATTGTTCATGAACTTGGAGGAGGGACTGCCAGAAGAGCGTCTGATTCCCCCTCATTGACTAAACTTTAAGTATCGCGGCCTCAACCTAGTCCTGGCGCCTATGATCCCTAGAGCGTTGGGCTGTCGCACTGGAGGTGTTCGGTGCATCAACACACTGTTTGTAGTCTCCACCAATACAGTGTAGCTGTGTCCGGACCCCTTTAGTAAGAGGAAATCCATAGACTTACCTTCCCCCCATGCTCCGGCCACAGCCTGGTTACGTCTGCTGGACCTGCTAGAACATCCGACACAGACGCCCGTCGAGACAGCACTGTACCGCGAAGGTAAGCGTTGTTGCGACCCGGTGGGGAGTTGTTGGAGCAACTCTTTCCCGTATGCGTTTAAGACGCTGTTAGGAAAAGTCGCTCAAAAAACGTAGTACGCCTATAAAAATAACATAATAAAAGCTTTTCAGGCTGCTTTATTCACAGCAGCCTTGAGACCATGGTCCGGCTCCTGCCGCACCAAACAAAAAACTGATTTGACTGAGTCAGTGGGCGGGATTATATGGTGAAGCCCTGATGCATACTGGGAGGCCAGAAAGCTTGTGACCGTGTTGGTGCTATTTCCGCTGTCGCTCCGGCATATCCCAATGTTATCCTGTGGATAATCCTGTGGACCCAGCCAGAGAATATTTTGTTTCTCATGGTCTGAGAGTCCTTCAGGTGCATTTTAGCAAACTCCAGGCGGGCTGCCATATGCTTTTTACTAAGGAGTTGCTTCCGTCTTGCCACGCTAACATACAGGCCTGATTGGTGGATTGCTCCAGAGATGGTTGTCCTTCTGGAAGGTTCCCCTCCACAAAGGAATGCTGTAGCTCTGACAGAGTAACCATGGGGTTCTTGGTCTCCTCCCTGACTAGGGCCCTTCTCCCCTGATTGCTCAGTTTAGACTGCCAACCAGCTCTTGGAAGCGTTCTCATGGTTCCGAACTTCTTCCATATATGATCATTGGGACCTTCAAAGCAGCAGATATTCTCTGTACCCTTCCCCAGATTTGTGCCTCTGGACAATCCTTTCTCGGTGGTCTACAGACAATTCCTTTGACTTCATGCTTTGTTTGTGCTCAGACTTGCACTGTCAAGTTTGGGACCTTATATAGACAGGTGTGTGCCTTTCCAAATCATGTCTACTCAACTGAATTTACCACAGGTGGACTCCAATTAAGCTGTAGGAATATCTCATGGATGATTAGTGGAAATAGGATGCACCTGAGCTCAATTTTGGGCTTCACGTCAAAGGCTGTGAATACTTATGTACATGTGAGTTCTTAGTTTTTTATTTTTAATAAATTAGCAAAAATGTCAACACTTTTTTCACATCATTATGGGATATTGTGAGGGAAAAAAATTACTCATTCTAGTTTGGAATAAGGCTGTGACATAACAAAATGTGGAAAAAGTGCAGCGCTGTGAATATTTTCCGGATGCACTGTATGTGTGACATGGAGAAAGGGCTTCCCAATCCATAACATATTGCACTATACAAACCACACCCCTTGTCTGCTGCATCTTAATTTGTTTCTACCCACCGAGAACTACTTTGTGGTTTGTGAGTCACCATTTATCCACCATTCCAATACAACAAAAAATTTGGATTTACACGAGTTTCCATAATAAAATCTGTTTTTAAAAATTATGTGTTGTATCTTTTTACGTGTTAGACTGAAATGCACAAAATGTAGACGCTACAAAACAACAATGTGATCTGTGGAGAGTGGGGACAATATCTAACAGAATAATCGTGTAGTGTGTACCCATGGTATGCTCTCCCACGGGTCACTAGTGACATCCCCCGTTGGCCCTGCTGTAACCACTTGTCACATGCAGGGTCCCGGCAGCAGTGATGTTTGGCTGGGTACACATCGCTTAGTGTGTACTTAGCTTTTGTTTCACCCAAGTGATCTACTCCAGCCTTATATGACATCCATTCCAATTGTCTGCGGATGGTTAACTTACATTGTTCAAATACTGTGTGACAGAAGCTGTGCTACAAACCTGTTTTGTATCAGCTCATAGAAATGCTTTTCTATTGTGTGAAATCTGATGTATAAAAAGATCTGATTTCTGTGTAAAACATTTCCCACACTCAGAGCATAGAAATGGTTTCTCACCTGTGTGACTTCTCTGATGTCTAATTAGCATTGATTTCTGTGTAAAACATTTCCCACACTCAGGACATGGAAATAGTTTTTCTCCTGTGTGACTTCTCTGATGTCTAACTAGAGCTGATTTCTGTGTAAAACATTTCCCACACGCCGAGCATGGAAATGGTTTCTCACCTGTGTGGAGTCTGTGATGATTAACAAAGAACTGATTTGCGTGTAAAACATTTCCCACAATCCGAGCATGGAAATGGTTTCTCACCTGTGTGACTTCTCTCATGTTTAACAAGATCACATTTGTGTGTAAAACATTTCCCACACTCAGAGCATGGAAATGTTTTCTCACCTGTGTGAATTCTTTGATGATTAACAAGTTTTGCTTTAGTTGTAAAACATTTTCCACACTCAGAGCATGGAAATGGTTTCTCACCTGTGTGAATTCTTTGATGATGAACAAGTTTTGATTTAGTTGTAAAACATTTTCCACACTCAGAGCATGGAAATGGTTTCTCACCTGTGTGACTTCTCTGATGTGTAATTAGCATTGGTTTCTGTGTAAAACATTTCCCACACTCAGGACATGGAAATGGTTTTTCTCCTGTGTGACTTCTCTGATGTGTAACTATAGCTGATTTCTGTGTAAAACATTTCCCACACGCCAAGCATGGAAATGATTTCTCACCTGTGTGGAGTCTCTGATGATTAACAAGAACTGATTTGTGTAAAACATTTCCCACACTCAGGACATGGAAATGGTTTTTCTCCTGTGTGACTTCTCTGATGTGTAACTAGAGCTGATATCTGTGTAAAACATTTCCCACACTCAGAGCATGAAAATGGTTTCTCACCTGTGTGATATCTCTGATGTATAATTAAAGTTGATTTATGTGGGAAACATTTCCCACAGTTAGAGCATGGAAATGGTTTGTCTCCTGTGTGACTTCTCTGATGTGCAACTAGTTTTGATTTCTTTGTGAAACATTTCCCACACTCAGAACAGGGAAATATTTTATCAGGTGTATGAGCTGCACGATGTGTAACAAAATCTGAGGTATCAGGAGACCAGTCCTCGCAGTTAGAGGGATCAGATGATATATCTGCGCTGAGAGGTACTGGATGTATATTTAGCATAACGGGGCTGTCTCCTGGAGAATCCTGTGTGATGTCATCTTCTGTTTTAGTATCTACTGACAAGATGAGATCTCCCTCCAAGGCATTCCTGCTTGTGCCTCCATCTGCTGGAGATAACATATACCGTTATGGTAAGAACTTACCGTTGATAATGGTATTTCTCCTATGTCCACAGGTATCCACAGGGTAACATTGGGATATGCCGGAGCGACAGCGGAAATGGCACCAAATAGTCACAAGCTTTCTGGCCTCCCAGGATGCATCGGGCTCCTCCATATAATCCCGCCCACTGACTCAGTCAAATCAGTTGTTTTCACAGCAATTAGGCAGGAGTATCATATAGAACCTTATTCAGGCGATAAGAACACACATGCACACCCTTCCATACAAGAGGGAAGAGGTTTAGTGATTGTCAAGATCCCCAAATCAGGTGCGTGAGGGTGGGATCCCTGTGGATACCTGTGGACATAGGAGAAATCCCATTATCAACGGTAAGTTCTTACCTTAACGATATATTTCTCCGGCTGGGTCCACAGGTTATCCACAGGATAACATTTGGATTCCCAAAGCCATTATTAGTGGTGGGGACGCTCCTGATTAGCCAGGAGAACCTTTCGCCCGAATTCTGCGTCATGAGAGGCAAAAGTATTCAAGGCATAACGTCTAATGAATGTGTTAATGGAAGACCATGTGGCTGCCTTACAAATCTGTTATGCTGAAGCACCATGCTGTGCTGCCCATGAAGGACCTACCCTACGTGTAGAGTGTGCAGAGACATTAGCCAGAACAGGGAGATCAGCACGAGAATATGCTTCTGAAATTGTCATTCAAAGCCATCTTGCTAGCGTCTGTTTAGTAGCAGGCCATCCTCTTTTGTGAAATCCGTAAAGAATGAAGAGAGAATCTGTCTTTCTGATGGCACTAGTACGATCCACGTAAATTCTTAATGAACGGACTACATCCAGCGACGCTTCTCCCGCAGACAGTCCCGATACCTGAAAAGCTGGGACTACAATCTCTTCGTTCAGGTGAAACTTTCAGACCACCTTCGGAAGATAACCAGATCTAGTTCTGATCACTGCTTTATCTGGATAAAAGATCAGAAAAGGAGACTTACACGACAGTGCCCCTAAATATGACACTCTTCTAGCTGACGCCATTGCCAGTAGAAAAAGAACTTTAGCCGTTAACCATTTAAGATCTGCTCTCTTAAGTGGTTCAAACGGAGCCCCCTGAAGGAATTTAAGAACCAGATTTAAATCCCAGGGTACTGCAGGAGGAACAAACGGTGGTTGAATGTGTAACATTCCCTGAAAGAAAGTACGCACATCCTGCAGGTTCGCAATCTTTCTCTGAAACCATACAGTTAATGCTAATACTTGAACTCTCAAAGAAGACACTTTTAAACCCTTATCCATTCCTGCTTGGAGAAAATCCAAAATCCTGGATACTTTAAAAGATCTTGGATTCATACCTCCCTTGTTACACCAAAGACTATAGGCCTGCCATATTCGATGATAAATCCGAGCTGAAGAAGGCTTTCTTGCTCCAAGCATGGTTTGAATTACCTGTTGTGAAAAACCTCTGGATTTCAGGATAGAGGTTTCAACAGCCACGCCGTCAAAGACAGCCGTTCCAGATGGCTGTGCCAACAAGGCCCCTGCATCAATAGATCTGGACGTTGAGGAAGCAGAATTGGAGCTTCCACGGACATCCTTAGTAGATCTATGTACCAATGCCTTCTGGGCCAGGCTGGAGCTATTAGAATTATGGCTCCCTTTGCCTGCTTTACTTTCCTCACCACCCTGGGTAACAGGGAGATTGGAGGAAATATATATGTCCGATGAAATTCCCATTTCACTCACAGTGCGTCTACAAGGATCGCCCCGGGATCCTTTGTTCTCGACCCGTATGCTGGAACTTTGTTGTTCCAATGGGACGCCATGAGATCCATCTCTGGCAGATCCCATCTGTCTACTAGAGTTTGAAATACCTCCGGGTGTAAGGCCCATTCGGTCTCCTGAATGGTGTGTCGACTGAGAAAATCCACTTCCCAGTTTAGCACTCCCGGTAAAAACACTGCGGACAATGCCGGAAGATGAAGTTCTGCCCACCTTAGTATGTGAGTTACTTCTTCCATCAGTCCTTTGCTGTGAGTTCCTCCCTGATGGTTGAGGTACGCTACTGCTGTTGCATTGTCTCAATGGATCTGGACTGGCCTTCCCCGCAGAATGTTCTTTGACAGAACTAGAGCAATATATATGGCCCTTATTTCCAACAAATTTATTGGCAGGCAACTTTCCTTCGTGGTCCATTTTCCCTGGAACCAAACATTTTCGAACACTGCTCCCCAGCCTTGAAGACTGGCATCCGTTGTCAGTACTTGCCAATCTGCTATCCAAAAGGGTCTCCCCTTGTCTAGATGTTCCGCCTGTAGCCACCAAGCTAGTGACCTTTTTACGCTTACTGGAAGCTTTATCATCTGTCTCTTTATTGTCTGATGTCTTCCGTCCCATCTGGTTAGAATGAGGTGCTGTAAGGGTCTGGAGTGGAATTGCGCATATTCCACCATGTCGAATGTTCACACCATCAGACCCATCAGTCGCATTGCTGCATGGACTGAAACTGTCTGACTGTGCAACAATTCCTGAGTCATTACCTGTACCTTGGAGATCTTCTTCTCCGGTAAGATAATCCTTTGTAGACTTGAATCCAATATGGCCCCCAAATGAACCATCCATTGTGATGGATTCAGGGACGACTTCTTCCAATTTATGAGCCATCCGTGTCTTTGTAGACAAGCTATTGTCTGTTGGAGATGGCCCAAGAGTAACTCCTGGGATTGAGCCAGGATTAAAAGATCGTCGAGGTATGGAAAAATTCTTCTTCCCTGCTTGCGGAGATAAACTGCCATAACCACCATAATCTTGGTAAATATCCTGGGGGCTGTTTCTAACCCAAAGGGCAAAGCCTGGAACTGATAATGGCAAACCTGAGGTAACACTGATGTGACCGTGCTATGGGCACATGCAGGTAAGCATCCTGTACATCCAGAGATACCATGTAATCGCCTGGTTCCATGGCCAATACTATGGAGCGTAACGTCTCCATGTGAAAATTTGGAACCCAAATGTATTTGTTTAACCTTTTGAGGTTGAGAATTGGTGGAATGATCCATTTGGCTTCTGGATCAAAAACAGGTTTGAGTAAAACCCCCATCCCTTTGTGTCAGGGGTACCGGGATAATTACCCCAGACTGAAGCAATTTCTGAACTTCTTGCAAAGCCCTGACCTTCGACTCTATACGAGATGGGCTGGTGCAAAAGAACCTTTGAAGAGGCTGCTTCCTGAAAGGGAAACCATAACCGAGATACCACCTTCTGCACCCAAGCATCTGTCGTCAAATGTGTGCAAAGTGAAGGAGTCGGCCCCCAACCCTGGAATCCTCCAGGTGGAGGCCCGTACCCTCAAACTGATGGCTTCTGCTCTGGTTTGGAAGCTGTCCGTCTACTGGCCCACTGTTTCTTGCCCCTAGCTGATTTATTGTACTAGGGTTGGTTAGTCTCAACCTTTCCTTTAGATCTACTTTGCCATCGAAACGGCCGAAATTTTGCTTTCCCGGTTTAGGGGCATAGCTAGCCGCAAACTTAACTTTCTTGGGTTCAGTTCCTACTCCAGGATATCTGTCAATTGCTTTCCGAACAGAATATTCCCAGTAAAAGGCAACACTTCAAGAGCTTTTTTGGATTCTGCATCCGCTATCCAAGTACGTAGCCAAACTGCTCTACGAGCGGCTACCGTTAAGGCTGATGCTTTAGAAGCAATCATACCCATATCAATTGCTGCTTCTTCCAAATATTGTGCAGCTTGTTTTATATAGCCTAGTTGAGACTCCTGCTCCCTGGTAGGTATGGAGAGGCCACTCTCTAATTTCTCCGCCCATTCTACCACTGCTTTCGCCATCCAGGCTGAAGCCATAGCTGGCCTTACCACAGCCCCTGAGAGAGAAAAAATATTTTTCAAGAAATCATCTACTCTTCTATCTGTGACATCATCCAGTGAGGTAGATGGTAATGGTAAAGCAGACTTACGCACAAGTCGTACAACATGTGCATCTACCTTAGGAGGAACCTCCCTTTTTGAACAGTCCCCAGCTGGAAAAGGATAATAAGAATCCCATTTCTTCGGAATCTTATACTTTTTATTAGGAGTAGCCCACGGTCCTTCCATAATTTTCATCAGATCCTCTGACTCCGTAAACTCATATTTTGGACGTTTAAACTTAGGTGCCTTAGATTTTGACACTGCTTTGGCTGGTTCCTCCAGACACATAATAGCTTTCATGGCATCAATGAGCTCAGCTATATCCTCTGTGCTGAAGCCCTCCGACTGGTCATCATATGGGGTATTTGAATACACTGTATCCTCATCTGTTGTATCATCTTGTGTAGTCTGTAACATGGATGTATCTATCCTGGTATTAATAGCTTACCAACTTGTAGAAGCTGTTGGCATCAAACCATAAGGAGGGAGCTGCATGTATGGGTTAATAGTGTAACCTATTCCTGGGGGTGGAACTGCAGGTGTTAATCTGTCCGCTATTGTAGACAAAGTCTGTGCGAACATACCCCATGGTGGCTCTACTGGTTGCTGCACTAGGGCCTGCTTTTTAGTTTGCTTATATGCAAAACAGTTAGCACATAACCCTTCATAAGCAACACACTGGGTTATTTCATCCAAAATCTCTATCTTACAAGATAGACATGTTAAGGGTGTAAGAGTCCCTGATAAAGTGTCCTCGTCACTTTTGCCGCTCATAGACATGGTAAATAATCCGTCTTGCAAAAACTACACTCTCTGTGACTGAAAATCACCTATATAGATATAGAAGTGATATCAATCTGACCACAATCCGAGCACCTGAATTGAGGATCAGGAACAATGCTTGACAAACATATAAAAGTCAGCAATCACACTAGCAGTCAGTCACATGTTAATTATTAGACACTGTCATATGAGAATATAATCAACCACAGAACACTTTTCTAGTATGCAGGATTACAATTACTGCACTTCTGTTTTTTAAACAGCTATTACCACAAGTTTTCTCAGACATGTTATACAGAAAACAACAGTACTGTACAGGCCTCATATGCATTGTGTACCAAAATTAACTATTCATACTAACAAGTAGATAGAATCTTAGTACTGTATAACCCTTACTCAGTAGAGTGGGATACAGGGAGACTCACCCCACTTCCAGAATCAATCAATACGCCCGAGAGACACTGAGTGGATTCAGACGCTACTGGTGTACACTGCCGCTCCGGTAACTGATGAGAGACACAGACGCTCCATAACGGACCCAGACGCTCAGTGAACGATGAGTGTATGCAGACCCGGTCTCGGCGGCAACTCTAGTGTACACAATTGCAACGTCTAAGCTGCAACCGAGTACCCTCGTGGTAGCGTCTGAGACGGAAGTGAGGTCATCAGTTCATGGACGGGAGACACACGAAAACTGGTCATGAACTCGGGGGAGGGGCGACCAGGAGAACGTCTGACTCCCCCTGCTGACACAAACCACAAGGATCGTGGCCTCGGCATAGTCCAGGCACCTATGATCCCTGCAGCATAGCGCTGTTGCACTTAAGAGTGGCGGCGCATCAGCCACTGTTTGGTAGTCTCCTCCAATACAGTGTGGCTGTGTCCGGAATCCCCTAGTAAGAGGAACCGATGCCTTACCTTCTCCCCATGCTCCGGCCACAGCCTGGTAAAGTCTGCTGGAACTGCTAGAACATCCGACACAGACGCCCGCCGAGATAGCACTAGTACCCGTAGGTAAGCGTTGTTGCGACTTGGTGGAGAGTTGTTGGAGCGACTCTTTCCAGCATGCGTTTAAGACGCTGTTAGAAAAGATCACTCAAAACTTAGTAAGACTATAAAAATAAAATAAGAAAGCTTAGGGCTGCCTTAACAGCAGCCCTGTGACCATGGTCCGGCTCCTGCCGCACCAAACAAAAAACTGATTTGTCCGAGTCGATGGGCGTGATTATATGGAGGAGCCCAATGCATCCTGGGAGGCCAGAAAGCTTGTGACTATTTGGTGCCATTTTCGCTGTCACTCCGGCATATCTCAATGTTATCCTGCGGATAACCCGTGGACCCAGCCGGAGAAATAACTGTACTATTATTATTCACAGATCTTTATATAGCACATACATATTACTCCGCACTGTACAGAGAATATTTATTCATTCACATCAGTCCCACCAGGGGAGCTTACACTCTATATTCCCTACCACATGGACACGTAATAGGGGTAATTTGTGTCAATAATTAACCCTAGCTTACATACTAAAGTGAAGCTTGAATACTTAATTGAATTGTGATTGTGAAACAGCAGCAGGGGAGATAAAATGCAGATCAGGTGAGATATAATGCAGATCAGGTGAGATATAATACAGATCGGGTGAGATATAATGCAGATCAGGTGAGATATAATGCAGAGCAGGTGAGATATAATACAGAAAGCAAAAAATAAAAAAATAAAATTTTTTTATCTGCACACACACTATCTTTATCTCATCTATATTTGGAACATCCGTTCCATCATAAACCCCTATTGAATTGGTGATAATTACCATCTACATTGGGGGTGCTGCCAACTACAGTATGTCGTGAATACAAGAAAGAAGAAGGAAAGAACTGTATTATCAGCGCACATAAAGGAGACTAGATCTGGTTATCACATCTACCAAAGTTTTAATAAAATGTAACTTTTATTGATATCTATTTAAAACTGGTGTATATTACTTACACATAACCATGAGTATAAGCGAAACATAGAGGTTAAAATATTGACATAAACAAGACATACAAGGTGCAAAATGAAAATAAAAGTGATTTTAAGATTAAAATGTGTGTCCACGTGTTTTATTCTAGTGTCCAGGTAAGTCTAGCCTATTATTGCATAATTGAATCAGTATTCATTCATATGTTTAGTTCATCTCAAATTTATGGAGGAGGCATCGGTGTCAGTTGTGGTGATGCCCTAAACATACATTTATTCTAAGCTGTTTAGTTTCAAATTGGATATAATGAATTAATCGTTAATGTATCTGATTAAATCAGGAATGTGATATAATATAGAATATAAGGTGGTGCTATGGATCTATTCTTGATGTGTGATACACTCTGAGGGGAGGAGTATCTTCCTCAGTTATTCATATCAATATGATATATGGCACTCTCTTATGATGTTCGGGTATTCACACTATTATTACCCCTTAAAGGTAGGCACCTTCATTTGTAAGGGCTGGTGATACCTTCATAATTAGTAGGATCCACTATCTTTTCACACTTTCTGTACAGAGTGTGGTTCGTTAATATCCAAGTGCTAGATATCAGTAGTAATTAGATGTATGACAGTCGGTTGTAGTAGTCAGGTATTAACAATATTATTTTCCCTAGAGGAACAAATATCCTTATTCTAAGGGATTAGTGACACCTCTCTACCCATTAATATATGGTCAAGCTATTAGACTGTACATCTTCATCAAGTATCCGAACGTATTATTGAAAAGGTGGTCATTTATTATATTATTGTTATTAGAGTGTCCAATATATTGTATGAGGATGTGTCTCTCCCTCAGTTGTCTATAATAGATCAAATTGAGGACTGTATCAATTATAATTAGATACATGACAGTCCGTTGTACATATTAGGTATTCAAAATATTATCCATAGAAGAAAAACACCTTCATTTTTTAAGAAATATCAGCACATTGCTAAGTTGTACATCACCATTAACTGTCTCATATATTTATTTCAAGGGAAAAAGGAAAAACCCTTTCTTTAATATAAGTAGATAGCAGCGGTTCAAAAGAGGATTTAATCAGATTTCCAGGTTAGAATATGATTGTATTTATAGCTGCCACATTACATCACATATATCACTGTGTGTTATTTTACTGCCATGAAAAGTGTATTGGAAACATTTGTTGCAATTACATCTGCTCAATTGTATCACATGTGCTTGGTAGTACTGCTGAATTTATCATAGAGAGATACTATGTATCTTTCTTAGCTTAAGGCTGTGCCTTTTATTCCTTATATGTTCTCAAAGGATTTTTCAGCTAATGCTGTGTTCCTTATTAATTCTCTCTATTAATACATAGTGAGTAGAGAAGTCCCTCTATATGATGCAGTGTTATTATAGCAACTGTCTCCTAATAATGATGGTAGCATTCACTGCACATAGTGATTATATTGAGCTGATTTAAGTAATTATTTGACACCATTCATTATAGTTGTATCTGTTCAATTATATCATAAACGCTAGGTAATACAAGTGCAATTGCAGCTGCTTAAATATGTGATAAATGCTCAGTTATATTAACACTTTAACAAATGAACACCCAGCGTGTCTTTAGTAACTTAGGGCTATGCCTCCTGCTCCCTGTGTGCATTCAGTGATTCTGACAACTAATGCTGCGTTGCCTGTCAGTTCACAGTATTGTTAACTGCTGAGTGAGCAGAGATGTAACTCTCCAAGATTCAATGATCATTTATCCTGCTATCTCATGCTGATATTCTATCTAACTAAGCAGATTGATCAATAAGATGACTAAACATTTAATCTAACATGGACACAGAAACACGCGGACACACGCTGCCCACACGCAGATATAATACAGAGCAGGTGAGATATAATACAGAGCAGGTGAGATATAATACAGATCAGGTGAGATATAATGCTGATCAGGAGACATATAATGCAGATCAGGAGAGATATAATACAGAGCAGGTGAGATATAATACAGATCAGGGGAGATATAATGCAGATCAGGAGAGATATAATACAGAGCAGGTGAGATATAATACAGATCAGGGGAGATATAATACAGGTCAGGTGAGATATAATACAGATCAGGTGAGATATAATACAGATCAGGTGAGATATAATGCAGATCAGGCGAGATATAATGCAGATCAGGAGAGATATAATACAGATCACAGGAGATATAATGCAGATCAGGAGAGATATAATACAGAGCAGGTGAGATATAATACAGATCAGGTGAGATATAATACAGATCAGGGGAGATATAATACAGGTCAGGTGAGATATAATACAGATCAGGTGAGATATAATACAGGTCAGGTGAGATAAAATACAGAAGCAGGTGAGATATAATACAGATCAGGTGAGGTATAATACAGATCAGGTGAGATATAATACAGATCAGGTGACATATAATACAGATCAGGTGAGTTAGAATACAGATCAGGTGAGATATAATACAGAGCAGGTGAGATATAATACAGATCAGGTGAGATATAATACAGAAGCAGGTGAGATATAATACAGAAGCAGGTGAGATATAATACAGAGCAGGTGAGATAACACAGATCAGGTGAGATATAATACAGATCAGGTGAGATATAATACAGAAGCAGGTGAGATATAATACAGATCAGGTGAGATATAATACAGATCAGGTGAGATATAATACAGAGCAGGTGAGATATAATACAGATCAGGTGAGATATAATACAGAAGCAGGTGAGATATAATACAGATCAGGTGAGATAAAGAGTGCATGCTAAGAATTGTGAAGGCAGCAAGAAAAGATGGGGAGAGATGTCATTGTGCACCTAGGGACAAATGACCTGGCTAATGCTGAACTCATGGCCATGAAAGATGAGGAGAGATTTAGATTGATATGTCATAGTCACACCATCTGGCAAGATAGGAGCCTATACAAAAGTGATGGCCTGCACCCATCTTCAAGGGGAACCAGAATACTAAGTAAACAGTTTGGATGCTTCATCAGGAACTATTTAAACTAACAGAGGGGGGCAGTGAACCAAATAGGAATAAGGCGACCTGTTCCCACAACCTAAATGTATTGGTTCTTCAGGCAAAGGGAATAGGAAGAATATCCACAGCAACAGAAGATAATTCAGATCAAGACCAAATAAACAGAGGCAGAGAGATGAACATAGCTAGGAAGAGGAGAAGCACAAACCAAACTCTAAGAGCTATGTGTGCAAATGCTAGGAGCTTAGGATATAAAATCCCCAACCTCATTTCAATAATTACAAGGGATGGTCTAGATATTGTGGCTATTACAGAGTCAAGGTGCAATGAAAATCATGACTGGGACATACCTATACCGGGATGTACTTTATTTAGAAAGGACAGAGTGGGAAGAATCTGAGGAGGCACAACAATGTATGTAAAAAAATAAAAAAATAAAGTATAATTACTATTTTAATACAAACTATTAAACAAAAAGCTAAGGCCCTTTGGGTGACTATAGAAACAGGGATATCGAGTGTTGTAGAGGTCTAGAGTGGAATTGGGCAGATTCTACCACATCAATTGCAGACACCATGGAGCCCAGGGTCTGCATCGCGGAGTGGACAGAAAGTTGTGGATTTGTAATTGTAGTGCTGTAATTTTGTCTGGAGGAAGAAAGATGCATTGCACTTGGACATCCAGGAGAGCTCAGAGATGGAGGATCCTCTGAGACAGGATGAGTCAGGACTTGGCCCAGTTGATCAGCCAACCGTGACTTTGAAGGAATGACATGGTCACCTGGAAAGGACCTCCGGAGCAGGCGGTCATCCGAGTAATGGACTATCCGGATTCCCTGCTGCAGAAGATGAGTAACCATCACGCCAGAAGTTTGGTGAATACCATGGGTGTTGTGGAAAGACCGAACGATAGTGCCTGAAACTGCAAATGGGGACAGAAGACATCAAACTGGAGCCATTGTTAATGACAGGTGCTATAGGTACCGTAAGCATCCTGTATATCCAGGGAGATCATAAATTCCCCAGGTTGCATAGCCAGGACAATGGAACAGAGAGTTTCCATATGAAACCTGGGCATCTTGAGATATTTGTTCAGTAATTTGAGACTGAGTATGGGACGATGAGACCCACTGGGTTTCTTAACCAAAAAGAACATAGAATAGAACCCATGGCCTTGTTGAGACATGAAGACAGGAATAATCACGCCTGACTGTAGTAAGGATTGAATGCCCCTCTTCAGTGTCTTGGCTTTACCGAGGTCTGCTGGTTGACTGGTAGGAAAGTATTGTCTGGGAGGACGCTTCCGGAAGGAGAGAGCGTACCCATAGGAGACCACTTCTTGAACCCAGGCATCTATTGTGATCTGACGCCAAGCCTGTTCGAACTGAAGAAGTTGACCTCCTACCCTTGGGTCTCTTAGAAGCCCTTGTGGGATGTGACAGTCTAGGAAATGTCTGACCATGGACCTTGACCTGAAGGTGAAAGGACAAATTCCAAGGCCATGTAGAGGAGGCTGAGGATAGACAAGCCATTTTAGCTGTTGACAGGTTATTGACAATCTTGTCCAATTCTGGCCCAAAACTAAATTCGCCTGCGTAATGAAGTGCTTCCAGGGCTTTCTTAGCGTCAGAGTTCACCTTCCAGGAATGAAGCCAAACAATGCACTGGGCTACTAGAGAAGCAGCTTAAGCCTTAGATGACAGGAGAGCTGTATCCAGAGCAGCCAATGGAATAGGCGGTATCCCTGATGTTGGCAATTAGTGACAGTGGTTCCTTAGTCACCTCAGAAGGGAAACTGTTTTCAAGGGCATCTGCACAGTTTTCAATAGCTTTAGTCATTCAGGCCGTAGCTGTGGCAGATCTGGCAGTGGCACCTGTAAGTGAATATAAAGACTTAAGATGTGTCCAATTGTCTATCAGGTATGTGCTTGAGGGAGGACGCTTTAGGAATAGGGAGAATGGAACGCTTTACCAAGCGTATCACATGAGAATCCACAGTAGGAGGGTTTTCCCATTTTGTACAATCAGCAGCCAGTATCAGATAACCACTTCCTGAGGAAGAATTATAGTCTGAGTTTTTATCATCTGATGCTGTCCGTTCCATTCAGAGAGAATTAGATGTTGAAGGGGCCTTGAATGTAATGGAGTATATTCTACTATGCCGAATGTTGAGACCATCAATCCCAGAACTCGTATTGCTGCATGGATGGATACTCTCCAGTTGTGTAGCAACCCCAGAATCCTCATCTGCATTGTGGATATTTTGTTCAGAGGTAGAAAGATTCTCTGAAGACTGGTATCCAATATAGCCCCCAGATGCGTCATCCATTGTAAAGGGCCTAACGAGGACTTCCCCCAATTAATGAGCCAGCCGTGAGCCTATAAACTGGCTATTGTCACTTGAAGATGGCATTGCAGAGTTTCCTGGGACTGAGCCAGGATTAGCAAATCGTCTAGATATGGGAAAATCCTTAACCCCTGACGGTGAAGATAAAATGCTATCACCACCATAATCTTGGTAAATACTCTTGGAGCTGTAGCCTGTCCAAAGGGAAATGTGCAGAAGGATAGTGAACCTGAGATAGCACTGATGGGAAGGTGCAATAGGTACATGTAGGTAAGAATCCTGAATATTTAGGGAACCCATAAAATCCCCCGGCTCTATTGCCAAGATAATGGGATGTAAGGTTTCCATAAGGAATCGAGGAACCCAAATATGTTTGTTCAGAGCATTGAGATTCAGAATGGCCTGGTAGGACCCATTTGGTTTCTGAGCTAGAAACAGGTTGGAATAGAAACCTCGTCCCCATTGTGCTGAGGGAACCGGTACTATCACTCCAGATTGTAGCAACTTCTGAGCTGCCTCTTGTAGTGCCCTGGTCTTCATTTCCACTGGAGACAGGCTGGTACAGAAGAATTTTTACTGTGGAAACTGATGAAGCAACTGTACCATTACCCAGGGCAGCTTCTTCCATAAAAACAGCCGCCTGCTTTATATCTGCTATATGAGATAACTGTTCTTTTATTGCCATTGAAAGATCATCTTCCATCGCTTCTACCCAGCCTGCCACTGCTTTAGCTACCCAAGCTGTGGCCATAGCTGGACTAGAAACTGCCCCCGTCAAGGAGAAAATAGTTTAAAGAAAACCATCAATCTTTCTGTCTGTTACATCACGTTTAATGCTGTTGAAGGCCGAGGTAACGTAGATTATTCAAACAGTCCACAGAGGGGAGAGGATAATAATAACCCCATTTCTTAGGAATCTTACATTTCTTACTGGGTGTCACCCATGCCTCTTACATTATTTCCATCAGCTGCTCTGAATCCAGAAATTCTGCTTTAACGGTTTTTGGACATTTAAACACAGGAGCCTTAGATTTTAACATGGGTTCTACTACTTCCTCTAAAGACAGAATAGATTTCACTGCATGAATTTACTCAGGTATATCTACTGATGTAAGATATTCCTCATCTCTAGATGCAGATTCAGAATGGGATGAACCAGCGTCCTCATCTGAAGTGTCCTCTGATTCCGAAACATGTGTAGATTGTGAAGATGTTGCTTCATGTCTATGTGATTTCAATTGTGTATACAATTAAACTACATTTTCATTAGTTTGTACTTTCAGAGGAGGGTGTAGGATAAGAGATTGAAGTAGTGACTTAACAAGGAGAACACGTGACACTTTTCTGTAATAATAAGAATTTACTTACCGATAATTCTATTTCTCGCAGTCCGTAGTGGATGCTGGGAACTCCATAAGGACCATGGGGGATAGCGGCTCCGCAGGAGACTGGGCACAAAAGTAAAGCTTTAGGACTACCTGGTGTGCACTGGCTCCTCCCCCTATGACCCTCCTCCAAGCCTCAGTTAGGATACTGTGCCCGGACGAGCGTACACAATAAGGAAGGATTTTGAATCCCGGGTAAGACTCATACCAGCCACACCAATCACACCGTACAACTTGTGATCTGAACCCAGTTAACAGCGTGATAACAGAGGAGCCTCTGGAAAGATGGCTCACAACAACAATAACCCGATTTAGTTAACAATAACTATGTACAAGTATTGCAGACAATCCGCACTTGGGATGGGCGCCCAGCATCCACTACGGACTACGAGAAATAGAATTATCGGTAAGTAAATTCTTATTTTCTCTGACGTCCTAGTGGATGCTGGGAACTCCATAAGGACCATGGGGATTATACCAAAGCTCCCAAACGGAGCGCGGATGACTCTGCAGCACCGAATGAGAGAACTCCAGGTCCTCCTCAGCCAGGGTATCAAATTTGTAGAATTTAGCAAACGTGTTTGCCCCTGACCAAGTAGCTGCTCGGCAAAGTTGTAAAGCCGAGACCCCTCGGGCAGCCGCCCAAGATGAGCCCACCTTCCTTGTGGAATGGGCTTTTACAGATTTTGGCTGTGGCAGGCCTGCCATAGAATGTGCAAGCTGAATTGTACTACAAATCCAACGAGCAATAGTTTGCTTAGAAGCAGGAGCACCCAGCTTGTTGGGTGCATACAGGATAAACAGTGAGTCAGATTTTCTGACTCCAGCCATCCTGGAAACATATATTTTCAGGGCCCTGACTACGTCCAGCAACTTGGAGTCCTCCAAGTCACTAGTAGCCGCAGGTACCACAATAGGTTGGTTCAGGTGAAACGCTGAAACCACCTTAGGGAGAAATTGAGGACGAGTCCTCAATTCTGCCCTGTCCGAATGGAAAATCAGATAAGGGCTTTTACAGGATAAAGCCGCCAACTCTGACACGCGCCTGGCCGAGGCCAGGGCCAAGAGCATGACCACTTTCCATGTGAGATATTTCAAATCCACAGATTTAAGTGGTTCAAACCAATGTGACTTTAGGAATCCCAAAACTACGTTAAGATCCCAAGGTGCCACTGGAGGCACAAAAGGAGGCTGTATATGCAGTACCCCTTTTACAAACGTCTGAACTTCAGGGACTGAAGCTAGTTCTTTCTGGAAGAAAATTGACAGGGCCGAAATTTGAACCTTAATGGATCCTAATTTTAGGCCTATAGACACTCCTGTTTGCAGGAAATGCAGGAATCGACCTAGTTGAAATTCCTCCGTCGGGGCCTTACTGGCCTCGCACCACGCAACATATTTTCGCCAAATGCGGTGATAATGCTTTGCGGTTACATCCTTCCTGGCTTTGATCAGGGTAGGGATGACTTCATCCGGAATGCCTTTTTCCTTCAGGATCCGGCGTTCAACCGCCATGCCGTCAAACGCAGCCGCGGTAAGTCTTGGAATAGACAGGGTCCTTGCTGGAGCAGGTCCCTTCTTAGAGGTAGAGGCCACAGATCCTCCGTGAGCATCTCTTGAAGTTCCGGGTACCAAGTCCTTCTTGGCCAATCCGGAGCCACTAGTATAGTTCTTACTCCTCTTCGTCTTATAATTCTCAGTACTTTTGGTATGAGAGGAAGAGGAGGGAACACATACACTGACTGGTACACCGACAGTGTTACCAGAGCGTCCACAGCTATTGCCTGAGGGTCCTTTGACCTGGCGCAATACCTGTCCAGTTTTTTGTTTAGGCGGGACGCCATCATATCCACCTTTGGTTTTTCCCAACGGTTTACAATCATGTGGAAGACTTCCGGGTGAAGTCCCCACTCTCCCGGGTGGAGGTCGTGCCTGCTGAGGAAGTCTGCTTCCCAGTTGTCCACTCCCGGAATGAACACTGCTGACAGTGCTATCACATGATTTTCCGCCCATCTGAGAATCCTTGCAGCTTCTGCCATCGCCCTCCTGCTTCTTGTGCCGCCCTGTCTGTTTACGTGGGCGACTGCCGTGATGTTGTCCGACTGGATCAGCACCGGCTGACCCTGAAGCAGAGGTCTTGCTTGGCTTAGGGCATTGTAAATAGCCCTTAGCTCCAATATATTTATGTGAAGTGATGTCTCCAGGCTTGACCACAAGCCCTGGAAATTTCTTCCCTGTGTGACTGCTCCCCAGCCTCGCAGGCCAGGACCCAGTCCTGAATGCCGAATCTGCGGCCCTCTAGAAGATGAGCACTCTGCAACCACCACAGGAGAGATACCCTTGTCTTTGGTGACAGGGTTATCCGCTGATGCATCTGAAGATGCGATCCGGACCATTTGTCCAGCAGGTCCCACTGGAAAGTTCTTGCGTGGAATCTGCCGAATGGAATTGCTTCGTAGGAAGCTACCATTTTTCCCAGGACCCTTGTGCACTGATGCACCGACACTTGGCCTGGTTTCAGGAGGTTTCTGACTAGTTCATATAACTCCCTGGCTTTCTCCTCCGGGAGAAACACCTTCTTCTGGACTGTGTCCAGAATCATCCCTAGGAACAGCAGACGTGTCGTCGGAATCAGCTGCGACTTTGGGATATTTAGAATCCACCCGTGCTGCCGTAGCACTACTTGAGATAGTGCTACTCCATCTACTAACTGTTCCCTGGATTTTGGCCTTATCAGGAGATCGTCCAAGTAAGGGATAATTAAGACGCCTTTTCTTCGAAGAAGTATCATCATTTCGGCCATTACCTTGGTAAAGACCCGGGGTGCCGTGGACAATCCAAACGGCAGCGTCTGAAACTGATAGTGACAGTTCTGTACCACAAACCTGAGGTACCCTTGATGAGAAGGGCAAATTGGGACATGGAGGTAAGCATCCTTGATGTCCAAAGACACCATATAGTCCCCTTCTTCCAGGTTCGCGATCACCGCTCTGAGTGACTCCATCTTGGATTTGAACCTCTGTATGTAAGTGTTCAAGGATTTCAGATTTAAAATAGGTCTCACCGAGCCGTCCGGCTTCGGTACCACAAACAGCGTTGAATAATACCCCTTGCCCTGTTGCAGGATGGGTACCTTGATTATCACCTGCTGAGAATACAGCTTGTGAATGGCCTCCAATACCGCCTCCCTGTCGGAGGGAGACGTCGGTAAAGCAGACATTAGGAAACGGCGAGGGGGAGATGTCTCGAATTCCAATTTGTACCCCTGAGATACCACCTGAAGGACCCAGGGGTCTACTTGCGAGTGAGCACACTGCGCGCTGAAATTCTTGAGACGTGCCCCCACCGTGCCTAAGTCCGCTTGTAAAGCCCCAGCGTCATGCTGTGGACTTGGCAGAAGTGGGAGAGGGCTTCTGTTCCTGGGAACTGGCTGTCTGCTGCAGCCTTTTTCCCCTTCCTCTGCCACGGGGCAGAAAAGAGGAGCCTTTCGCCCGCTTGCCCTTATGGGGACGAAAGGACTGCGCCTGGTAGTATGGCGTCTTCTTATGTTGAGAGGCGACCTGGGGTAAAAATGTGGATTTCCCAGCCGTTGCCGTGGCCACCAGGTCTGATAGACCTACCCCAAATAACTTCTCCCCTTTATAAGGCAATACTTCCATATGCCGTTTGGAATCCGCATCACCTGACCACTGTCGCGTCCATAACCCTCTTCTGGCAGAAATGGACAGCACACTTACTCTTGATGCCAGTCTGCAAATATCCCGCTGTGCATCACGCATATATAGAAATGCATCTTTTAAATGCTCTATAGTCAGTAATATACTGTCCCTATCTAGGGTATCAATATTTTCAGTCAGGGAATCCGATTAAGCCTAACCAGCACTGCACATCCAGGCTGAGGCGATTGCTGGTCGCAGTATAACACCAGTATGTGTGTAAATACATTTTAGGATACCCTCCTGCTTTCTATCAGCAGGATCCTTAAGGGCGGCCGTCTCAGGAGAGGGTAGAGCCAGAGCCGGCCCTAACCAATATGATGCCCTAGGCAAGATTTTGGCTGGTGCCCCCTAGCACCGCCGCTATTTCTCAAGGAGATGATGGTATGAGTCAGCTGGTAGCTCTGCTAATGTGGGGCGCCTTTTGTTTATAAAAATGCATCTTATTTGCATTACTATGTGGCTAGGATGCACATGCAGCTTCTGCTGATTAAAATTATATGCAGCATGCCTATAATCTGTGTGTGACTGCGGCTGTATCTGCATATGAAATGCTACATTAAAATGGTTTCCAGGACTACACTGCAACGTAGCATTTTGTATGCAGATACAGCCACAGTCACACACAGAATATAGGCATGCCGCATATCATTTTAATCAGCAGAAGCTGCTGGTGCCCCTAAGCATACCAAATGCCCTAGGCAATTGCCTAGTTTGCCTATGCCTAAGGCCGGCTCTGGGTAGAGCCACCTGTTTTGATAACCGTGTGAGTGCTTTATCCACCCTAGGGGGTGTTTCCCAACGCGCCCTAACCTCTGGCGGGAAAGGATATAATGCCAATAATTTTTTAGAAATTATCAGTTTTTTATCGGGGGAAACCCACGCTTCATCACACACTTCATTTAATTCCTCAGATTCAGGAAAAACTACAGGTAGTTTTTTCTCACCGAACATAATACCCCTTTTGGTGGTACTGGTATTATCAGAGATGTGTAAAACATCTTTCATTGCCCCAATCATGTAACGTGTGGCCCTACTGGAAGTCACGTTTGTCTCTTCACCGTAGACACTGGAGTCAGTATCCGTGTCGGCGTCTGTATCTGCCATCTGAGGTAACGGGCGTTTTAGAGCCCCTGATGGCTTTTGAGACACCTGAACAGGCACAAGCTGAGTAGCCGGCTGTCTCATGTCATCAACTGTCTTTTTTAAAGAGCTGACACTGTCACGTAATTCCTTCCATAAGTTCATCCACTCAGGTGTCGACTCCCTAGGGGGTGACATCTCTATTACAGGCAATTGCTCCGCCTCCACATCATTTTCCTCCTCATACATGTCGACACAACGTACCGACACACAGCACACACACAGGGAATGCTCTGATAGAGGACAGGACCCCACTAGCCCTTTGGGGAGACAGAGGGAGAGTATGCCAGCACACACCAGAGCGCTATATATATATATACAGGGATAACCTTATATAAGCTCATGTGAAGGGGTAAAGGTCACATATTGCCTTTTTTTCCCCATACATATAAACCCTCTTGTCAGGGACTGGGGCTTCCTCTGTGATTTGCAACACATCCTTTATTGCTATAATCATATAACGGATGGCTTTAGCCATTTTAGGCTGTAATTTTGCATCATCACACTCGACACTGGTCTGAGTCCGTGTCAGTATCTGTGTCAACAATTTGGGATAGTGGGCGCTTTTGAGACCCTGACGGTCTCCGCGACACAGGATCAGGCATGGGCTGTGACCCCGACTGTCCTAAGGTTTCAGCTTTATCCAACCTTTTATGCAAGGAATTAACATTTTCATTTAAAACCTTCCACATATCCATCCAATTAGGTGTCGGCGGAGACACCTCTGTCAACAGCTCCCGCTCTGTTTCCACATAGCCTTCCTCGTCAAACATGTCGACACACTCGTACCGACACACCACACACTGTTAGGGTCTCCTGCTCTGTGCTGCCACGTCGTCATGGCAACCGGGAGACAAGTGCAAGCGGAGTAACCTGAGCGCAGCTGATACTCCGGTTTGGGTCTTTTGCTGTGCAATGGTTACAGGCTCTGTGCAGGGCAGGGGATCCGGTGCTGGTTTTTGTGCTTACAGTCTTTGAGGTCTGAGTGGGGCGTGGACAGCACCTTCTTTATAAACCCTCTTCTCAGGTTAAGCAGATGCTGCTGAATCTTTGTTGGTTAGTTAGTTCCTGAAAGTTAGCCAGTACTGTGTAGCTTTGTATTTGTTGTTGCTTACTGCAAATAGGCCTGGGGATTTGGTACTACACTCTGCCAATCCAGACCTAGCAGTAAGACTGGAGTCAGTCATTTAACTTGCTGGGGTTCTTTTGCTACTCTGTGAACTTAGCAAGTTTGTGGCTGTATTCTCAGACTTGCCTGCATAAATCCATTCTCACTGTGCAAGGAGTTCAGGTGTCAGTTTAGTGGCAGTAAGCTGAACCTGTGCACTGCAAGTGAGGATTAGGATTGTGGAGACTCTCCTTGTGTCTATCATTCCATCTCTGACCAAGGAGTTTACTGCCACACCCGTTGGTAACCCTTTAGGGTTTTGCTGTTGCCCTTAGCAACAGCATTTCGGGTTCTTTTCGTATTAAAACACAACATCTTGCTTTTCCCATCTGAGAATTCCTAATACTAGGGAGACACCCAGTTTCTTAGCCTCTGGGCTTCTCTGTTCACTTTGTGTTTATTTTGTTACCCTATCACCTTCTGTGTACGTAATGTCATATTCCCCAGTCTGTCTGTGAGTTCATTTATTTTGCATACCTGTCCGTTCAGACACCAGTACATTCCTGCAGGCACTGGTGTGCATAACAGTTCAGACACCAGTACATTCCTGCAGGCACTGGTGTGCATAACAGTTCTGACACCAGTACATTCCTGCAGGCACTGGTGTGCATAACATATTCAGCAGCCTAATACTCCTGTTGAAATTTTGTGGGAATATGGAGCATACCCCTCAAAATACGTTGCAACAGGTGGTCAATCAGGTGCAGGTCCTGACTCGACAATTTAATGATTTGTCCATTAAAATGCACACCTCCCAGGCCTCTGGCGGAGCTCCCGCAGCAGCAGCACCTTCAGGGGTTAAGGAGCCGAAAGTAAATCTCCCGGATCGTTTTTCTGGAGATCGCTCGCAGTTCTTTTGTTTCAAGGAGAGCTGCAAGCTATACTTCCGGCTTAGGCCTCAGTCTTCTGGGTCGGAGATTCAGCAGGTGGGCATAGTGATTTCCTTGCTACAAGGAGACCCACAGGTCTGGGCATATGGGTTGCAGCCTGACTGTCCGTCGCTTAAAAGTGTTGATGCTTTTTTTACGGCACTGGGCATGTTGTATGATGACCCTGACAAGACGGCCTCAGCCGAGGCTCAGAGTTCGATCCTTAAGCTAGGGCGAAGGCCAGTTGAGGTTTACTGTACGGAGTTTCGGAGGTTGGCCCATGATACCCAGTGGAATGACCCAGCCCTGAGACACCAGTACCGAAGAGGTCTTTCTAACCAGATAAAAGACCAACTGGTACAATATCCCTTGCCTGATAGCTTGGATCAGCTCATGCAGTTATCCATCCGGGTGGATAGACGGCTGAGAGAGCGTAGGCTTGAAAGGGAGACCGAGGTTTCCTTCTTTCCCAAGGGAACCTCAGACTCTGAGGAATTTTCCGAGGAGCTTATGCAGATTGGGGCTACCCGCCTCTCCTCGCGTGAGAAGACGCGGAGGAGACAGCAGGGGTTGTGTTTGTACTGTGAGAATAAAGGTCATGTGGTAGTATCATGCCCAGAAAAGCCGGAAAACTTCAGGGCCTGAGGGTGATGGGAAATATCCTGTCAGGCCAGAAGTCAGAATTTCCCAAGAAGACTTTTATCATTCCGGTGACCTTGAAGATCCTCGGTCAAACTGTCAAGACTGAGGCATTTGTGGACAGTGGGGCCGACGGGGTTTTTATGGACCGCCAATTCGACCTGAAACACTCTGTTCCCTTAGTACCCTTGGCATTGGAAATTGAGATTTGTGGGTTAAACGAGGAACCATTATCCCAAGGTAAAATTACCTCTTGCACTAGCCAGATTTCTTTGTTTATTGGAGCCACACACTCTGAAAAATTGTCCTTTTATGTGACTGTCTGTACTTTTGCCCCATTGGTGTTGGGGTTACCCTGGTTAAGGGCCCACAATCCTCAATTTGACTGGGTCTCTGGGGAGATTCTTAGTTGGGGTACTGATTGTTTCAGGAGTTGCTTGAGCCTTCCAGTCAGGCTCTCGCAGCTAAGTTTGCCAGGATTGCCAGGGTGTTATGCAGATTTTGCGGACGTGTTCTCCAAAAAAGTTGCAGAGGTACTACCTCCCCATCGCCCCTATGACTGTGCCATTGATTTGTTGCCGAATGCTAAGCTTCCCAAGAGCAGGTTGTACTCCCTGTCACCTCCTGAGACTCAGGCTATGGCAGAGTACATTCAGGAGAACTTGGCTAAGGGATTTATCAGACCTTCACAGTCTCCAGTTGGGTCGGGGTTCTTCTTCGTGGGTAAAAAGGACGGTTCGTTGCGACCCTGCATCGACTTCAGGGAATTGAACCGTATCACGATTAAAAACTCATACACACTGCCTCTCATTTCGGTCTTGTTTGACCAGCTTCGTACTGCCACCATTTTTTCTAAGATTGACCTACGCGGTGCGTACAATCTAATCCGAATAAGAGAGGGGGATGAATGGAAGACTGCCTTTAATACCCACTCAGGGCATTATGAATATTTGGTGATGCCTTTTGGGCTCAGTAATGCCCCGGCAGTCTTCCAGGATTTCATGAACTATGTGCTCAGGGAGTATTTGGATAGATTCTTAGTTGTATACTTAGATGACATCCTAATCTTCTCCCATTCCCTGGAGGAACATCGGAAGCATGTACGCTTAGTCCTCCAGAAACTCAGAGACCACCGGCTTGGGGCGAAGCTGGAGAAGTGCGAATTTGAAGTTCAGCAAATCGCATTTCTAGGATATATTATCTCCCCAGAAGGTTTCCAAATGGAGGGTTCCAAGGTACAGGCAGTCCTGGATTGGGTGCAGCCCACTAGTTTGAAGGCGCTTCAGCGTTTCCTGGGCTTTGCAAATTTTTATAGACGATTTATCGCTGGATTTTCGTCTATAGTGGCGCCCTTGGTGGCACTCACTAAGAAAGGGGCGGATGTTGCTCACTGGTCTTGTGAGGCTAAAGCGGCTTTTGCCCGTCTCAAAAGGGCATTTGTCTCGGCCAAGGTGCTGCGACACCCAGGTCCAGAGCGTCCTTTTGTGGTGGAGGTGGATGCCTCTGAGATGGGTATTGGGGCAGTGCTCTCTCAGATGGGAGTGTCTGATAATCGCCTTCATCCCTGTGCTTACTTTTCCCGTAAATTTTCTCCTGCCGAGATGAATTATGACGTGGGTAACCGGGAATTGTTGGCTATTAAGGATGCACTCGAGGAGTGGAGACACTGGCTTGAGGGGGCTAAGTTTGTGGTCTCAATTCTCACCGACCATAAGACTCTGGCATATTTAGAGTCAGCGAAGCGTCTCAATGCCAGGCAGGCACGATGAGCTTTGTTTTTTGCTTGCTTTAATTTTTTGATAACATATCGCCCTGGGTCAAAAAACATCAAGGCTGATGCGCTCTCGCTGAGTTTTGCTCCAATCCAGGAGACCACCGAGGAGCCGTTGCCCATTGTGTCCCCATCATGTATTAAAGTGTGCATTACCCAGGACCTCTTGTCATTAGTCCTTAGAGCACAGGAGCAGGCTCCTCCAGACCTTCCGGTAGGTCTTTTGTTTGTGCCTCCTAGGTTAAGACAGCGAGTGTTCCTGGAATTCCATGCCAAGAAGTCGGCAGGTCACCCGGGTATTGGCAGAACTCGGGAGTTGCTATCTAGGGCGGTGTGGTGGCCCTCGGTGGCTAAGGATGTGGATCAGTGGGTTCGGGCATGTGACACCTGTGCCCGAGATAAGACTCCTAGAGGGGTTCCTGTTGGCCCATTACATCCACTCTCTATTCCATCTAAGCCATGGACCCACATTTCAATGGATTTTGTGGTGGACTTGCCCAAATCCTCGGGGATGACAGCCATCTGGGTTGTCGTTGACAGGTTTTCGAAGATGGCGCACTTCGTTCCACTGGTTGGGCTGCCATCGGCCAGACGCCTGTCTGAATTATTTATGCTGCATGTTGTGCGTCTCCACGGGTTGCCACTTGATGTGGTCTCTGACCGCGGATCCCAGTTTGTGGCCAAATTCTGGAGGGCATTTTGTTCCGATCTCCAGATTTCTGTCAGCTTGTCGTCAGGCTACCATCCGCAGTCTAATGGACAGACTGAAAGGGTGAACCAGTCCTTGGAGCAGTTCCTCAGGTGTTATGTCTCCAAGTGTCAGACTGACTGGGTTGCTCATCTGTCCATGGCGGAGTTTGCCTATAACAACGCGGCTCACTCTGCTACAGGGATCTCTCCCTTCCTTTGTGTGTATGGGCATCATCCTAAGGCCAATTCTTTTGACCCCCTGGACTCCACGCCTGGTGGTTCCTCTGTGGTTTCGGTCCTTAGAGGTATTTGGAGGAAAGTGAAGAAAGCCCTTGTGTCTGTGTCATTAGTGACCAAAAGGGTTTTTGATAAGCGGAAAAGACCCTGCAGCTTCAAATTAGGAGACTTCGTCTGGTTGTCTACCAAGAATTTGAAGTTGAGACAGCCATCTCATAAGTTAGGCCCCCGGTTCATCGGCCCTTATAAGATCACCAGGGTTATCAATCCGGTGGCATTTCAGTTAGATCTGCCCCGTTCTTTGGGTATCAATAAAACATTTCATTGTTCCCTTTTAAAGCGGGCGATTAGTAATCCTTCTTCCAGTGGAAGACCTTCCCCTCTTCTGATATGTGGCCAGAGGGAGTTTGTTGTTGAAAGGATTCTTGACTCCAAGATGGTTCGGGGTCGGCTGTCATTTTTGGTGCACTGGAAGGGGTATGGCCCGGAGGAGCGGTCGTGGGTGCGCAGTTGTGATCTTCATGCCCCCAGACTGATACGCTCTTTCTTCTCGCAGTTCCCCGATAAACCCGGTGGTAGGGGTTCTTTGACCCCTCGTCAGAGATGGGGTACTGTTAGGGTCTCCTGCTCTGTGCTGCCATGTCGTCATGGCAACCGGGAGACAAGTGCAAGCGGAGTAACCTGAGCGCAGCTGATACTCCGGTTTGGGTCTTTTGCTGTGCAGTGGTTACAGGCTCTGTGCACGGCAGGGGATCCGGTGCTGGTTTTTGTGCTCACAGTCTGTGAGGTCTGAGTGGGGCGTGGACAGCATCTGCTTTATAAATCCTCTTCTCAGGTTAAGCAGATGCTGCTGAATCTTTGTTGGTTAGTCAGTTCCTGAAAGTTAGCCAGTACTGTGTAGCTTTGTATTTGTTGTTGCTTACTGCAAATAGGCCTGGGGATTTGGTACTACATTCTGCCAATCCAGACCTAGCAGTAAGACTGGAGTCAGTCATTTAACTTGCTGGGGTTCTTTTACTACTCTGTGAACTTAGCAAGTTTGTGGCTGTATTCTCAGACTTGCCTGCATAAATCCATTCTCACTGTGCAAGAAGTTCAGGTGTCAGTTTAGTGGCAGTAAGCTGAACCTATGCACTGCAAGTTAGGATTAGGATTGTGGAGACTCTCCTTGTGTCTATCATTCCATCTCTGACCAAGGAGTTTACTGCCACACCCGTTGGTAACCCTTTAGGGTTTTGCTGTTGCCCTTAGCAACAGCATTTCGGGTTCTCTACGTATTAAAACACAACATCTTGCTTTTCCCATCTGAGCATTCCTAATACTAGGGAGACACCCAGTTTCTTAGCCTCTGGGCTTCTCTGTTCACTTTGTGTTTATTTTGTTACCCTATCACCTTCTGTGTACGTAATGTCATATTCCCCAGTCTGTCTGTGAGTTCATTTATTTTGCATACCTATATGTTCAGACACCAGTACATTCCTGCAGGCACTGGTGTGCATAACAGTTCAGACACCAGTACATTCCTGCAGGCACTGGTGTGCATAACAGTTTAGACACCAGTACATTCCTGCAGGCACTGGTGTGCATAACACACACACAGGGGATGCTCTTTTTGAAGACAGTTCCCCCACAAGGCCCTTAGGAGAGACAGAGAGAGAGAGTATGCCAGCACACACCCCAGCGCTATATGTCCCAGGAATCACACAGTAGTGTTAACCCAGTAGCTGCTGTATGTATAGTTTTTGCGCCCAAATTATGTGCCCCCCTCTCTTTTCACCCTCTTCTACCGTGATTCTGCAGGGGAGAGCTGTGGAGAGAAAATGGCGCTGGTGAGTGCTGAGGAAGAAGCCCCGCCCCCTCAGCGGCGGGCTTCTGTCCCGCGTTTCTGTGCAAAATAATGGCGGGGGCTCATGCATATATACAGTGCCCAACTGTATAAATGCTGCTCTTTTGCCAAGTGGTCTCTAATTGCTGCCCAGGGCGCCCCCCCTGCGCCCTGCACCCTATAGTGACCGGAGTGTGTGGGATCGTGTGGGCGCAATGGCGCACAGCTGCAGTGCTGTGCGCTACCTCAGAATGAAGACTGAAGTCTTCTGCCGCCGATTTTGATGTCTTCTATCTTCAGACACCGTCTTCCGTCTTCTGGCTCTGCGAGGGGGACGGCGGCGCGGCTCCGGGATCGGACGACAAAGGGTGAGATCCTGTGTATGATCCCTCAGGAGCTAATGGTGTCCAGTAGCCTAAGAAGCAAGACCTATCCGCAGTTAGTAGGGTTGCTTCTCTCCCCTCAGTCCCACGTAGCAGAAAGTCTGTTGCCAGCAGAAGCTCTCTGAAAATAAAAAACCTAACAAAATACTTTCTAATAGCAAGCTCAGGAGAGCTCACTAAAAAGCACCCAGCTCGGCCGGGCACAGATTCTAACTGAGGTCTGGAGGAGGGACATAGAGGGAGGAGCCAGTGGACACCAGTATCCAAATTCTTTCTTAGAGTGCCCAGTCTCCTGCGGAGCCCGTCTATTCCCCATGGTCCTTACGGAGTCCCCAGCATCCACTAGGACGTTAGAGAAAAACCTAATACTCTTATACTGAGGACAGGTCTTCCAAGTGGCGGGAGACTACTGGAGAGCAGACAGATGGAATACTCCTAGCCTGAAAGCTCTCACTTGAAGAGTGAACCCCCAGCAGTGTGTGCTGCTGGTCCATATAGTCCCACAAGCCTCCTGCCTCAGTAGCCTCCACCCTCAAGACTACAAGGAATTCCTTTGTTTCCACAAGGCTTGCTTAGAGGTAAATTAGGTGTCTTCTGGGACCACTACTCTGAGCCTCTCTTGCGTAGGAGACCTGGATGAAAGTTCTGGTATTTTGGGGAGTGAGGCATGACACTGTTAACACACAATATTTTATGACTGGTACGAGAGTGTTATCTGCTCCCTAACTCCAAACAAGCATAAACTATCTCCCCCACAGGTCACAGTCAGGACACAGCATAGCAGTCATTCCAGTACATAACAAGTCACATTCAAAATCTTAGATATAGAGAGACTAAGGAATTGCCATAACCCCTGGCAACACCACAAATGATATGTGATGCAGGCTTCTCGGTCTCAGAGAGGGTTGTAGGAACAACACTGGACTTTTGTTCCATCCCTCTTGCTTATTTCCATAGGTTGGTACTGGGGTTTGTTTTTCTCCTTTTCTGATTTTCTGCACTGGGGCTCTTCCTGGGTCTGATTCCAGTTCATATAGTAGGAACTTGCAGATAAAGAACCCTGGACGCTGGCCTCCAAGATATATGAACATTATGTAATTTGCTAGATACATACTGACTTGCAGTGGTGGTGACAAGTGCCGACCAAAATGTCTACGTTATGTATTATCTATGCAGTGTCCAGACAATACCTTGTTTTTTTCTCAAGAAAATTCCATTAGTTCCTTATTTATCTTATAAATAAAAGATAATCTCCCCAAGAAAAACTCATTTTCGTATTTTTAATTAAATCTCAAGAAACGGTAAAGAAAGCAAATAATTATGTTTTTTCTTTTTGACAAGTTCATACAATAAAAATAAAAGATATACATCTGAGTAACAAGAATATAGCAATAATCCTGACAATAACACAGAAGAAAAGTTATGTATAAGAAAGGAAGATACAGACATTTACAGTATCCCCAGTACCATAACATTGGGCAATTCAAACAGATGTAACAATACTGGTCTTGTTCTTACATATAAAACATAGTAATAAGGACAAGGGAAAGAAGCATGGACTATATCTCATACATACATTACACTGCTACACCAGAGGTAGTACCTCTAGGTTATACTATGAGGTAGACTGGAAACATTTTCTTAGTGCTTCTATGAAAACTGCAGACCAAGTGTGAACATAAGGAAGCCATATATAGAAGAATTTTGCCCCCATTTTTCTTTTTGCTGGGATACATCTGTCCAGTCCATAAGAAACAAGGAATACATTCTGGGGTATAAGGTTACAGAGATAGGATCAGGAGAGATCCAGTGAGACAATACAGTCTTCTTAGTGCCGGCTGGCAATTTTACAAGCTGTGTTCCGTTACCTTTGGTTAATTTCCATGAATTTGTCTTGGAGTAAATACCCCAGAAGGTCCACGTTTCATCAACAAATTCAATTATCAGTATATTGTTAATATAATTTTGGCGTTCCATCCATAATACTTGTACTTGTGGGCCGGTCCACAAGCAACGTACAATATCTGTGTATGGTGTCACATTTATAGCAGCTAGAAGTAGGTGCATCACCTATAAGACATTATAATCTAGGAGTGAAGTAAGATATCTGCAATATAATATGATGCATCTCGGCATAGGAGATAGAAATGAATTGTTTATTTAATGTATTATTTGCAGCTAGAATTGTCTGCAATGAAAGACCTGGAAAGTCCGTTCTCCACCTCAGTCACCCTACATTACCCGTTTCTATATTTACCAATGGGGAAAATGTGTATATGTGTGTGACGTGGAGAAAGGGCTTCCCAATCCAAGACATATTGCACTATACAAACCACACTCCTTGTCTGCTGCATCTTTCATTTGTTTCTACCCACCGAGAACTACTTTGTGGTTTGTGAATCACCATTTATCTGCCATTCCGATGCAACAAAAAAGTTGGAATTTACACGAGTTTCCATAATAAAATCTTTTTTTTTAAATTATGTTTTATCTTTTTACGTGTTAGACTGAAATGCACAAAATGTAGACGCTACAAAACAACAATGTGATCTGTTATTACTGTGGAGAGTGGGGCCAATATCTAACAGAATAATCGTCTAGTGTGTACCCATGGTATGCTCTCCCACGGGTCACTAGTGACATTGCCCATTGACCCTGCAGTATGCACTTGCCACATGCAGGGTCCCAGCAGCAGTGATGTTGGGCTGGGTACACATCGCTTAGTGTGTACCCAGCTTTAGTTTCACCCGAGTGATCTACTCCAGTCTTATATGACATCCATTCCAATTGTCTGCGGATGGTTAACTTACATTGTTCAAATACTGTGTGACAGGAGCTGTGCTACAACCCTGTTTTGTATCCGCTCATAGAAATGCTTTTCTACTGTGTGAAATCTGATGTCTAAAAAGATGTGATTTGTGTGTAAAACATTTCCAACACTCAGGACATGGAAATGGTTTCTCTCCTGTGTGACATCTCTGATGTCTACCTAGAGTTGATTTCTGTGTAAAACATTTCCCACAGTCAGAGCATGGAAATAGTTTCTCACCTGTGTGGATTTTTTGATGTTTAACAAGATCGGATTTACTTGTGAAACATTTCCCACACTCAGAGCATGGAAATGGTTTCTCACCTGTGTGACGTCTCTGATGTATAACTAAAGTTGATTTTTGTGTGAAACATTTCCAACACTCAGGGCATGGAAATGGTTTGTCTCCTGTGTGACTTCTCTGATGTCTAACTAAAACCGATTTCTGTGTAAAACATTTCCCACAATCAGAGCATGGAAATAGTTTCTCACCTGTGTGGATTTTCTGATGTTTAACAAGATCGGATTTATTTGTGAAACATTTCCCACACTCAGAGCATGGAAATGGTTTCTCACCTGTGTGACATCTCTGATGTATAACTAAAGTTGATTTTTGTGTGAAACATTTCCAACACTCAGGGCATGGAAATGGTTTTTCTCCTGTGTGACTTCTCTAATGTCTAACTAGAACCGATTTCTGTGTAAAACATTTCCCACAATCAGAGCATGGAAATAGTTTCTCACCTGTGTGGATTTTCTGATGTTTAACAAGATCGGATTTATTTGTGAAACATTTCCCACACTCAGAGCATGGAAATGGTTTCTCACCTGTGTGACGTCTCTGATGTATAACTAAAGTTGATTTTTGCGTGAAACATTTCCCACACTCAGAACACGTAAATAGTTTCTCACCACTGTGGAGTCTCTGATGTTTAACAAGATATGATTTGTGTGTAAAACATTTCCCACACTCGGAGCATGGAAATGGCTTCTCGCCTGTGTGGATTCTCTGATGTTTAACAAGATCTGATTTCTGTGTAAAACATTTCCCACACTCAGAGCATGGAAATGGTTTCTCACCTGTGTGACATCTCAAATGTGCAACAAGATTTGATTTCAGTGTAAAACATTTCCCACACTGGGAGCATGGAAATGGTTTCTCACCTGTGTGACGTCTCTGATGTATAACTAAAGTTGATTTTTGTGTGAAACATTTCCCACAATCAGAACACGTAAATAGTTTCTCACCAGTGTGGAGTCTTTGATGTTTAACAAGATTGTATTTATTTGTAAAACAGTTTCCACACTCAGAGCATGGAAATAGTTTCCCACCTGTGTGGATTATCTGATGATTAACAAGTTGTGATTTGTGTGTAAAACATTTCCCACACTCGGAGCATGGAAATGGCTTCTTGCTTGTGTGGATTCTCTGATGTTTAACAAGATCTGATTTCCGTGTAAAACATTTCCCACACTGGGAGCATGGAAATGGTTTCTCACCTGTGTGACATCTCTGATGTATAACTAAAGTTGATTTTTGTGTGAAACATTTCCCAGACTCAGAACACGTAAATAGTTTCTCACCAGTGTGGAGTCTTTGATGTTTAACAAGACTTGATGTGTGAGTAAAACATTTCCCACACTCAGAACAGGGAAATACTCTATCAGGTGTATGAGCTGCACTATGTGTAACAAAATCTGAGGTATCAGGAGAACAGTCCTCGCAGTTAGGGGGATCAGATGATATATCTGCGCTGTGAGGTACTGGATGTATATTTAGCATAACGGGGCTGTCTCCTGGAGAATCCTGTGTGATGTTATCTTCTATGTCAGTATCTGCAGGCAAGATGAGATCTCCCTCCAAGGTGTTCCTGCTTGTACCTCCATCTGCTGGAGATAAAATAGCTGTATTATTATTATTCACAGATCTTTATAAAGCACACACATATTACTCCGCACTGTACAGAGAACATTTAGTCATTCACATCAGTCCCACCAGGGGAGCTTACACTCTATATTCCCTACCACATGGACACGTAATAGGGGTAATTTGTGTCAGAATTAATCCTAGCTTACATACTAAAGTGAAGCTTGAATACTTATGTGAATTGTGAGTGTGAAACAGCAGCAGGCGAGATATAATATATCTCGCCTGATCTAGAATGCAGAAGCAGGCGAGAAAGAATGCAGAAGCAGGCGAGATAGAATGCAGAAGCAGGCGAGATAGAATGCAGATCAGGTGAGATACAAATATTGGCAATACCAGTCACACTCAAAATTAAAGTGGAAAAACACACTACAGGCTGATCCAACTTTGATGTAATGTCCTTAAAACAAGTCAAAATGAGGCCCAGTAGTGTGTGTGGCCTCCACGTGCCTGTATGACTTCCCTACAATGCCTGGGCATGCTCCTGATGAGGTGGTGGATGGTCTCCTGAGGGACCAGACCTGGACTAAAGCATCCGCCAACTCCTGTACAGTCTGTGGTGCAACGTGGCGTTGGTGGATGGAGCGAGACATGTCCCAGATGTGCTTAATTGGATTCAGGTCTGGGGGACGGGCGGGCCAGTCCATAGCATCAATGCCTTCATCTTGCAGGAACTGCTGACACTCCAGCCACATGAGGTCTAGCATTGTCTTGCATTAGGAGGAACCCAGGGCCAACCGCACCAGCATATGGTCTCACAAGGAGTCTGAGAATCTCATCTCGGTACCTAATGGCAGTCAGGCTACCTCTGACGAGCACATGGAGGGCTGTGCGGCCCCCCAAAGAAATGCCACCCCACACCATTACTGACCCACTGCCAAACCGGTCGTGCTGGAGGATGTTGCAGGCAGCAGAAAGTTCTCCTTGGCGTCTCCAGACTCTGTCACTTCTGTCACATGTGCTCAGTGAGAACCTGCTTTCATATGTGAAGAGCACAGGGCACCAGTGGTGAATTTGCCAATCTTGGTGTTCTCTGGCAAATGCCAAACATCCTGCACGGTGTTGGGCTGTAAGCACAACCCCCACCTGTGGACGTCGGGCCCTCATACCACCCTCATGGAGTCTGTTTCTGATCGTTTGAGTAGACACATGCACATTTGTGGCTTGCTGGAGGTCCTTTTGCAGGGCTCTGGCAGTGCTCCTCCTTGCACAAAGGCAGAGGCAGCGGTCCTGCTGGTGGGTTATTGCCCTCCTACGGCCTCCTCCACGTCTCCTGATGTGCTGGCCTGTCTCCTGGTAGCGCCTCCGTACTCTGGACACTACGCTGACAGACACAGCAAACCTTGCCACAGCTCGCATTGATGTGCAATCCTGGATCAGCTGCACTACCTGAGCCACTTGTGTGGGTTATAGACTCCGTCTCATGCTACCACTAGAGTGAAAGCACCGCCAGCCTTCAAAAGTGACCAAAACATCAGCCAGAAAGCATAGGAGCTGAGAAGTGGTCTGTGGTCACCACCTGCAGAACAACTCCTTTATTGGGGGTGTCTTGCTAAATTCTAATTTTCTAATTTTTTTAAATAAAGTGAATGTCAGGAAAAAAAATATAGATTGGCACTTTGGGAATTAAACCCGGGACTCTCAACGTTGGAAACGGGAGCCTTCACCACTTGCTCATCCACGTCGCTGCATGGAAGTTACACAAGTTCATGTGTAAAAGTAATGCAAGCAGCGATTCCTTCCCACTGATGTTTGTTCATGCTGTTAGGGGACTCAGGATGCTCATATGGCAACACACGGTATTTAGTGCACTGTACATACTTTAAAGTCAATGAGCTACATTATTCCTTCCACACTTTAGTTGCGTCTGCATACACAAGTGTTTTAACACATTAGTTTGTGTCTGAATAAACTTTTTTTTTTTACTCTCTCCGTCTGACCATTGGTCACCATCTGTGTGTACACTATGCAGTACAGGACTGTATATTAACATTAGAGTCATCACTGACCATTTGCCAGACCTTGTACTGTAGATCAATCCACCGCTATTCAAACTAAAGTACTGAATTAGTGGAGCATTAGCCACCCAGTGGTGATGTGTATTGCATGCTCGTGCCTCAACGCGCCTGTCCATGATTAAACTCAGCAACCTAAGCTATCGCCTAAGCGTGACTAAACCTGTCTAGGCGCAGAAACAGCCAAGATAACGGTGGACCCATCTGTATTGCCAGATGAAATTCCCATTTCACTGACAGGGCATCCACAAAGATTGCTTCAGGACAGCTGAAGGACCCAGTTGGAGATCCAGAAGGGACGAACCCTGCTCAATCGTTGGTCCTGTAGCCACCAGGTCAGTGACAGACGAACCTCCGGAGATAAGGATATTATTTGAGACCTGATCCGGTGAGGCAGGCCAACCCACTTGGCAAGAATCAGGTTCTGCAGAGGGCGGGAATGAAATTGAGTGTACTCCACCATGTTGAAAGCAGACACCATGAGACCTAAACTTGCATCGCCGAGTGTATTGACACACGCGGACGAGAGAGGAAGCAACGTATCCTGTCACAAAGCTTCAGGACTTTCTCCTGTAACAGAAACAACCTCTGGTTGTGCATGTCCAACAAACCCCCAGATGTACCATGCTCTGGGCAGGGACCAGGGATGATTTCTTCCAGTTTATGAGCCACCCGTGGGCTTGCAGAAACCGGACCGTCAGATCCAAAATGACGTAGGAGAACTTCTGGGGAATTGGCCAGGATCAGCAAGTCGTCCAGATACGGAAGGATCCTGATGCTCTGATGGCGGAGTAAAGCCGTCATAACTGCCATGACCTTGGTGAAGATTCATGGAGCTGTGGTCAGTCCAAAAGGTAAGGCCCGGAATTGGTAATGGAGGTTGCCAATAGCAAACCACAGGTATTGCTGATGTCACATGGCAATAGTAATATGTAGGTAAGCATCCTGTATATCCAGGGATACCATATAGTCCCATGGTTCAAAAGTCAGAACAATAGAGCGAAGGGTCTCCATCCGAAACTTGGAGACCCTCCCAAACCTGTTCAAAGATTTGAGGTTGAGAATGGGCCGGGTGGAACCATTCGGTTTGGGGACTAAGAACAGCGTTGAATACCCTCTGCCCCTCTGAGTCAGAGGCACCGGCACTACCACTCCAGTGTCCAGGAGGGATTGTACCACTAAACGGAGAGTTGTTGCCATCACCTGATCCGAAGGGATGTCAGTCAGGCAACAGCGAGGAGGGGGATGTGTCTTGAAGGATATAGCGTATCCGTGACGACTTCCCGTACCCAAGCGTCTGAAGTGGTCTTCAACCATACCTGGGTAAACTGTAGAAGTCGGCCTCCCACTCTGGGATCCCCCAGGGGGAGACTCGCCCCGTCATGCCGCAGGCTTGTCAGATTTGGAAGCAGGCTGACGGTCAATCCAGGCACGTTTAGGTTTGGGCTTGGCAGTTTTGGAAGTGTGAGACTGTTTCTGGTACGCCTGACCCTTTGCTTTACCTGGAGGGTGAAAGGAACGAAAGGAAGTACTCTTAGCCTTCGGAGCTGAAGGAGCAGTACTAGGTAGACATGCAGTCTTAGCAGACGCTAAGTCAGCGACAATCTTGTTGAGATCCTCACCAAAAAGGATGTTCCCTTTAAACGGAAGCACCTCCAGGGTTTTCTTAGAGTCCAAGTCCACAGACCAGGACCGCAACCAGAGAATACGGAGAGCCAAAATGGAAGTCATAGCAGCCTTGGCCGCCAGAACACCAGCATCTGAAGCTGCCTCTTTAATGTAATCAGATACCGTGACAATATAAGAGAGACATTGGGGTAAATTTACCAAGATGGGAGTTCTATTTAAAATGGGATGTTGCCCATAGCAACCAATCAGGTTCCAGGTATTGGGGGTAATTCCAAGTTGATCGCAGCAGGATTTTTGTTAGCAATTTGGCAAAACCATGTGCACTGCAGGGGAGGCAGATATAACATGTGCAGAGAGAGTTAGATTTGGGTGTGGTGTGTTCAATCTGCAATCTAATTTGCAGTGTAAAAATAAAGCAGCCAGTATTTACCCTGTACAGAAATAAAATAACCCACCCAAATCTAACTCTTTCTGCACATGTTATATCTACCTCCCCTGCAGTGAACATGGTTTTGCCCAATTGCTATCAAAAATCCTGCTGCGATCAACTTGGAATTACCCCCATTATCTTCTAGAAGGTGCTAGATACATGAGAAGTAGAATCTGATTGGTTGCTATGGGTAACATCCCATCTTAAATAGAACTCCCATTTTAGTAAATTTACCCCATATTCTGGTATTTTCAGGAAAATTGGACGGCAACTCAGCCTCCATCTCCTGAGCCCACGCCTCAATAGCTTCGGTGGCCCAAGTAGCCGCAATGGAGGGCCTATGCGTAGCCCCTACAAAGGTATAGATAGACTGCCTTTAAGCAACCCTCCCCACACTTATCCGTCGGTTCCTTGAGAGAAGTGACGGTAGTCACGGGCAGAGCAGATTACACCACCAGCCGAGCGATTTGCGAGTCCACCAGCAGTGGCGTTTCCCAATTTTTACTCAACTCTGCCGCAAGGGGACAGCAGGCTAGCATCTTCTTGTGCTGGGTGAATTTCTTTCCTGGGTTCTCCCAGGTTTCCTGACGTATGTCAACCAAGTGGTCAGAATGAGGTAAAACCAATTTAGTAACCCTTCTGATGTTTGAACCTATCCGGTTTCTTAGAGGTAGTAGCAGGCTGTGGATCATCATCAATTTGAAGAATGAGCCTGATAGCTTCTAAAAGATTAGGAACATCCACCTGTGAAACAGATTCCCATTCAGAAACATCAGGATCAGAGTCTGTGGGGTCAGTATACATGCCATCTTCATCGGAAGAGGTTTTTCTTAACATGCGTGGATTGAGAACAAGTAACCGCCCGCTTAGAGGACCGGTCCTAGAGGCTTAGTCTTAGACGAGCCAGGGTCAGGAATAAGTTTATCCAAAGAGTGATTCAAGAGCTGTAACTGAGTGGACCGAGCACCTGTCCATGGCGGATTAACCACAGGGACCATATATGGCTGAAAAGGCATGCAGGGTTCCATAGGGGGCGCAAGCCTAGTTACTAGCATAGTCAGTAAATTAGAGAAGGCAGACCAAGGCGGCCCTGATTTGCCCCCAGTTGTTACAAACTGACTGGGGGGTACAGAACCACCAAAACCTGAACACTCCGCAGCCATATTATCCTCCAAAGCATCTGGGACGTCATAACCGTGCACCGCGGAGTCAGCTTCAGAACCATCGCCCCCTGTAGCTGACATGATATGAAAGCGTAAACCACGGGCGACACAGTACAATATCAGCAGATATAATACCTAACACAAACCCCCCCGTGCAGTGTGACAGCACAAACAGAGGATTTCTGAGGTATATTATGACTGAAAAACAGAGAAAAAATACAAAATACGTATATCATGTGAAATACCTATATCAAATAATAACCCTGACGCACTTAGCCCCCTCAGGGTACAGAATATAGGGATAGCAGTAGGAGTGAGATACACGGAGTAGAGATCACACAGCAGCTATATGCACACACAGTCACATGTACAATGCAGGAATTATGACAAACAATAAAACTGCACAAGACTAGCAATACTATTACTGAGTAAAGCTAGGTATATATACATATATATCAATGCACAGTAAAGACTGGATGTATATCACAGGGTACTTGTACTAAATAACCCTAAATGTATGCACTTGTTCTTAACTAACACTGTCTAAACGACATGTAGAATACTTAAGTGGCCTGTAGAAGCACAGCGCTGATGATGCAGGCGGCTTTACAGAGGAGGCATCGCCCAGCAGTCCCAAGAACAGCGCAGCTGTGCGTAATGGCTCCCAAACGCTGACAGGGAGTGAGGGAGAGAGAGAGATGCAGCTCCAGGGTGGGAACATTTACTGTAAATGGCGCCCAGGGGCTTGGGGAGGGGCTACAGGTCAGAGCCTTATCCCCTTGCTGGACTTTACCATCGGGTACTGCGGGCCTTAATAAAGTGGATTATGAGGTAATCCGACCTACATCCTTGCCCTGGTGGTCTAGTGGGGTCCCTGTACCAACACAGTGTCCACGCCAGCACGCGCAGCCCGCCTCCTATTGGCCGCGCCGGATCACTATTTCCAGCGGGTCCCGTCTGGGGGACCCTCTTACCTCCTCCCTGAGTGCGGCCACGCGATCCCGGAGAGCAGTGGTGAGTGTGTGTGCGCCCTGGGTGAAGCACCTGATCCTCCGCTATAAGTACCTGGCAACCAGGGAAGCGGGAGTATACAGCGCCGCTGGGGGAGGTGATGGAGCTGCAGTAGGAGATGTCTGAATAACATCTAGCACTCAGAGTGCCTCTGCTGCAGCCCTTGAAGTCTTCTATTTCTTCTTTAAGAAGCTCTTCTCGGGCTGCTGGAGCAGCCCCACCTGTTAGCTGCCTGCACTGCAGGCACCAACATACAAACTGAGCTCCTGTGCACGGAGGCAGGATTATAAAGGAGGCGCCGCTGAGCATCTTGGGAACAGTCAAAGCTTTTAACCTGTTGGTGCCTCGGATCAAAATCCTACTCTACACCCCGATGTTATTCCCTGTGAAATACCAGTGAACCCCGCTGCAGAAATAACATTTACAGTCACGGAGAAAATAGTTTTAAGAAAACCATCAATCTTTCTGTCTGTTACATCATTTGATGATGTTGAAGGCAGAGGTAATTTAGATTTGCGCACTAGCCGAACTATGTGTGCTTCTACTTTGGGAGGAACTTCCCTTATCAAACAGTCCACAGAGAGGAGAGGATAATAATAACCCCATTTCTTAGGGATCTTACATTTCTTACTGGGTGTCACCCATGCCTCTTGCATTATTTCCATCATCTGCTCTGAATCTAGAAATTCTGAATTATCAGTTTTTGGACGTTTAAATATAGGAGCCTTAGATTTTAACACGGGCTCTACTGCCTCCTCTAAAGACGGAATGGAATTAACTGAATGATTTAATTTGGGTATATCTACTGATGTAAGATACTCCTCATCTCTAGACGCAGATTCAGAATGGGATGAACCAACGTCATCATCTGAAGTGTCCTCTGATTGCGAAATGTAAATATTGTGAAGATGTTGCTTCAGGTCTATGTGATTTCAATTGTGTATACAATTAAACAAAATGTTCCTCATTGGTTTGGCAGAGAAGGGTGTAGGATAAGAGACTGAAGTAGTGACTGAGCAAGATGAACATGTGACTAATAGGATTTTGGTACCTACCGGTAAATCCTTTTCTCGTAGTCCGTAGAGGATGCTGGGATCCACATTAGTACCATGGGGTATAGACGGGTCCACCAGGAGCCATTGACACTTTAAGAGTTTGAGAGTGTGGGCTGGGTCCTCCCTCTATGCCCCGCCTACAAGACTCAGTCTACAAACTGTGCCCGAGGAGACGACATACTTAGAGAGAAGGATTTAACACAGATAGTGGTGAGATTCATACCAGCTCACACATATAAGTCACGTCAAGACAACTAGCTTGAACAACTCAGCAACAGCTGAAACATTACTTACTTAAGTAACAATGCAGTACTCAACTAAAACGAAGTTGTACTGAACCAAATAGCAATTGCAGAAATTGTACCATGGGGATGTACCAAAGCTCCCAGAATGGGAGGGAGAGCGCGGAGGCTCCTGCAGAACTTCAGATCATCAGAGGCCAAAGTATCGAACTTGTAGAACTTTGCAAACGTATTCGAGCCCAACCAAGTTGCAGCTCGACAAAGTTGTACTGCCGAAACACTCTGGGCAGCCGCCCAGGAAGAACCCACCTTACAGGTAGAGTGGGCCTTAACAGATTTTGGACACGGCAGTCCTGCCGTCTAATAAGCGTGCTGGATAGTGAACCTAATCCAGCGAGAAATGGTCTGCTTAGAAGCAGGACACCCAATTTTCTTGGGATCATATAGGACAAACAGAGAGTCCGACTTCCTGTGACGAGAAGTTCTCTTCACATAAATCTTCAGAGCCCTCACGACATTCAAGGACTTTGAAGTAATTGAGGAGTCAGTAGCCACTGGCACCACAATTGGTTGGTTGATATGGAATGCCGACACAACCTTCGGAAGAAACTGCTGACGAGTCCGGAGCTCAGCTCTATCTCCATGGAAGATCAAGTAAGGACTTTTACAGGATAAAGTCCCCAGCTCAAAGACACGTCTAGCAGAAGCCAAGGCCAACAAAGTGACCGCCTTCCATGTAAGAAATTTGAGCTCCACCTCCTGTAGAAGCTCAAACCAATCCGACTGGAAGAACTGCAACACCACGTTAAGGTCCCATGGCGCTGTAGGTGGTACAAAGGGAGGTTGGATATGCAGAACTTCCTTCAAAAAGGTCTGAACCTCAGGGAGGGCAGCCAATTGCTTCTGAAAGAAAATGGATAAAGCTGAAATCTGGACCTTCACAGATCCCAACCTCAGACCAACATCCACTCATGCTTGCAGGAAGAGGAGGAAACGTCCCAGTTGAAATTACACTGCAGGAAACTTCTTGGACTCACACCAAGAAACATATTTCTTCCAAATACGATGGTAATGTTTAGACGTTACCCTCATTCAGGCTAGGAAAGGGGTAAGAATAACTTTCGTCGGAATGCCCTTCTGAGCAAGAATCAGGCGCTCAACTTCCATGCCGTCAAACATAGCCGCGGTAAGTCTTGATAGGCGAACTGCCCCTGCTGCATCAGGTCCTCCCGAAGAGGAAAAGGCCATGGCTCTTATAGCAGTAGATTTAGAAGATCCGTGTACCAAGCCCTTCTTGGCCAGTTTGGGGCAATGAGGATCGCTTGAACCCTTGTTCTCCTTATGAGCTTTAGGATTCTTGGAATGAGTGGGAGTGGTAGAAACACGTACGATGACTGGAACACCCATGGAGACACCAGGGCGTCCACTGCCAATGCCTGTGGGTCCCTCAACCTGGAACAATAACGCCGAAGCTTCTTGTTGAGACGAGAGGCCATCCCCAAAGATTGGTTATTTCCTTGAAAACCTCCGGATGGAGTCCCCACTCTCTTGGATGGAGATCGTGTCTGCTGGGGAAGTCTGCTTCCCAGTTGTCTACTCCCAGTATGAAGATGGCTGACAGCGCCAACGTGTGCTTTTCTGTCCAGAGGGAGTATTCTTGTTACCTCTGACATTGCCGCTCTGCTCTTCATTCCGTCCTGTTGGTTTATGTAAGGCACTGCTGTTACATTGTCTGACTGCACTTGGATGGCCCGATTCCTCAGAAGTGGGGCCGTCTGAAGACCGTTGTAGACGGCTCTTAGTTCCAGTATGTTGATGGGCAGGCCGGCTTCCAGGCTTGACCACCGTCCTTGGAAGGTTACTCCCTGAGTAACTGCTCCCCTGCCCCAGAGGCTTGCCTCTGTTGTTAGCAGGACCCAGTCCTGAATCCCGAACCTGCGGCCTTCTAGGAGGTGAGGCAATTGGAGCCACCAGAGGAGAGAAATCCTTGCCCTTGGTGACAGATGAATTTTCTGATGCATGTGGAGGTGAGAACGCAACCACTTGTCCGGGAGATCCAGTTGGAAGGGAAGAGTATGGAACCTCCCATACTGGAGAGCATCGTAGGAGGCTACCATCTTTCCCAATAGGCGAATGCATTGATGAACCGACACCCGGGGTGGCTTCAAGACATCCCGGACCATGTTTTGGATGACCAACGCCTTGTCCCGCGGAAGAAACACCCGCTGCACTTCCGTATCCAGGATCATTCCCAGAAATGACAATCTCTAGGTTGGTTCCAAATGTGACTTTGGGAAATTCAGAATCCACCAGTGACTCTGGAGCAGTCGCGATGTGAGAACAAAGGATTGCAGCAGCTTCTCCTTGGATGAAGCCTTTATCAGTAGATCGTACAGATAAGGGATGATGTTCACACCCTGCTTGCGGAGTAGTATCATCATTTCCGCCATCACCTTGGTAAACACCCTTGGTGCTGTGGAGAGGCCAAATGGCAGGGCCTGGAACTGAAAATGACAGTCCAGGAGTGCAGCGGATATAAGCCTGATGCGGCAGCCAGATCGGAATGTGAAGATACGCATCCTTAATATTCAGTGATACCAGGAATTCCTCCTCTTCCAGGCCTGATATAACCACGCTGAGAGACTCCATCTTGAACTTGAACTCCTTTAGAAAGTGGTTCAATGATTTTAGGTTCAGAATGGGCCTGACCGAACCATCCGGCTTTGGTACCACGAAAAGGTTCGAATAGTAACCCTTGGTCAGCATGTGAGGTGGCACCGGCACAATGACCTATGCCTCCACCAGCTTTTGGGCAGCGTCTTGAAGCAGTGTGCTGCCCTCCAACAGAGTTGGTAAGCCAGACTTGAAAAAAACGATGAGGAGGGAGACTTTGAAAGTCCAGCCTGTTTCCCTGAGACACAATATCCACTACCCAGGAATCCAGGCCGGACGATAGCCAGACATGACAGAACTGTCTGAATCTTGCTCCCACAAGCCCCACCTCCGGGCCGTGCCATCCCCCATCATGCGGAGGACTTTGGGGTACCTGAAGCAGACTTCTGGTCCTAGGAACCTACAGCGGCAGGTTTCTTGGATTTAACCTTACCTCCCCTAAAGAAGGTATTGGATGATCTGGCCTTTCTAGGCTTGTTAGGCTGAAAGGACTGATGTGCAGCTGAGGAGAAGGATTTCTTCGGAGCAGGTGCTGCTGAGGGAAGAAACGGAGACTTAACCGCTGTAGCGGTGGATATCCATGCGTCTAGAGCTTCCCCAAAGAGAGCCTGACCTGTATAGGGTCGCGACTCCACACTTCTTCTGGATTCCACGTTGTCCGACCACTGGCGGAGCCACAGTCCCCGATGAGCTGAAACAGACATGGAAGATAGTCCCGCAGCCATGGAACCCAGGTCTTTCATAGATTCTACCTTAAAACCTGCAGAATCATGAATGTTGCGTAAATATAACGCAACGTCATCCCTATCCATTGTATCCCAATCCTCATTTAAGGTAGCTGACCACTTTACTATTGCCTTTGCAATCCATGCACTAGCAATAGTGGGACGTAATATGGCCCCTGAGGCAGTGTACATTGATTTAAGCGTGTTATCAATTTTCCTATCTGCCGGCTCCTGTAAGGCGGTAGATACCGGAACAGGTAAAAACACCTTTTTTGAGTCTGGATACAGATGTGTCAACAATCGGCGGGTTTTTCCACCTTTTCCTATCCTCCTCAGGGAAAGGAAAAATAGGATTTTAATTACCTGCCGGTAAATCCATTTCTCATAGTCCGTAGAGGATGCTGGGGTCCATATTTGTACAATGGGGGTATAGACGGGTCCACCAGGAGCCATTGGCACTTTAAGAGTTTGAGAGTGTGGGCTGGCTTCTCCCTCTATGCCCCTCCCACCAGACTCAGTCTAGAAACTGTGCCCGATGAGACGACATACTTCGAGAGTAGGAAATACACAGATAGTGGCGAGAATCACACCAGCTCACACAACATGCAAAACCAGCTAACATGCCGGAACAACTCAGCAACAGCTGAAACAGCAAATAACGCAGGACTTACCTAGGAACCAGGAAGTACTGAACTATAAAACCAATGCAGGAAAACGCAGCACTGGGCAGGCGCCCAGCATCCTCTACGGACTACGAGAAAAGGATTTACCGGTAGGTAATTAAAATTCTATTTTCTCTTACGTCCTAGAGGATTCTGGGGTTCATATTAGTACCATGGGGATGTACCAAAGCTTCCAGTATGGAAGGGAGAGCGCGGAGGCTGCTGCAACACTGCTTGACCAAACTTGAGGTCATCAGAGGCCAAAGTATCGAACTTGTAAAACTTGAAAATCGTGTTCGACCCAGACCAAGTAGCTGCTCGGCAGAGTTGCACAGCCGAGACACCCCGGGCAGCCGCCCAGGAAGAGCCCACTTTACGAGTAGAGTGGGCCTTTACAGATTTTGGATACGGCAATCCTGCCGTGGAAGAAGCATGCTGGATAGTGAACCTGATCCAGCGTGAAATCGACTGCTTAGAAGCAGGACACCCAATCTTCTTGGGATCATAGAGGACAAACAGAGAGTCACTTTTCCTATGACGCGACGTCCTCTGCACATGAATCTTCAAAGTCCTCACTTTTGAAGCAACTGAGGAGTCAGTAGCCACTGGCAGCACAATAGGTTGGTTGATATGGAAAGCCGATACAACCTTAGGCAGGAACTGTGGACGAGTCCTAAGTTCTGCCCTGTCTTCATGGAAGATCAGATAAGGGCTTTTACAAGATAAAGCCCTCAATTCCGAGATGCGTCGGGCAGAAGCCAAGGCCAACAAAGTGACCGCCTTCCACGTGAGAAACTTAAGATCAGCCTCCTGTAGAGGCTCAAACCAAGAAGATTGAAGGAACTGCAACACCACATCTAGATCCCAGGGTGCCGTTGGCGCAACAAAGGGAGGCTGGATGTGCAGAACCCCTTTCAAAAAGGTCTGAACCTCAGGGAGGACAGCCAATTGTTCTTGGAAGAAGATGGACAAAGCAGAGATCTGGACCTTGATGGCGCCCAATCTCAGCCCCATATCCACCCCTGCTTGCAGGAAAAGGAGAACACGTCCAAGTTGAAACTCCACCGCAGGAAAAGTCTTGGACTCACACCAAGAAACATATTTTTTCCAATTGCGATGGTAATGTTTAGACGTTACCCCCTTTACTAGCCTGTATCAGGGTAGGAATGACCTCACTCGGGATACCCTTCTGAGCTAAGATCTGGCGTTCAACAACCATGCCGTCAAACGTAGCCGTGGTAAGTCTTGATAAGCAAATGGCCCATTGCAGTAGCAGATCTTCCCGAAGAGGTAAGGGCCTTGGATCCTCCAGCAGAAGATCCAGCAGATCCGCGTACCAAGCCCTCCTTGGCCAGTACGGAGCAATGAGGATTGCCAGAACCTTGGTTCTTCTTACCAGTTGAAGAACTTTTGGTATCAGAGGAAGCGGAGGGAACACATAACACTGACGTGAACACCCACGGTGTTACCAGTGCGTCCACCGCCACTGCCTGTGGGTCTTTTGCCCTGGAACAGTACCTTCCGTAGCTTCTTGAGGCGGGAGGCCATCATGTCTATTTGAGGAACCCCCCACCAACTGGTTACCTCCTCGAACACCTCCGGATGGAGGCCCCACTCTCCTGGATGGAGATTGTGTCTGCTGAGGAAGTCTTCTTCCCAGTTGTCTACACCCGGAATGAAGATTGCCGACATCGCCACCGCGTGCCTTTCTGCCCAGAGTAGGATTTTTGACACCTCCCACATGGCATCCCTGCTCTTCGTTCCGCCTTGTTGGTTTATGTAGGCCACTGTGGTCACGTTGTCCGACAGCACCCGAACAGCCCGATCCTGTAGAAGGTGTGCTGCTTGCAGAAGGCCGATGTACACAGCTCTTAGCTCCAGAATGTTTATCGGGAGAAGGGATTCCTGATCAGACCACCGTCCTTGGAAGGTTTTTCCCTGAGCGACTGCTCCCCAACCTCTTAGACTTGCATCTGTGGTTAGAAGGATCCAGTCCTGAACTCCAAACCTTCAGCCTTCCAGAAGGTGAGGCAGTTGTAACCACCAGAGCAGCGAAATCCTGGCTTTTGGAGACAGGCGTATCCTCTTGTGCATGTGTAGGTGAGAGCCCGACCACTGGTCCAATAGGTCCAGCTGAAAAGCACGAGCATGAAACCTGCCATATTGCAGAGCCTCGTAGGTGGCAACCATCTTCCCCAGAAGGCGGATGCATTAATGAATCTATACCCGGGTAGGCTTTAAGACATCCCGGACTGTTGTTTGAATCACCAATGCTTTTTCCATCATGAGAAAAACCCTCTGCACTTCCGTGTCGAGGATCATTCCCTGGAAAGACAGCCTCCTAGGCCGGCTCCAGATGAGACTTTGGAAGGCTCAGGATCCAACCGTGCTCCCTGAGCAGCTGTGTCGTGAGCGCAATGGATCGCAACAACCTCTCCCTGGACGACACCTTGATCAGGAGATCGTCCAGATATGGAATTACGTTCACCCCCTGCTTGCGGAGAACCATCATCTCCACCATCACCATGGTGAAGATCCTCGGTGCTGTGGAGAGGCCAAAAGGCAGCGCCTGGAACTGATAGTGATCATTTAACAGTGCAAACCTGAGGTATGCCTGATGTGGCGACCAAATGGGAATGTGGAGGTAAGCATCCTTGATGTCCACCAACACCAGGAACTCCCCCTCCATCAGTCCTGAGATGACAGCTCTCAGAGATTCCATCTTGAATTTGAACTCCCTGAGATAAGGGTTCAAAGACTTCAAGTTTAGAATAGGCCGTACCGAACCATCCAGTTTTGGTACCACAAAAAGGTTTGAATAATAACCCTTGTTCCACTGCTGAGGTGGAACCGCAACAATAACCTCTGACACCACCAATTTTCTCATGGCTTCCAGAAGAACTGTTGTGTCTGCCAGCAAAGCTGGCAAGCCTGACTTGAAGAAACGGTGAGGTGGAGGATCTTGAAACTCTGTACCCCCTGGACACAATATCCAGTACCCAGGGGTCCAGGACCGATGATACCAAGACGTGGCTGAACTGTCAGAGTCTTGCCCCCACCTGACCTTCCTCCAGGCCTAGCAGTCCACCGTCATGCGGAGGACTTAGGGGTATCAGAAGCGGGCTTCTGGGTTTGGGATCCTGCAGGAGCAGGTTTCTTTGCCTTGGCACGACCACCTCTGAAGAAGGTATTCGAAGGCTTGTTCTTTCTAGGCCTCGCGGGCCGAAAGGACTGTGATGTGGCTGGTGTAAAAGGCTTCTTCGAAGCCGGTGCAGCTGGGGGAGAAAAGTAGACTTACCCGCGGTAGCCTCCCCAAAGAGAGCCTGACCTGTATACGGTAGGCCCTACACGCTCCTCCTGGATTCCGCGTCCGCAGACCATTGGTGCAGCAAGAGTCCCCTGTGAGCCGAGATGGACATGGAGGAGATCTCCACAGCCATGGAACCCAGGACCTTCATGGAATCTACCGGGAACCCTGCAGAATCCTGAATATGGCGTAAAAACAAATCAACGTCACCTTTATCCAGCGTAGTCGATTCCTCCTGCAGAGTGATTGACCACCTGGCAATAGCTTTTGCAATCCAAGCACAGGCTATAGTAGGCCACAATATAGCTCCTGAAGCCGTGTAAATGGATTTCAGCGTAGCATCTACCTTGTGATCTGCCGGGTCCTTCAACGCGGCAGATCCCGGGACTGGCAACACCACCTGTTTAGACAGTCTAGAGACAGAGGCGTCAACTATCGGCAGAGACTCCCATTTCTTTCTCTGGGAAGGGAAAAGCAACCAAGACCTTCTTAGGAATCCGAAATTTCTTTTCAGGAGTTTCTGAGGCTTTTTCAAAGATAGCGTTTCATTCTTTGGATGCCGGGAAGGTGAAGGGGGCTTCTTATTATCTGTAAAAAAAGGCCTCCTCCACCTGTTCTGGAGCTTTGTCAGTAATGTGTAAAACATCCTTTACAGCCTCAATCATCAACTGCACCCCCTTAGCAAGTGATGCCATCCTCCTTGACACATCCCCGTGACCATCTGCAGTGTCAGAGTCGGTGTCCGTGTCATCCTGCATAAGCATTGCAATAGCACGTTTGTGAGAATGTACCGCAGGGGACCCCGAGGAAGCAGTATCAGACCATACAACCATAGAGGATTGCAGAACTTGAGTTGCATGCTCAGTTCTAGCAACCCTATCAGAAATCTGAGAAATAGTCCCCCTCAGAGAGACTAACCATTCTAGCTCTCTAGCAGGGATCTGCGCTACAACAGTGCAATCCTGATTACATGGTATGGAGTCTTCTTGGGAAAACAAATCCTCTGCATCATATGAAACAGTGTCCCTAGACATGTTGTCACACACACCAAACACCCCACAAACACACAGGGTATTCACTAGACAGAGTTCCCCCCCCCAAGAATGGCAGAGAGACCCAGAGTTTGGAGCCAACCCACACACAGCGCTATTAGAGGTATAGGGGAAACCCCAACCCGCGCTGACTGTGTCCCTTAATAGGTGACACAGCCTATAATACAGCCTCCCCCCCTTCTACAACCCCCTGGTACCGTACAGATAGCTGGAGTCGCACTGGAGGGACCTGTGTATCCACTGGCAGTGAGCTGCAGGCAGGAAAAAATGGCACTGAACGCTGCTGGGTCCGCTCTGAGGAGAAGCTCCGCCCCTTCAATGGCGCTGTCTTCCTGCTCTTGAAGATTATACTGGCCTGAGGAATTCTGTGCTGGCTGAGATCCGCGAACCCTGACAGGCTGGAAATGGTCAGTGTAGGGTACCTTGCTAGCTCAGGGCGCCCCTCATAGCGCGGTATTAAGCCGCCCTCTTCACACTGTCCCCCCACTTGTATGGGGAGACAGTGACTAACTCGCCAACTTCAACACATTGAGGGGGTGGCGGCTGGCTGCCAGGGTGAACGCTCCCCTGTGGTGGGGCGCGATCTGTCCCCTCTGGAGCTCAACGTCCACTCAGCGGAGGCAGTGGCTCAAGACCCCGCAGGGAGGACACTGCTCCCTCCCTCAGTCCCACGCTGAAGGGAGGCTGTCGCCAGCAGCCTCCCTGTAAAAAAAACAAACTCTAAAGTAAACTTTTCTAAAGAAGCTCAGGAGAGCTCCCCTAGCTGTGACCGGCTCCTCCGGGCACATTTTCTAGACTGAGTCTGGTAGGAGGGGCATCGAGGGAGGAGCCAACCCACACTATTAAACTCTTAAAGTGCCAATAGCTCCTGGTGGACCCATCTATACCCCCATGGTACTAATATGGACCCCAGCATCCTCTAGGACGTAAGAGAAAAGTGTTTTTATATTACTCACCTGTGCTGATATCTGTAGGGATTTCGTCCTCCTTACGCTGCTGATCACCCCTCACATACGTCTCTTCTTCTCCCTCTATATCTTCTGCCTTCATATCAGTCACATACGTCTCTTCTTCTCCCTCTGTATCTTCTGCCTTCATATCAGTCACATACGTCTCTTCTTCTCCCTCTATATCTTCTGCCATCATATCAGTCATATACGTCTCTTCTTTTTCTATATCTTCTGCCTTCATATCAGTCACATACGTCTCTTCTTCTCCTTCTATATCTTCTGCCCTCATATCAGTCACATACGTCTCTTCTTCTCCCTCTATATCTTCTGCCTTCATATCAGTCACATACGTCTCTTCTTCTCCCTCTGTATCTTCTGCCATCATATCAGTCACATACGTCTCTACTCCCTTTATATTTGTAAGATCTTCACCCTAAATCACCCATAAATAAATGAATGCTTTATTAATGCCGGACATCATTACTCAGAGTAATCAGGAGACTATCAGAGTATTAGACACACAGCTCTGTACAGACCATATAGTGTAATGGGGCAGAAAACCCGCAAGATCATCCCAGCTAATAGGATTGAGCCCTAAAACTATAACCCATCTGCTTTCTTATACAGGGATAGATGTTTTCATGTTATCAGGGTCCTACTGTGGTGCATGGGGCTAGAGACCCCCAATTACACTGCTTTCCCTGTGTCTCATTTTCACCCAGATATCCTGCACCATCTCCATCACTACAGAACAATAAGTACCCCTGTACATCACAGCGCGTAACCCCCTGGGGTACCAGGGCCCCAAGTTGGGAATGACTGATATAGTGTAAAGTCACTTTGGTATATTGGCGAGACCCTAAATCCCACCTACCTGATCCTCCTGTGGGGTCCTGTGATTCTCCTCTGTACAGTCCTGGGAATACAGAGGACGGGGACATCTCTCTGGGGTATATCCGTTACTGGGTCCATCTGTAGGAGACACACAGTGACTGAGTACAGTGTATATATGTGATTATCAGATGTGTGTATATAGTGGCCCCCATACCTGCTCTCCCCTGTACAATGCATGACAGTCTCCTCTTACCCAGTGATGTGAGGGGCCGGTGATTCTCCATCATCACGTCCTTGTACAGACCCCTGTGTTCCTCTATATACTCCCCCTCCTGCATGGAGACATAGACAGTGACATCCTGACACCTTATAGGAACCTGACACACACAGTGATACAGTCATCACCCAGACACGTCCCCTGGTGTTACTGTGTAATGCCCCGTTCCCAGCAGTCACCTCTCCAGTCATCACCCAGACACATCCCCTGGTGTTACTGTATAATGTCCCATTCCCAGCAGTCACCTCTCCAGTCATCACCCAGACACGTCCCCTGGTGTTACTGTATAATGCCCCATTCCCCGCAGTCACCTCTCCAGTCATCACCCAGACACATCCCCTGGTGTTACTATATAATGCTCCATTCCCAGCAGCCACCTCTCCAGTCATCACCCAGACACATCCCCTGGTGTTACTGTATAATGTTCCATTCCCAGCAGTCACCTCTCCAGTCATCACCCAGGCACATCCCCTGGTGTTACTGTATAATGTCCCATTCCCAGCAGTCACCTCTCCAGTCATCACCCAGACACATCCCCTGGTGTTACTGTATAATGCCCCATTCCCAGCAGTCACCTCTCCAGTCATCACCCAGACAAATCCCCTGGTGTTACTGTATAATGCCCCATTCCCGGCAGTCACCTCTCCAGTCATCACCCAGACACATCCCCTGGTGTTACTGTATAATGTCCCATTCCCGGCAGTCACCTCTCCAGTCATCACCCAGACACATCCCCTGGTGTTACTATATAATGCTCCATTCCCAGCAGCCACCTCTCCAGTCATCACCCAGACACATCCCCTGGTGTTACTGTATGACGCACCATTCCCAGCAATCACCTCTCCAGTCAGTGGCTGAATGATCTTGTTGGTGAGTTCCAGGATCTTCTGGTCATTGTGACTCTCATGTATCTGTAAGTGAGGTGGAGGCACCGTGATGGGGCTCTGGGTCCTGCTCAGTCCTCCTGACACACGGGGACAGCTGCTGGGTGTCTCACATTCACTGGATGTGTTCTTTACTACTGTATAACCCTGTGTAGTGTGATAAACAAATAACAGGTAAATTACACAATAACTGCATAGAATCCCAGATCATCTCACCTCCCCAGTCATGTCCCTGTATTATTACTATAGATATAAGTGATGTCACTGTGACGCTCCCAGATCCCCTCACCTCCCCAGTCATGTCTCTCTCTTATTACTATAGTTATGTGATGTCACTGTGACACTCCCAGATCCCTCTCCCCTCCCCAGTCATGTCCCTGTATTATTATTATAGATATAAGTGATGTCACTGTGACGCCCCCAGATCCCCTCACCTCTCCAGTCAGCAGGTAGATGATCTCCAGTGTGAGATTTAGTATCCTCTCAGTCACGTGACTGCTGTCGTTCTCCATCCTCAGGGAATCAGTGACGCATCTCATCCTCATGTAACGTCTAGTAAACACTCAGTGGTCTAGAAGTATAATAATAATAAGAAGAAACACCAGAGTACACAAGTAACATACTGTAGAAATAAAGCAATAAGTAACCAATAATCCCTCCCCACCCCTATGTTGATAAGTGAGGAGCATCAGTATTGTTATAAGATTACACAGGAGTCTAGGTCCTGTCACTCACATTTGCTTCAAACTGCACCAGGTTGCAGATATTTTGGTCTTAGAAGATCCCACAGTAACATAAAATAACAGGACACTAAAGACTGCTCCTCCTCTATTATAACAATAACAATAATAATACTAAAACACAACAGCCTGATCCCTCTTTATAATAATAATAATATAATAATAATAACAACAACAACAGCTGGACACCTCTCAATATATGACTCATGCCATATAATAAGTATTATAGGAATAATACTCCTATATTATATTAATAGGACAACACAGGCTGCTCCCCCTGTATAACAACAACAACAACAACAACAACAACAACAACAACAGGACACCACAGGCTGCTCAGCCTGTATAATATTACTAATAACAACAGGACACCACAGCCTGCTGCCCTTGTATAATAACAGGACACAACAGGCTGTTCCACCTGTACAACAACAACAACAACAATAATAACTTGACATGACAGGCTGCTCCACCTGTATAATAATAATAATAATAACAGGACACCACAGGCTGCTCCACCTGTATAATAACAGTACACCACAGACTGCTCCCCCTGAATAATAATAACTACAACAACAACATGACACCACAGGCCTGTATAATAATAATAATAATAATAACAGGATTTTGATACCTACCGGTAAATCCTTTTCTCCTAGTCCGTAGAGGATGCTGGAGTCCACTTCATGACCATGGGGTATAGACGGTTCCGCAGGAGCCATGGGCACACTTAAGACTTTTCAATGGGTGTGAACTGGCTCTTCCCTCTATGCCCCTCCTCCAGACCTCAGTTATAGGAACTGTGCTCAGGGAGAAGGACATTTCGAGGAAAGGATTTACTTTAATAATATTGGTGAGATACATACCAGCTCACACCTCAACCATGCCGCACAACATGGCATTCAACATAACACGCCAACAGGCATGAACCAATTACAGCAAACATGCTGAAACTAATAAAACACAACATGTGTAACTCTAATAAACAAAACTGCAGGTAAAGTACGCACTGGGACGGGCGCCCAGCATCCTCTACGGACTAGGAGAAAAGGATTTACCGGTAGGTATCAAAATTCTGTTTTCTCATACGTCCTAGAGGATGCTGGGGTCCACCTCATGACCATGGGGTTTATACCAAAGCTCCAGTACGGGCGGGAGAGTGCAGATGACCCTGCAGCACCGATTGACCGAACTTGAGGTCTTTATCGGCCAAGGTTTCAAACTTGTAAAAATCTGCAAATGTGATTGACCTCGAACAAGTAGCTGCTCGGCACAGTTGCAAAGTCGAGACCCCCCGGACAGCCGCCCAGGATGAGCCCACCTTCCTAGTGGACTGGGCCTTCACCGACGTCGGTAACGGCAATCCAGCCATAGTATGAGCGTGCTGAATCCTACTTCTGATCCAACGCGCAATAGTCTGCTTGGAAGAAGGACACTCAATCTGGTTGGGAGCATACAGGACAAACAGAGACTCTGTTTTCTGTATTTGAGCTGTTCTAGCGACATAAATCTTCAAAGCTCTAACCACATCTAGAGACTTTGACTCAGTGAACGTGTCAGTAACTACTGGCACCACAATAGGTTGGTTTATGTGGAAAGATGAAACCACCTTTGGAAGAAAATGTTGACGAGTTCTCAACTCTGCCCTATCTTCATGGAAAATCAGGTAAGGGCTCTTGTGAGACAAGGCCCCCAACTCAGACACCCGCCGTGCGGATGCAAATGCCAAAAGCATCACCCCCTTCCAAGTGAGAAACTTCAACTCTATCTCTTGTAGAGGCTCAAACCAATCCGATTGAAGAAACTGCAACACCACATTAAGGTCCCATGGTGCCACTGGAGGCACAAATGGAGGCTGGATGTGCAGAAACCCTTTCACGAAGGTCTGAACCTCTGGAAGAGAGGCCAATTGTTTTTGGAAGAACACTGACAAGGCCGAAATCTGGACCTTGATTGACTCCAATCGGAGGCCCGCCTCCACACCAGCCTGCAGAATATGGAGAAAACGTCCCAACTGAAACTCTTCCATAGGAGCCTTCTTGGATTCCCACCAAGACACATTTTCTCCAAATACGGTGGTAATGTTTCGAAGTTACTCCTTTCCTGGCCTGAATAAGGGTGTGGATGACTTCCTTGGGAATACCCTTACAGGCTAGGATCCGGTGCTCAACAGCCATGCCGTCAAATGTAGCCGCGGTAAGTCTTGATACACGCACGGCCCCTGCTGCAGCAGCTTCTCGCGAAGAGGAAGAGGCCGAGGATCTTCTATGAGCAACTCCTGAAGATCTGGTTACCAAGCCCTCTTTGGCCAGTCTGGGGCAATGAAGATTGCTTGAACTCTTGTTCTCCTTATGATCCTGAGCACCTTTGGGATCAGCGGAAGTGGAGGGAAGACATACACCGACCGGAACACCCACTGGGCCACTAGCACATCCACTGCTATTGCTTGAGGGTCTCTCGACCTGGAACAATATTTCTGAAGCTTCTCGTTGAGACGAGATGCCATCATGTCTACTTGAGGAACTACCCAAAGACTCGTCACCTCTGCGAAGACTTCTTGGTGGAGGCCCCACTCTCCTGGATGGAGATCGTGTCTGCTGAGGAAGTCTGCTTCCCAGTTGTCTACTCCCGGAATGAAAATTGCCGACAGAGACTTTACATGTCTTTCTGCCCAGAGGAGGATATTCGTCACCTCTGCCATTGCCGCTCTGATTTTTGTTCCGCCCTGCCTGTATATGTATGCGACTGCTGTTACATTGCCTGACTGATCTGCACGGAATGATCTTGAAGAAGATGTACCGCTTGTTGAAGGCCGTTGTAAATGGCTCTCAATTCCAGCACGTTTATGTGAAGGCAAGCTTCCTGACTTGACCATTTTCCTTGGAAGCTTTCCCCCTGTGTGACAGCTCCCCAGCATCGGAGACTTGCATCCGTGGTTACCAGGACCCAGTCCTGAATCCCGAACCTGTGTCCCTCTAGTAGGTGAGAACTGTGTAGCCACCACAGGAGCAAAATCCTGGCTTTTGACGACAGGATTATCTTCCGGTGCATGTGTAGGAGGGATCCCGACCACTTGTCCAACAGGTCTCACTGGAATACCCTGGCATGGAACCTGCCAAACTGTATGGCCTCGTAGGCCGCCACCATCTTCCCCAACAACCAAATGCATTGATGGATCGACACACTTGATGGTTTCAATATCTGTTTTACCATTTTCTGGATTTCCAGAGCCTTTTCCACCTGAAGAAATACTCTCTGAACTTCTGTTTCCAGAATCATCCCGAGAAAAGACAATCTTGTCATCGGTTCCAACTGTGACTTTTGATAATTTATGATCCAACCGTGTTGTTGGAGTATGGACAGGGAGAGTGTGATGTTTTTTAACAACTGCTCCCTGGATCTCGCCTTTATCAGGAGGTCGTCTAGATAAGGAATTATATTGACTCCTTTTTGACGCAGGAGAATCATCATCTCCGCCATCACCTTGGTGAATACCCTCGGTGCCGTGGAGAGACCGAAAGGTAACGTCTGGAATTGGTAATGGCAATCCTAACCTGCAAATCTCAGATAAGCCTGGTGAGGAGGATAAATGGGAACATGCAGGTAAGCATCTTTTATGTCTACAGACACCATGTAGTCCCCCTCCTATAGACTGGAAATCACTGCCCTCAGTGATTCTACTTGAAACGATTCAAGTTCAAAATGGAGATTCAGATTATTCAGGTTTAGGATCGGTCTACATAAAAGTTTGAATAAAACCCCTCCCCTTGTGTGACAAAGGTACCAGGACTATGACCTGATCCTGACATCATTTTTGGATTGCCGCCGTTACTGCTTCCCTTTCTGGAAGAAAAGCTGGCACGGTCGATTTGAAAAATCGGCATGGGGGAACGTCTTGAAACTCCAGCTTGTATCCCTGGGACACTATTTGCAACACCCAGGGATCCAGGCCAGACAGAATCCAACCTTGGCTGAACAGTTTGAGACGTGCCCCCACCCGAGCGGCCTCCCGCAAAGAAGCCCCAGCGTCATGCTGAAGATTTGTCAGAAGTAGGGGTAGATTTCTGCTCCTGGGAACCTGAAGCTGCTGTGGACTTCTTTCCCTTTCCCTACCCACAAAGAAGGGGGAGCCTCTCGCTTTTTTGTATTTATTGGGCCGAAAGGACTACATGTGCGGGGGTGATATGTCTTTTTTGCCGATACAGGCGCAGAGGGCAAAAATGTCTACTTACCTGCGGTAGCCACTGAGACTAACGCATCCATCGCCAAATAAGGCCTCACCTTTATATGGGAGAGCCTCCATATTTCTTTTGGAATCTGCATCCGCGTTCCACTGGCGAATCCACAACGCCTGCCGAGCCAATACTGCCATGGTAGCGGCTTGTGAACTCAACAGTCCAATTTTTTCAATCGCTTCTAGCATGTAGGCGGCAGCGTCTTTGATATTCCCTAACTTAAGGAGTATCTCATGTTTATCAATCGTGTCAATTTCTGATGACACGCTTTCTGACCATTTTTCAATAGCGCGACTCACCCACGCGCAAGCAATTGTGGGCCTGAGCAGCGTACCATTAGCAACATAAATGGATTTCAATGTAGTTTACATCTTTCGGTCTGCCGGCTCTTTTAGTGAAGCCGTGCCAGGTGCAGGGAGAATTACCTTCTTTGTCAACTTGGACAGTGCACTGTCTAACACAGTGAGTACTCCCATTTTTTCCTGTCCTCCACCGGGAAAGGATAAGCTATCTGAATTCTCTTGGGAATACGAAATTTATTTTCGGGATTCACCCACATCCTTTCAAAGAGTGCATTAAGCTTGTGGGAAGGAGGGAAAGTGACCTTAGATTTCTTTTCTTTATAGAAATAAGTCTTCTCCTGAGATATAGGAGTGGATTCCGTGACTTCCAGAACTTCCCTTATAGCCACAATCATATATTGTATATTTTTTCCCAATTTATGTTCTATTTCTCTGGATTCACTATCGTCGACACAAGAATCAGTGTCCATGTCGGTATCAGTATTAACAATATTCGCAAATGTCTCTTATGTGACCCAGATGGGTCGCCTGCGGATGGAAGAACAGAGCCCTGAAAAATCACATCCTCCATAGATTTTCTCCAGCACTCAGCATGAGATTCAGACTTATCTAATCTCCTATTGATATGATGCATACTATCACGTATTTCTTTCACCCATGCAGGCTCTTGGTGTGCCGGCAGCGCCACCACATTACACTTCTGTGTCCCTAAAATTATTTCCTCCTCCTCCGAGGAACTCCCTGCCTCTGACATGTCTTACACACGTGTACAACACACAGACACACAGACACACTGGGACTTATAGGGTACAGACCCACAGTAAAATCTGTCAGAGGGACACAGTTTAGGAGCAGCCAGTTCACAACCCCAGCGCCAGTATCTAATGCCTGTGAACACAGAATGCCCACTGACATGCAGTGCTTTTTACACAGTAAAACACACTTGTAAAGCACCAAATTCGCTTGTGCCCCCCCCCCCCATTTTGCACCCTGATACTTGTAGTCAGAAGTGAAGGAGTACCAGCGATGTCTCTGCAGCCTGAGGAGAGAGAAAATGGCTCTTTTCATAATATTTATACTGGCGGGGGTAGGGCTGTGCCTGGGCATCTTATGCCCCCTTTTTGCCAGTTTACAGGAGGTGTTTTTGCTGCCCAGGGCGCCCCCCCACGCCCTGCAGTGCCTGTGTGTGTGGGCAGCAATGGCTCACTGCGCTCCCGCCAGCCGCGCTGTACCTCAGCAGTCACTTTTCTTGATTGAAGATCTGTCTTTATCTACTCACCTGTCTTCTGACTTCTGGCTCTGTGAGGGGGGTGACGGCGTGCTGTGGGAGTGAGCATCTAGACACGGCTAGTGTTCAGTACCCTTCAGGAGCTAACGGTGTCCTGTCAGCCAGAAGCAGAGCCATGAAACTCTTCAGGAAGTTGGTTCCTACTTCTGCCCCCTCAGTCCCACGAAGCAGGGAGACTGTTGCCAGCAGATCTCCCTGAAAATAAAAAACCTAACATAAGTCTTTTCAGAGAAGCTCAGTAGAGCTCCCCTGGAGTGCATCCAGTCTCCCTGGGCACATTTCTAAAACTGAGGTCTGGAGGAGGGGCATAGAGGGAGGAGCCAGTTCACACCCATTGAAAAGTCTTAAGAGTGCCCATGGCTCCTGCAGAACCATCTATACCCCATGGTCATGAAGTGGACCCCAGCATCCTCTAGAGAAAATAATAATGATAAGATTTTTAAACCTACCGGTAAATCTTTTTCTCCTAGTCCGTAGAGGATGCTGGGGACTCCGTAAGGACCATGGGGTATAGACGGGCTCCGCAGAAGACATGGCCACTATAAAGAACTTTTAGTATGGGTGTGCACAGGCTCCTCCCTCTATGCCCCTCCTCCAGGCCTAAGTTAGAGAACTGTGCCCAGAGAAGATGGACAATACGAGGAAAGGACTTCGTAAATCTAAGGGCAAGATTCATAGCAGCCCACACCAATCATATCATATAACCTGGAACTATGCAACCAGTTAACAGTATGAACAAAAAACAGCATCAGTCAAAGACCTATCTTAACTGTAACATAACCCTTATGTAAGCAACAACTATATACAAGTCTTGCAGAGTAAGTCCGCATCCTCTACGGACTAGGAGAAAACGATTTACCGGTAGGTTTAAAATCTTATTTTCTCTTACGTCCTAGAGGATGCTGGGGACTCCGTAAGGACCATGGGGTTTATACCAAAGCTCCAAACCGGGCTGGAGAGTGCGGATGACTCTGTAGCACCGATTGAGCAAACGCGAGGTCCTCATCAGCCACAGTATCAAACTTGTAGAATTTAGCAAAAGTGTTTGAACCCGACCAAGTAGCTGCTCGGCACAACTGTAAAGCAGAGACCCCTCGGGCAGCCGCCCAAGAAGAGCCCACCTTCCTAGTGGAATGGGCCTTTACCGAATTTGGTAACGGCAATCCAGCCGTAGAATGCGCCTGCTGAATCATGTTACAGATCCAGCGAGCAATAGTCTGCTTCGAAGCAGGCGCGCCAATCTTGTTGGCTGCATACAGGACAAACAGAGCTTCTGTTTTCCTAACCCTAGCTGTCCTGGCCACATAAATCTTTAAGGCCCTGACTACATCCAGGGACTTGGAGTCTTCCAAGTCACTCGTAGCTACAGGCACCACGATAGGTTGGTTCATATGAAATGAAGACACCACATTTGGCAAAAATTGAGGACGAGTCCTCAATTCTGCTCTATCCACATGGAAAATCAAATATGGGCTCTTGTGAGACAAGGCCGCCAATTCGGACACCCGACTTGCAGATGCCAAGACCAATAACATGACCACCTTCCAAGTGAGAAACTTTAATTCAACAGTTTGAAGAGGATCAAACCAGTGTGATTTAAGGAACTGTAACACCACGTTCAGGTCCCATGGTGCCACTGGGGGCACAAAAGGAGGCTGGATGTGCAGCACTCCCTTCACAAAAGTTTGGACTTCTGGGAGAGAAGCCAATTCCTTCTGAAAGAATATAGATAGGGCCGAAATCTGAACCTTAATGGAGCCTAACTTCAGGCCCATATCCACTCCTGTCTGTAGGAAGTGGAGAAAACAGCCCAGATGAAAATCTTCCGTAGAAGCATTCTTGTTTTCACACCAAGAGACATACTTCCTCCAGATACGATGATAATGTTTCGCCGTCACCTCCTTCCTAGCCTTTATTAGAGTAGGTATGACTTCCTCCGGAATACCCTTCCCAGCTAGGATCCGGCGTTCAACCGTCATGCCGTCAAACGTAACCGCAATAAGTTTTGGAACACGCAGGGCCCCTGCTGCAACAGGTCCTCCCTGAGAGGAAGAGGCCAAGGATCTTCTGTGAGCATTTCCCGAAGATCTGAGTACCAGGCCCTTCGAGGCCAGTCTGGAACAATGAGTATAGCCTGTACTCTTTTTTTGTCTTATGATCCTCAAAACTTGTGCGATGAGAGGAAGAGGAGGAAACACATAGACCGACTGAAACACCCATAGTGTTACCAGGGCGTCTACTGCTATCGCCTGAGGGTCCCAGGACCTGGCACAATACCTCCGAAGCTTCTTGTTGAGGCGTGACGCCATCATGTCTATGTGAGGAATTCCCCAGAGGCCGTTGTATATGGCCCTTAATTCCAGCACGTTGATGTGCAGACAAGACTCCTGGCTTGACCATAGTCCCTGAAAATGTCATCCTTGGGTGACCGCTACCCATCCTCGGAGGCTCGCGTCCGTGGTTACCAGAACCCAGTCCTGAATGCCGAACCTGTGACCCTCTAGAAGGTGAGCACTTTGCAGCCACCATAGGAGAGACACCCTGGCCCTGGGGGACAGTGTTATTCTCTGATTTATTTGTAAATGGGACCCGGACCACTTGTCCAGAAGGTCCCACTGAAACGTCCTTGCATGAAACCTGCCAAATGGAATGGCCTCGTATGAGGCCACCATTTTTCCCAGAACTCGAGTGCATTGATGAACTGACACTCTTTTTGGCTTTAGCAGGTCTCTGACCATGTTCTGGAGGTCCTGGACTTTTTCCGACGGGAGAAAAACCTTCTTTCGTTCCGTTTCCAGTATCATGCCTAGGAACAATAGTCGAGTCGTTGGAACCAATTGCGACTTTGGCAGATTGAGAATCCAACCGTTCTGTTGGAGCACTCTCAGGGAGAGCGACACGCTCCTCGGTAATTGATCTTTGGATCTCGCCTTTATCAAGAGATCGTCCAAGTATGGGATAATTGTGCTCCTTGTCTGCGCAGGATCACCATCATTTCTGCCATTACCTTGGTGTAAAATCCTCGGACCGTGGAAAGCCATTGCCTAGGATCCACGTCTGACCGAACCCAGACCTGGCTGAAGAGTCGAAGGCGTGCCCCCACCGGTGCGGACTCCCGTAGGGGAGCCCCAGCGTCATGCGGTGGATTTTGTAGAAGCCGGGGAGGACTTCTGCTCCTGGGAACCAGCCGAAGCAGGTGTTCTTTTTCCTCTACCCTTACCTCTGGTAAGGCAGGAGGACCCCCCGACCTCTTCTGGACTTTTGCGACCAAAAGGACTGCATCTGATACTGTGGAGTTTTCCTATGCTGTTGGGGAACAAAAGGTAAAAAGGTAGATTTACCCGCTGTAGCCGTGGAAACCAGGTCCGCAAACCCCTCCCCAAACAACACTTCACCCTTGTAAGGTAAAACCTCCATATGCTTTTTTGAGTCTGCATCACCCGTCCATTGGCGGGTCCATAAGGCTCGTCTCTCAGAAATAACCATGGCATTGGCTCTGGAACCCAGCAATCCAATGTCTCTTTGAGCGTCTCTCATATATAAGACTGCGTCTTTAATATGGGCTAAAGTTAATAAAACAGTATCCCTATCTAGGGTATCAAGGTCAGCTGACAAGGTATCTGTCCAAGCTGCAACTGCGCTACATACCCATGCCGACGCAATTGCCGGTCTGAGCAACGTACCAGTATGTGTATAAATAGACTTTAAAGTAGTCTCCTGCCTGCGGTCTGCAGGATCCTTGCGGGCCGCCGTGTCTGGAGACGGCAGCGCCACCTTTTTGGACAGGCGTGTTAAAGCCTTGTCCACTCTGGGAGAGGATTCCCAACGTACCCTGTCCTGCGTAGGGAAAGGGTACGCCATAAGAACCCTTTTGGGAATCTGCAGTTTCTTATCTGGAGTTTCCCAAGCTTTTTCAAATAACTCGTTAAGTTCATGAGATGGGGGAAAGGTTACTACCTGCTTCTTTCCCTTAAACATGTGTACCCTTGTGTCGGGAACCGAGGGTTCATCAGTGATATGCAACACATCTCTTATTGCAATAATCATACACTGAATACTTTTTGTCATCGTAGTCGACACTGGAGTCAGACTCTGTGTCGGTATCTGTGTCTACTATTTGTGACAAGGGACGTTTCTGAGACCCCGAAGGGCCCTGTGAGTCTGTCCAATCCGTGGATTGACCCCCTATTGTCTCCCTGGACTCTGCTCTGTCCAGTCTCTTATGTAAGGATGCTACACTTGCATTTAACATATGCCACATATCCAACCATTCTTGAGTCGGCCCCGCCGACGGGGACTCAGCACTCATCTGCTCCACCTCCTCCTTGGACGAGCCTTCCGCTTCAAACATGCCGACACACACGTACCGACACCCCACTGTTAGGGTCTCCTGCCCTGTGCTGCCACGTCGTCATGGCAACCGGGAGACAAGTGCTAGTGGAGTAACCTGAGCGCAGCTGATACTCCGGTTCGGGTCTTTTGCTGTGCAGTGGTTATAGGCTCTGTGCACGGCAGGGGATCCGGTGCTGGTTTTTGTGCTCACAGTCTGTGAGGTCTGAGTGGGGCGTGGACAGCATCTGCTTTATAAGGCCTCTTTTCAGGGTAAGCAGATGCTGCTGAATCTTTGTTGGTTAGTCAGTTCATGAAAGTTAGCCAGTACTGTGTAGCTTTGTATTTGTTTGTTGCTTACTGCAAATAGGCCTGGGGATTTGGTATTACACTCTGCCAATCCAGACCTAGCAGTAAGACTGGAGTCAGTCGTTTAGCTTGCTGGGGTTCTGTTACTACTCTGTGAATTTAGCAAGTTTGCGGCTGTATTCTAAGACTTGCCTGTCTAATCCTGTCTCACTGTGCTAGGTGTCAGGGGTCAGTTTAGTGGCAGTAAGCTAAAACCTGTGCACTGCAAGTGAGAATTAGGATTGTGGAGACTCTCCTTGTGTCTATCATTCCATCTCTGACCAAGGAGTTTACTGCCACACCCGTTGGTAACCCTTTAGGGTTTTGCTGTTGCCCTTAGCAACAGCATTTCGGGTTCTCTACGTATTAAAACACAACATCTTGCTTTTTCCATCTGAGCAGTTCTAATACAAGGGAGATACCCAGTTCCTTAGCCTCTTGGCTTCTCTGTTCACTTTGTGTGTATTTTGTTACCCTATCACCTTCTGTGTACGTTATGTCATATTCCCCAGTTTGTCTGTGAGTCCATTTTTTTTGCATAACAGTTCAAACACCAGTACATTCCTGCAGACACTGGAGTGCATAACAGTTCTGACACCAGTACTTTCCTGCAGGCACTGGTGTGCATAACATATTCAGCAGCCTAATACTCCTGTTGAAATTTTGTGGGAATATGGAGCATACCCCTCAAAATACGTTGCAACAGGTGGTCGATCAGGTGCAGGTCCTGACTCGACAATTTAATGATTTGTCCATTAAAATGCACACCTCCCAGGCTGCTGGCGGAGCTCCCGCAGCAGCAGCACCTGCAGGGGTTAAGGAGCCAAAAGTAAATCTCCCGGATCGTTTTTCTGGAGATCGCTCGCAGTTCTTTTGTTTCAAGGAGAGCTGCAAGCTATACTTCCGGCTTAAGCCTCAGTCTTCTGGGTCGGAGATTCAGCGGGTGGGCATAGTGATTTCCTTGCTACAAGGAGACCCACAGGTCTGGGCATATGGGTTGCAGCCTGACTGTCCGTCGCTTAAAAGTGTTGATGCTTTTTTTACGGTACTGGGCATGTTGTATGATGACCCTGACAAGACGGCCTCAGCCGAGGCTCAGATTTCGATCCTTAAGCAAGGGCGAAGGCCAGTTGAGGTTTACTGTATGGAGTTTCGGAGGTTGGCCCATGATACCCAGTGGAATGACCCAGCCCTGAGACACCAGTACCGAAGAGGTCTTTCTAACCAGATAAAGGACCAACTGGTACAATATCCCTTGCCTGATAGCTTGGATCAGCTCATGCAGTTATCCATCCGGGTGGATAGACGGCTGAGAGAGCGTAGGCTTGAAAGGGAGACTGAGATTTCCTTCCTTCCCAAGGGAACCTCAGACTCTGAGGAATTTTCTGAGGAGCCTATGCAGATTGGGGCTACCCGCCTCTCCTCGCGTGAGAAGACGCGGAGGAGACAGCAGGGGTTGTGTTTGTACTGTGGGAATAAAGGTCATGTGGTAGTATCATGCCTAGAAAAGCCGAAAAACTTCAGGGCCTGAGGGTGATGGGAAATATCCTGTCAGGCCAGAAGTCAGAATTTCCCAAGAAGACTTTTATCATTTCGGTGACCTTGAAGATCCTCGGTCAAACTGTCAAGACTGAGGCCTTTGTGGACAGTGGGGCCGACGGGGTTTTTATGGACCGCCAATTCGCCCTGAAACACTCTGTTCCCTTAGTACCCTTGGCATCGGAAATTGAGATTTGTGGGTTAAACGGGGAACCATTATCCCAAGGTAAAATTACCTCTAGCACTAGCCAGATTTCTTTGTTTATTGGAGCCACACACTCTGAAAAATTGTCCTTTTATGTGACTGTCTGTACTTTTGCCCCATTGGTGTTGGGGTTACCCTGGTTAAGGGCCCACAATCCTCAATTTGACTGGGTCTCTGGGGAGATTATTAGTTGGGGTACTGATTGTTTCAGGAGTTGCTTGAGCCTTCCAGTCAGGCTCTCGCAGCTAAGTTTGCCAGGATTGCCAGGGTGTTATGCAGATTTTGCGGACGTGTTCTCCAAAAAAGTTGCAGAGGTACTACCTCCCCATCGCCCCTATGACTGTGCCATTGATTTGTTGCCAAATGCTAAGCTTCCCAAGAGCAGGTTGTACTCCCTGTCACGTCCTGAGACTCAGGCTATGGCAGAGTACATTCAGGAGAACTTGGCTAAGGGATTTATCAGACCTTCACAGTCTCCAGTTGGGTCGGGGTTCTTCTTCGTGGGTAAAAAGGACGGTTCGTTGCGACCCTGCATCGACTTCAGGGAATTGAACCGTATCACGATTAAAAACTCATACCCACTGCCTCTCATTTCGGTCTTGTTTGACCAGCTTCGTACTGCCACCATTTTTTCTAAGATTGACCTACGCGGTGCGTACAATCTAATCCGAATAAGAGAGGGGGATGAATGGAAGACTGCCTTTAATACCCACTCAGGGCATTATGAATATTTGGTGATGCCTTTTGGGCTCTGTAATACTCCGGCAGTCTTCCAGGATTTCATGAATGATGTGCTCAGGGAATATTTGGATAGATTCTTAGTTGTATACTTAGATGACATCCTAATCTTCTCCCATTCCCTGGAGGAACATCGGAAGCATGTACGCTTAGTCCTCCAGAAACTCAGAGACCACCGGCTTGGGGCGAAGCTGGAGAAGTGCGAATTTGAAGTTCAGCAAATCGCATTTCTAGGATATATTATCTCCCCAGAAGGTTTCCAAATGGAGGGTTCCAAGGTACAGGCAGTCCTGGATTGGGTGCAGCCCACTAGTTTGAAGGCGCTTCAGCGTTTCCTGGGCTTTGCGAATTTTTATAGACGATTTATCGCTGGATTTTCGTCTATAGTGGCGCCCTTGGTGGCACTCACTAAGAAAGGGGCGGATGTTGCTCACTGGTCTTGTGAGACTAAAGTGGCTTTTGCCCGTCTCAAAAGGGCATTTGTTTCGGCCAAGGTGCTGCGACACCCAGATCCAGAGCGTCCTTTTGTGGTGGAGGTGGATGCCTCTGAGATGGGTATTGGGGCAGTGCTTTCTCAGATGGGAGTGTCTGATAATCGCCTTCATCCCTGTGCTTACTTTTCCCGTAAATTTTCGCCTGCCGAGATGAATTATGACGTGGGTAACCGGGAATTGTTGGCTATTAAGGATGCACTCGAGGAGTGGAGACACTGGCTTGAGGGGGCTAAGTTTGTGGTCTCAATTCTCACTGACCATAAGAATCTGGCATATTTAGAGTCAGCGAAGCGTCTCAATGCCAGGCAGGCACGATGGGCTTTGTTTTTTGCTCGCTTTAATTTTTTTATAACATATCGCCCTGGGTCAAAAAACATCAAGGCTGATGCGCTCTCGCGGAGTTTTGCTCCAATCCAGGAGACCACTGAGGAGCCGTTGCCCATTGTTTCCCCATCATGTATTAAAGTGGGCATTACCCAGGACCTCTTATCATTAGTCCTTAGAGCACAGGAGCAGGCTCCTCCAGACCTTCCGGTAGGTCTTTTGTTTGTGCCTCCTAGGTTAAGACAGCGAGTGTTCCTGGAATTCCATGCCAAGAAGTCGGCAGGTCACCCGGGTATTGCCAGAACTCGGGAGTTGCTATCTAGGGCGGTGTGGTGGCCCTCGGTGGCTAAGGATGTGGATCAGTGGGTTCGGGCATGTGACATCTGTGCCCGAAATAAGACTCCTAGAGGGGTTCCTGTTGGCCCATTACATCCACTCTCTATCCCATCTAAGCCATGGACCCACATTTCAATGGATTTTGTGGTGGACTTGCCCAAATCCTCGGGGATGACAGCCATCTGGGTTGTCGTTGACAGGTTTTCGAAGATGGCGCACTTCGTTCCACTGGTTGGGCTGCCATCAGCCAGACGCCTGTCTGAATTATTTATGCTGCATGTTGTGCGTCTCCACGGGTTGCCACTTGATGTGGTCTCTGACCGCGGATCCCAGTTTGTGGCCAAATTCTGGAGGGCATTTTGTTCCGATCTCCAGATTTCTGTCAGCTTGTCGTCAGGCTACCATCCGCAGTCTAATGGGCAGACTGAAAGGGTGAACCAGTCCTTGGAGCAGTTCCTCAGGTGTTATGTCTCCAAGTGTCAGACTGACTGGGTTGCTCATCTGTCCATGGCGGAGTTTGCCTATAACAACGCGGCTCACTCTGCTACAGGGATCTCTCCCTTCCTTTGTGTGTATGGGCATCATCCTAAGGCCAATTCTTTTGACCCCCTGGACTCCACGCCTGGTGGTTCCTCTGTGGTTTCGGTCCTTAGAGGTATTTGGCGGAAAGTGAAGAAAGCCCTTGTGTCTGTGTCATTAGTGACCAAAAGGGTTTTTGATAAGCGGAAAAGACCCTGCAGCTTCAAATTAGGAGACTTCGTCTGGTTGTCTACCAAGAATTTGAAGTTGAGACAGCCATCTCATAAGTTAGGCCCCCGGTTCATCGGCCCTTATAAGATCACCAGGGTTATCAATCCGGTGGCATTTCAGTTAGATCTGCCCCGTTCTTTGGGTATCAATAAAACATTTCATTGTTCCCTTTTAAAACGGGCGATTAGTAATCCTTCTTCCAGTGGAAGACCTTCCCCTCTTCTGATATGTGGCCAGAGGGAGTTTGTTGTTGAAAGGATTCTTGACTCCAAGGTGGTTCGGGGTCGGCTGTCATTTTTGGTGCACTGGAAGGGGTATGGCCCGGAGGAGCGGTCGTGGGTGCGCAGTTGTGATCTTCATGCCCCCAGACTGATACGCTCTTTCTTCTCGCAGTTCCCCGATAAACCCGGTGGTAGGGGTTCTTTGACCCCTCGTCAGAGGGGGGGTACTGTTAGGGTCTCCTGCCCTGTGCTGCCACGTCGTCATGGCAACCGGGAGACAAGTGCTAGTGGAGTAACCTGAGCGCAGCTGATACTCCGGTTCGGGTCTTTTGCTGTGCAGTGGTTATAGGCTCTGTGCACGGCAGGGGATCCGGTGCTGGTTTTTGTGCTCACAGTCTGTGAGGTCTGAGTGGGGCGTGGACAGCACCTGCTTTATAAGGCCTCTTTTCAGGGTAAGCAGATGCTGCTGAATCTTTGTTGGTTAGTCAGTTCATGAAAGTTAGCCAGTACTGTGTAGCTTTGTATTTGTTTGTTGCTTACTGCAAATAGGCCTGGGGATTTGGTATTACACTCTGCCAATCCAGACCTAGCAGTAAGACTGGAGTCAGTCGTTTAGCTTGCTGGGGTTCTGTTACTACTCTGTGAATTTAGCAAGTTTGCGGCTGTATTCTAAGACTTGCCTGTCTAATCCTGTCTCACTGTGCTAGGTGTCAGGGGTCAGTTTAGTGGCAGTAAGCTAAAACCTGTGCACTGCAAGTGAGAATTAGGATTGTGGAGACTCTCCTTGTGTCTATCATTCCATCTCTGACCAAGGAGTTTACTGCCACACCCGTTGGTAACCCTTTAGGGTTTTGCTGTTGCCCTTAGCAACAGCATTTCGGGTTCTCTACGTATTAAAACACAACATCTTGCTTTTTCCATCTGAGCAGTTCTAATACAAGGGAGATACCCAGTTCCTTAGCCTCTTGGCTTCTCTGTTCACTTTGTGTGTATTTTGTTAACCTATCACCTTCTGTGTACATTATGTCATATTCCCCAGTTTGTCTGTGAGTCCATTTGTTTTGCATAACAGTTCAAACACCAGTACATTCCTGCAGACACTGGAGTGCATAACAGTTCTGACACCAGTACTTTCCTGCAGGCACTGGTGTGCATAACACCCACACATACAGGTATATAACTATAAGGGGACAATGCCCCAACCAGGCCCTTTGGAGAGACAGAGAGAGAGTGTGCCAGCACACACCCAGCGCTCACTGACACTGGAATAAACCCAGACAGCGCTTTTATGTTATAATAATGATTTCCCCACTCACTGCACCAATAATTGTGCCCCCCTCCTCTTTTTCAGCCCTCTGATTCGTGTTCAGCAGGGGAGAGTCCGGGGAGCCAGCGTCTCTGCAGCTTCTGTGGGGAAAATGGCGCTGGTTAGTGCTGAGGGATCAAGCTCCGCCCCCTCCAGCGGCAAGCTTCGGTCCCGCTCTAAATTGCAAAAAATGGCGGGGGTTTTACTATTTACTGCCTCCGCAGCCTGCGCCCTGCACCCATCTGTGCCTGCTCTGTGTGTGTTGTGTGGGAGCAATGGCGTGAAGGTCTGAAGTCTTCTGCCGCCTTTGAAGTCTTCTTTCTTCTTATATTCACCCGGCTTCTATCTTCCGGCTTTGCAAGGAGGACGGCGGCTCTGGGACGAACGGCAGGGTGAGCTAATGGTGTCCAGTAGCCTAAGAAGCAGAGCCTATCAGTTAAGTAGGTCTGCTTTTCTCCTCTCAGTCCCACGACGCAGGGAGCCTGTTGCCAGCAGTGCTCCCTGAAAATAAAAAACCTAACAAAATTCTTTAAACAGAGAAACTCAAGAGAGCTCCTCTGTAATGCACCCTATCTCCTCTGGGCACAAGATCTAACTGAGGTCTGGAGGAGGGGCTTAGAGGGAGGAGCCAGTGCACACCCATACTAAAAGTTCTTTATAGTGCCCATGTCTCCTGCGGAGCCCGTCTATACCCCATGGTCCTTATGGAGTCCCCAGCATCCTCTAGGACATATGAGAAAATAGGACAGGCTGTTCCCGCTGTATAATAATATTAACAGGATACCACAGGATGCTCCACCTGTATAAGAATATTAACAGGACACCACAGGATGCTCCACCTGTATAAGAATATTAACAGGACACCACAGGCCGCTCCATCTGTATAGTAACAACAGGACACCACAGGCTGCTCCACCTGTATAGTAACAACAGGACACCACAGGCTGCTCCACCTGTATAGTAACAACAGGACACCGCAGGCTGCTCCCCCTGTATACAGGCTGCTCCCCCTGTATAAGAAATACAGGACACCACAGGCTGCTCGCTCTGTACAATAATATTAACTGCATACCACAGGCTGCTCCCCCTGTATAGTAAAACGCCATTACCTGGTCTCCACGGACACTCGAAGGCTACAGCAGTCGATAGAAACTCACTTCCTGTGTGTGGAACTGATACCCCTTTCACATCGCACAAATAACCCGGTACCGACACGGCATATTGCCGTGTCGAACCGGGTCAGTGTGCGATGTGAAAGCACACTCGGCGATTTAGCGGGTCGCCTGACCCGGTAAATCAACCCGGTAAAAAAGAAGGGTTTTACCCGGGTTGATTACCGGGTCAGGTGCGGTGTGAATGGGAGCCGTGTCGATGCGACACGGTTCCCATTCACAAGATAGGGAGAGGCGGCGCAGGAGATGAGCTTATCTCCCGACGCCGCCTCCACCCCCGCCCCTGCTGCTGCTGCGGCCTCCGTTGTCATGGCAACCGACCCGGTATATTGCCGGGTCGGGAAGCCTGCAACGGAGCGCAAATGCCGGATCCCACCCGGTAAGTACACGTTTGTCTTACCGGGTAGGACCCGGCATTTGCGGTGTGAATGCAGCATGAGATGCAACGCACAGGCCGGAAGTAAACTGTAATCGGCACAGGCTGCTACCTTGCATCTGGCCCCTCCCCTCCTACACCCCGGCCACAGCACCGCCCTCTGCAACGAATATTACAATACATGTCCTCAGTGAAGGAGGCCGTCGGCCATTTTCTTGTAGACCAGTTATGCAGCTGCTTCAGCAGCAATGGGTTCCCTAGCCGTGTAGTGACGTCAGGAGCGGCGGCCATTTTCCCCTCGTCTGTACTCCGATTTACTTCTATCATTCCCAGAACACAAGGCAGCAGGAGCAGAGAGCAGCCATTGCTGTGTCTTGCAGCCTTTAATGATATTATTATTATTCTATAGGCTGAGCAGCTCTGGTGTCAGGTTGCTGTACTACAGTGGGAGCAGCCTCTGGTGCCTTGTTATAGTGCAGCTGGAGCAGCCTCTGGTGCTGCATTATCCCTGTACAGGTGGCTGACACTCTAGTGTCCTCTTCCTGTAATACAGGTGGCGCAGACCTCGCCGTTACCGTAATACAGGTGGTGCAGACCCCGCCGTTACCGTAATACATGTGGCGCAGACCCTGACGCTACCATAATACAGGTGGCGCAGACCCCGCTGTTACCGTAATACAGGTGGCGCAGACCCCGCCGTTACCGTAATGTGAGGCGGCGGGCGGCAGCGCGACGAGCGCGCCAGAGTACGGAGGAACGAGGATCCGAGAGGATCCAAGTTCCTCCAATCAGCGGCTCCAGATTTGAAAAGGGCGCCGGACGCGATCCAATCGCTGCTCGCGGCCTGGCGCCCAATGAGGAGTCGCCGCGGCGGACCAATAGGAGTCCGCCGCGGCGGACCAATGGGAGCCCGCCGCGTCATGGCCCCGCCTCCTCACAGCGTCTTATATCAGGCGCTGGGCGGCGGCGGGAGTCAGTCGCGAGTCGGAGACGGAGCGGAGAAGAGCTCCAGAAGACGCCGGGAAGAGAGGAGCGGCAGCGGAGGAAGCGGCGCCGGAGAAGGCCGAAGCCAGGACGGGAGAGAGCCACAGAAGACGGGACGGTGCCGGAAGAGGCGGAAGCGGCGGCCCAGCAGCGGAACATCGGCGGAGAGTGCTGTGGAGAGAGGGAAGCAAAAGAGCTGACGAAGCTTCCCTCCACAGCCTCTCCCACCGGTCCGGGTAAGAGGCCTTGGGCCTGCACCACCCTCCCGTAGGCCCTCCTCCCTAGACCCATTTTGGCGTAGTCGGCAGGATGTCGAACGCAGAGAACGTCGCTCCTCCGGGAGCGGGGAACGATGCCCCTCCGGGAGTAGAGAGGGAATTCAATTTTGGACCGGCCTTGACACATACCCCTCGGTATGATGGTCAGAACATGCCGTTGGCAGACTGGAAGAAAAGATTGGAGGGAATCATCCAGCTGTATGGGGTGCCTCCAGAAATGCAGCTACACTTGGCCTTGAATACGCTGGATGGAGACGCCTGGCGATCGGTGATCCTTGTTCCGGAGGAGGAGCGTAAGACGTTGGACGAGGTACTCTCGATCCTCGAAGGTACCTATGGGAACACTGCTTCGGCGGGAACCTTGCGTCAGCAACTGTTCAATCGATTTCAGAGGGAGGACGAATCCATACCCCAATTTGCTAACGCGCTGCAGGACATGCTGAGTGAAATTACACGGCGTGATCCGGAAGGTCTGGGGTCCTTGGTCAACCCCAGCCTGATGTTGAGGGACCAGTTTGCGTTGGGCCTCCGGAGTATTCCCATCCAACAGATTTTATTGGATAAGATCGCCAGCGATAAGAAAATGACCTTCCGTCAGGTCCAAGTGGAGGCGGTCGCTAGGGATCGTAATGCTAATTTCGGACCTTACGCCATGGCCCCACAATGGTTGGCACCGGTGTCCGCTGGGGCCAGCCGAGAACCCAGTCCCATGGAAGCCTGTGTCCAAGATCTGAAGGCGGCATTCACCAAAGTCACTTTGGAAATGAAGGCAGGGATCTCCCTGTTGCGGGATGAGGTGCACAGGCAGAGAGGTTCGGAGGGGTCCGAGGATCGGGCGCCACACCGGCTGCCCAGGGAATCACGGTCCAATGTAGGAGGCGCCCGCTCCAGGGAAGGTCGGGGTCCCCGTTGCTACCGCTGCGATAGATTTGGACACATTGCCCGGGAGTGTAGTGAGCCTAGGCAAGATCCTTCTTTAAACTAGAGTCCCTCGCGGTAGCGGGACCACCCGCGGGGGAGATGGCCCGGGGGAGAAACCACTATAGTGGACTCCGCCGACGTAGTGGGGGAGTGTCCCGTTGTGGTTGGGTGTCTTGGGGGAAAGGAGCAGAAATGCCTGTTGGATACTGGTTCGCAGGTCACCACCATGTCCGAGGCTTGTTTCCTGGAACAATATTCTCATTTGAAGGATTCCGTGTTGGAAAGCTGGGTCACCCTCACGGCGGCCAACAACCTTCCTATTCTGGTTGTCGGAGTGGTGTGGATGGAGATCTCGATCTGCGGACAGGCGTTGGGGAAGAAAGGAATACTGGTCGTGGGGAGCTTGGGCTTGAGTCACGGGCCAGCGATTGTGGGTATGAACGTCCTCCAGGATCTCAATCAGCTTTTGTTTCGGGAGAAGGGTCCGCAATACTGGAAGGAGATGGGTGTCCAGCAGCCGGTACAACAGGCATTTCAGCAGGTAGGGAGAATATGTGAAGCTGAGCATCGAGAGGAGTCCCTGGGAGCAATTCGGACCGGTGGTCGGCAACAGATCGAGTTACCTCCCCGCCAGGAGATGGTCCTCCCCCTCGAGATGCGGACTCACCAACATCTGGAGGGTTTAGAAGTCATGGTGGAACCCAATGGATACTTCGGAATGGACTCGGGGGTCATCCTGGCCCGAACCCTGGCAATAGTGAGGGACGGCAGGGTGTTGGTTCGGCTGTGCAATCTTCTGGACGAAACAAAAAAAATCCCGGCGGGAGCAACTATTGCCAACATAACGGCCGTCACCAGGGACGGAGTTTCAGGGGAGCGGCAGGTCTTGCTGCATACGGACGCACCAGGATCCTGGTCCATGGCGGTGAGCCTGGATAAGGAGGAAGAACCCAGTACGTATTGGTGCGGTCGGGTTATCAGGGAGCAGATGGATGTCTGTCTGGACGAATGCAGCCCCAGTATGGTACTGAAGTTGGAGCATATGCTGTGGGAACGACGGAAGGCGTTCTCCCGATATGAAGAGGATTTTGGATATACTGAAGATTTGAAACATGAGATACGCACTGGAGAGAGCCCTCCAATCCGTGAGAGATATCGTCCCATCCCGCCTAAACTCTACCAGGAAGTCAAGAAAATGTTGCGGCAGATGTTGGATAATCAGGTCATTCGTGAGAGCAAAAGTCCATGGGCTGCGCCCATCGTGTTGGTACGGAAGAAGGATGGTTCCATTCGGTTCTGCGTGGATTATCGGCGGTTGAATAGCAGTACCGTGAGAGATGCTTACCCGTTGCCTAGAATAGTGGAGTCTTTGGCGGCCCTGGGGAATGCTCTGTATTTCTCCACGCTGGACTTGGCCAGCGGGTACTGGCAAGTGGCGGTTAGCCCTTCGGATCAAGAGAAGACCGCCTTCACAACTGCTATGGGACTGTTTGAATTCCTGTGCATGCCTTTCGGGCTCACCAATGCCCCGGCTACATTCCAACGGATGATGGAGAGATGTTTGGGAGACTTGAACTTCGAAGCCCTGCTGATATACCTGAACGATATCATAGTATTTGCCCCCACTCTAGAGGAACATGTGGCGCGCCTGGATGTGGTGTTGCAGCGCCTGGAGAAATATGGGCTCAAGCTCAAGCCCCGCAAGTGTCATCTTTTGCAACCAAGCTTGGAATACCTGGGACATGTAGTGTCCAGAGAAGGCGTCTGCCCGACGCCGGGCAAGATTTCAGCAGTCCAGGACTGGGAGACACCCACCACTACCACCGAACTGCGCGCGTTTCTGGGGTTGGTTGGATACTATCGGCGGTTTATCAAGGACTTTGCAAAAATCGCGGAACCCTTGCATGCCCTGCTGCGAGGGGTACCCACTACTAAGAAATCGCAGGTAGTGGCCTGGGGTGAGGCACAGGAGAAGGCATTTTGGCGACTGAAAGAGATGCTCACGGAGGCTCCGGTTCTGGGATATGCGGATTTTGAGAAGCCATTCCTGCTCTATACTGATGGCAGACTACAGGGATTGGGAGCAGTTCTCTCCCAAATACAAGATGGCCGAGAACGAGTGATCGCATATGGGAGTCGAAGTTTGAGGGAAACCGAGCGGAACCCGGACAACTACAGTTCCTTCAAGTTGGAGCTGCTGGCTGTAGTCTGGGCCGTGACTGAGAAGTTCGCCGAGTACGTGACCGCTACCCATGTGGAAATATACACGGATAACAACCCCCTGGCCTATCTGGAAACTGCAAAACTGGGCGCCCTGGAGCAGCGTTGGGTAGCCCGGTTGGCAAAATTCAGCTATAAAATACACTATCGGCCAGGGAAGAGTAACGGGAACGCGGATGCGCTGTCGCAATACCCTGTGCCCATGCCCCCGACCCCGAGGTACCGCGAGGACGAGGATACTGAGGTCCCAGACTTGACCAGGATTGAATGCCCAGTGTCAAAGTCAGAAAAATATCCCTATACACGCTGCCATATTTGCACCTCATGCTGGTCCGTGCTGCGCATGCGTGCGCTTTCCCGTGATAGCGCATACCCGCTGATGCGTGCACCCGCTCGCATCGGTATGCGTATTTACGGTAAAGAGTATGTAGTCGTAGCGTGCGACCCAATCGTTACATATTTTCACAATTAATGTAGTTTGTAGATCATGGTCCCTTTGATAGTTTCTGAAAGTTTAGTTAATATAGAATGTCCCTGAGCTGAGGAATCCCTCTTTGTATTGTGGGAAAGGTCTAACAAGAGTCATGCAGCAGTGTTTGGTACCCATCGGAAGAGTATTTAATTAGCAATATTCCGGTGTTGGTTTGGAGCGTATTAATCGCTCGTGCGAATAGTTATGGACATAAGAAGTTTATGTCCATTTCTATTATTTACTCATACTCAGGTATGCGGCGGGAAACCTAGTTTCCCACCCACCTGAGCTGTTTGAAATCGTCACAGCCCACCTGTATGAATCAACCTATGACCTTTTGTTATGATACAGGGCCGAATTCCGACGTCCAATGGACAATGGGATTGTAGGGACTATGAGATTGCATTGTGTGTGGGGCATAAATAGGCAGGCCGACCACATCCAGCTCTCACTCTTCAACGGTTCTCATTGCTGAAAATCGGGTGCTGGATGTCCAGGCGCATGCGATCGTTTCCCCTTGTGCGTAAGTTTCTCTCCGTAATCATTGTCTTACTGTGAGCCAATTTCTCTCATCTCTCTCCATTTCTCTCTCTCTCTCTCTCCTTTCTCTTTTCTCTCACATCTCCCCTAGACTAGTATTGTATTGTATTAGATAGTATTGTATTTTGGTTAGGAAGTCTCTGTTATATTGTAGTGTATCATTTGTACTGTTATCCCCTTTTACAAGTATATTAGATATAATACAGTTAATAGGCTTTGGACCCTAAACCAGTATCTGTGTATTTTCTATAGTGTTAAGTGTTCACTTGAGCGTCGGTGACGCTCAAGCAGCTTTGTAGTTAGTCAGGTTACACAAGGTTGCACTTACACCCTGTACTCACATTAAGGTATTCTGTGCATTTCATTGGTATAAGGTTTAGACATAAAGGTATAGCGTTGTGAGCGTCTGCGCCGCTGGTGATCTCCTCGTGGTCTCGAGCGTCCGCTACGCCATAGCGAATCATTACTCTAGTCATAACCAATAACGTGTTGTCCTGTGATCACTGGGCCGTGAGCGAACGTGACGCTTGAGCGTCTCGCCTACGGCTGAGCGATCGTTACGCAAATAGCGTACCCTTACGGTACTTCTTAAGTAAGCAGCGTACAGTGTTCTTAGACTTCATAAAGGGTTGTTTATACGACAAAGGAATTTAGCATTGTCAATTGGGGACTCGTCCTATCCTTCTCATATCTGCACTAGGTAGATCAGCAGACATTATCCCCCCAGCAAAGGGTGGGAGGTTGTCTCGCAGTGCTGACGGGATAAGCGTCTGCTTCGCTTAGATAAAGAGTGCTGAAGGAATCCGGGAACCGGAAGTAAGAACAAAACGCTTGTGTCTTTTAAAACTGTTTTATTTCTCTTCTGTCTTGCGTATACACGCACGCATACATATATATCTGCATTTCTTTTTCAATTTCGTATATCACTATTCCTGTTTGCCAATTTTTATAGTTGATAGAAAGTGCTAAAAGAGATTTGCTGTTATTTCATAGTAGAGGTAATAGTTAAAATATAGACCAACACACGGCTTGTCTGGGAGACAAGGCAGTCAGTGTGGTGTGCGGTAGATGATCAGGGATCATCTACATTGATAAAAATAGAAATTGTGTTACGGTGGATCTTTGTTTTGCGTACACGTGTCCCTAACAAAGGACTTGCGTACGCAATCCAAAGGCAGACGCACGCAGCGTACGTTACGCAACGTAGCGTCCGGTTACGCCCACGTAGCTCAAGTCACGAAAAGTTGAATTAGCGCAAAGCGATAATTAGCGCAAAGGCGATAAGTAACGCACAGCGGTAAATAACGCGATGCGGTAAATAACGCAAATCTATTTTTGGAAAAATCTGAAATTTAGTTTAACAGATCCTGCTCCAAATTGGTAACACTGCTGGGCTGAAGAAAAATTTCTGCGCAGAAATAGATATAGAAACAAAGTGTACATGTGTTGAGTGAGTGTGTTTTTATCACATAAGTTTATATAACTTAGAGGTTGAACCAAAAGGAAAGTCGGGTACTCGTCAAGGGACACACGTGTAAGTGACATATACGGTGGCTAGGGAGGCATCCCTGGTTAAATAATATTTGAGCATTAGAGTATAGCGGACCATAAGGTAACAGACCAGGAGGTCATAAGGTAACAGACCAGGAGGTCATAAGGTAACAGACCAGGAGGTCATAAGGTAACAGACCAGGAGGTCATTAACAGACGGTAACAGACCAGGAGGTCATAAGGTAACAGGTAAAATAGACAAAGAGGTCCGCTATAAAGGTACAAGAGGCACAACGCCTGGGGTGTTGGTTCAGAACCCATATAGGCCATACAAGCTCTTGCTGAAGGAATCGCGGCCGGAAACATCGATTCCATTGATCTTTCAGTACATGACAAGTAGTGCTTATGTACTGAACGATTGGACCGCACGTAATTGTGTGCAGTAGTTAGTAATCTGACCTAATACCATTAGAGTAAAGTGGTCACAAACGCTATTTGTACATTCTGACGTGATTTGTGTAATTTTTTATTTTTGGAAGGGAAGTTCGCTGGTCACTCAGGAACTATCTAACAACCCCACCTTTACTGGAAAGAGTAAGTGTCCTGCGGGTAACCCTCATATGTTCCAGTAAACACAGGTTCACAGGGGCCCTGAGTTGGGTACAGCAGCTCTGGTTACAGTGATTGCAGTACTGGCCAACGTGGGCGAGAAGTAAGTGGGGTACTTGGTAAACCGCCACCGCCGGCCTGCCCAGGACATCTTGGTTTGTTTGTAAGGGTTCGCTGAAAACCTTGATATAAAGATCCAAGGAGGAATAAGCAACACCTGCAGATTATGGGGGCCAGTTGTTCAGGTAGGGGGCGATCAACCTCGGTTCGGGTTGATTCAGAGAACCGACCAGTCGGGTCGGCAAGATACATCATGTGTGAAAAATACGGAAGTCACACAGAGGTTTTATGTGATGAATGGGAGAGAATGACTGTACAAGACAGGGACAAATTCCCAAGAATAGGTAGCTTCAGTCCAGAAGTGTTACAAAATTTAAGGAGGAGGATATGTCTCGTAAAATCAACAAAGAGACGAATTCAGCATCATGATTATTTACAGTTATGGCACCAGGAAGGTGAGATACAGAGAGGTTTGGCTCTGGCGGCAGGATCTGGGGCAGTCAGTAAGCTGATAGCCACAGCCCCTCCTCCACCATACATTGCAGGAGAGAAGTTGATTGCGGAGAGAAACGCACTGGGTTGTAAAACACAAACACTTAGTAACCCTGTAAATGTAAATGATGTTAACCAAGTAACTCATGCAATTATTAACCCGTGCAAGTTGTACCCTGTTTTGAACTTTCCTCAGGAGTGTGATCAAGAAGACGATTCAGCAACAATTTCAGCTCTCTCTCTTGCGGCCACCATAGCAGAGACCACAGTAGGCACAGCGACACCCACGAGATTAGCGAAAGCCCCTAGCGGAGGGATAGGTGAGGTCGTGTCAACGGGTAAGTACGGCACCATGCACTACACTGAAACAATTGTACCACAACAAGCTGTAGAATCTACACAGGAAGAGGCTGTTAGAATTGCTCCTGTAAGGGTAATAGCAGTTCCCAATGGAAAAACAGATGTGTCTGGAGCCACTCCCATAAGGAACATTGCCATGTACACTCCATTTTCCCGAATGGAATTAAGAACAATAGTGTCCGAATTTCCTGACCCCAGGAAGGACTTAGTTGCTAGCCAAAAATACATCAGGGATCTAGGCAACACTGTAGAACCCAACAACAAGGATTGGCAGATACTGCTAAGAGCTTGTTTACCTTCCAATGTCGACGCAACTCAATTCTTAGCTGACTGTGCATTGGATAAAGATGTACCGCTTACAGACGTGTACAACAAGGATAATGTAAAAAGGATAAATTTACAGCTAAAAGAGTATTTCCCAGCCGTTGTTAAATGGAACAAGATATTCTCCATTAAGCAAAAGGAGTCCGAAACGGCAACAGAATATTTTCACCGGGCACTATTAGAAATGGCAAAGTACACTGGTATAGAAGACATTAAGACCAACCCAAACCACCGAGAAGTAGCAGTATCTGTACTGATGGATGGTTTAAAAGAAACATTAAAAGCTAGGGTACAGACCACGCAACCATGCTGGCGAGGTCTGTCAGTGTCCACATTGAGAGAGGCTGCTATTGATCATGACAGAAACATCACTAGGCACAGGGAGTCGCAAAGTGATAAGTTGATGTCAGTAAGTATACAGGCGCTGACCACAAGGCAGCCTGCGTATGTACCACCGAATCCTGTGGGTAAGGCAAGTGTAATAACATGTTTTTCTTGTAACAGACCGGGACACTATGCACGAGAATGTAGAACAAAGAGTGTACAAAGATCTTTTCAACCCCCTAGACAACGACACGACACACGACATTGGGAGCAGGGTCCACAGAGGCGGAGTTTCGAGCCACATACAGGGGAAACAAAAAGATATCCCCCGAACAGAGATTGGCATGCCTCTGGTAGTTCCCAGCTAACCCCCTCACAAGTAGTCGCTGCCAGCGGGATTCAGGGAGGTCAGCATACCCACTAGGGGTGTGGCCATACCTGTAATCTGCAGCCAGTTAAGTTGATTGCCAGTCTTGGAAGTGAACCAGAGATTGCAATCAATGTAGCTGGTAAAACTTTAAACTTTCTTGTAGACACAGGGGCGGCCAAGTCAGTGATAAATTCGACAGTGGGCATGAGAACCACTGGTAGGACAATTCCAGCCATGGGAGTAACAGGAGTAGTCCAGCACTACCCTGTTAGCAAACCAGCCGAGATTACAATAGGGCCGTTGCATACCAAGCATTCCTTTTTGCTGGCTGCATCGGCACCAACTAATCTCCTGGGTAGAGACTTACTATGTAAAATGGGTTGCGTCATTTATTGTACTCCTGAAGGTGTATTCTTGGACATTCCTGAGAATCACGCTCAGGAGGTACGAGACATGTTAGACTCCCCATCAAAATTAATGTCACATTCCATTATGACAAATAGGAATCCATCCCAAGTAGAAGAGATGACATCTCAGATACCAGAGTCACTTTGGACAAAAGATGGACAGGACACTGGATTAATGGCAAATGTAGCTCCAGTAGTTGTACAAGTAAAAGATGGTAGGATAGCTCCAAAAATCCCACAGTATCCTCTGAAGCCAGAGGTGGAGTTAGGAGTTTTCCCAGTAATAGAACGCTTGCTACAACAGGGCATTCTAGTAAGAACGTCCAGCACAGCAAATAGTCCCATCTTCCCTGTTAAAAAGAGTGGGGGGAGGGGTTACAGGCTAGTGCAGGATCTAAGGGGGATTAACAAAATAGTTGAAAGTCAGTTCCCCGTAGTGCCTAATCCAGCTGTCATCCTAATGCAAATTCCTCCCACTGCCAAATTTTTCACTGTTATTGACCTCTGCTCCGCTTTCTTTTCGGTACCTCTGCACCCTGACAGCCAATATTTGTTTGCATTCACATACAGAGGAGTCCAATACACGTGGACTCGGTTACCCCAAGGTTTCATAGATAGTCCAAGTATATTTTCTCAGGCTTTGCATGATTGTTTACAGTCTTTCCAACCGGAGAGTGGATCAGTATTGATACAGTACGTGGACGATTTACTGCTGTGTTCAGATTCACTGGAAGCCTCTCTGAAGGATACGAAACAGCTCCTGTTTCATCTTTCAGACACAGGTCACAAGGTTTCCAAAGACAAGTTACAATTATGCCAGACTAAGGTAAAATATTTGGGACACTGTCTAACACAAGGACTGAGACACCTGACCGCTGATAGAATCCAAGCCATTAGAGACATGACACTGCCACAAACCCAGCAACAGATCAGGACGTTTTTAGGAATGTGTGGGTATTGCCGTAATTGGATCCCAGGGTTTTCCATATTGGCGCTACCTTTGCAGGAAATGGTCTCTTCAAACAAACCTGATCGGATTTCGCATACAGACGAATCCGAAGCAGCATTTGAGAGACTTAAGCAATGCCTAACGCAGGCACCAGCACTAGGTATGCCAGACTATGGGAAACCCTTTGAACTATACGGAACAGAAAGTGCTGGGTGCGCAGCAGGTGTACTAACCCAAAAACACGGTGACGCCAGCAGGCCAGTCGCATACTACAGCGCCCAGCTAGACACGGTAGCGCGATCCCTCCCCACATGCTTGCGTAGCGTTGCGGCGATAGCATTGCTAGTGACAAAAAGCGAAGATGTCGTGCTAGGCCACAACCTCACAATCCATACACCGCATGCGGTATCTGCCTTATTGAATTCTGCCCAAACCAGACACGTCTCATCAGCAAGGTTTACAAGATGGGAATTGGCATTAATGGCCCCAGTAAACATCACCATAAGGAGATGCAGCGCATTAAATCCTGCAACGTATCTCCCAGGTGTGCCTGGCCAGGCACAAAGGGTGGAAGGTGAGAGTGATGGGGAAGGAGGATTTAATGCAAAGGAAGATACACATGATTGTATGGAATATTTGACCCAAAATTTTACCGCAAGGCCTGACATCAGTGACAATCCACTGGAAGATGCAGAACTCACGTTCTACACTGACGGTAGTTGTCATAGACAGTCAGACTCGGGAGACTTGTGTACTGGATACGCAGTCGTAGATGACCAAGACACCATAGAAGCGGAACCGTTAGGCCCACCTCACTCAGCCCAGGTTGCTGAACTGGTCGCCCTAACCAGAGCATGTGAATTGGCTAAGGGTAAGTCAGCCAATATCTACACCGACTCTAGATACGCCTTCGGGGTAGTACATGATTTCGGAGCCCTATGGCGCCTCAGAAATTTCATGACGGCAGCTGGTACACCGATAGCGCATGCAGCATATATAAAAAGGCTTCTAACAGCGATACAGGAACCCGACAGAGTGGCTGTTATCAAATGTAAAGCACATACATATAGCCAAGACCCAGTATCCCTTGGTAACAGCCGAGCAGACGAAGCCGCAAAGCTTGCAGCTGCTACCCCCATACAGACAGACACCACACAACTGATGGTATTTAATACCATCAACACACAAAAGTTGTGTGAGATGCAGAATTTGTGTTCCACACAGGAAAGAGCAGTCTGGAAGGCAAAGGGATATGGCCAGGAGTCCTCAGGGCTCTGGACGGATGGACATGGTAAACCAGTGGCCCCCAGGGCATACCTTCCATGTCTGGCTGAAGCAGCTCATGGGCTGACTCATCTAGGCAAGGAGGGGATGTGCAAATTGGTAAGAGCATACTGGTGCGCCCCAGGATTCTCCTCTCATGCGAGTAAAAGAGCAATGTCATGCCTTACCTGTCTGAGAAAGAATATTGGAAAAGCAATACCTACAGAACCATCCCATATCCCACCTACCGGCGGCCCTTTCCAGGTAATACAAATTGACTTCATTCAATTACCCCCATGTCGAAATTTGAAATATGTACTTGTCTGTATAGATGTTTTCTCGAATTGGGTCGAAGCTTTTCCAGCAGCTACAAATACCGCTATGTTTACAGCTAAGAAAATTGTGCAGGAATTTGTATGTAGATATGGTATCCCTAGAATCATTGAAAGTGATAGGGGTACCCATTTTACAGGTGATGTCTTTCAAGGAATGTGTAAATTAATGGGTATTGATAGCAAGCTGCACACTCCGTACCGTCCACAGGCGAGTGCGAAGGTCGAAAGAGTGAACAGCACTATTAAAAATAAATTGAGTAAAGTAATGGCAGAGACAGGATTGACGTGGCCAGAAGCTTTACCCATTGTTTTGTATAGCATCAGAACCACTCCCAGGTCCCCTCTTAATCTGTCTCCTTTTGAAATCTTGTTTGGTCGACAACCGCATGTCATGATTAACCCTCAGGATGATTTGAAATGTAACAATGAAGTAACTGTAAAGTACTTGATTAACATGAGTAAGCAGTTGAGGAATCAAAATGATAATCTGAAGTTGGTGATTCCTGATTTACCAGATAGTAATTGTCATGACATTGAACCTGGGGATTATGTAATGATACGAAATTTTCTACGCTCAGGTTGTCTTATTGATAGATGGGAAGGACCATACCAGGTCTTATTGACTAGCACCACAGCATTGAAGGTTGCTGAGAGAGAGACTTGGGTCCATTCATCCCACTGCAAAAAGGTTGCTGATCCAGAGAAGTCCCGTGATAAGGAACAGACGGTAGAGGTTGTATCACTGGAGTGTCTGTTCCAGGAGGACTGAGGCGGCACCTGAGCCTTGAAGACCGAAAGCAGTTGTCGACTCCCCTCTCCCTTTTATTGTTTTTCTCCACTTCCCATCCCCTCTTCCTTGAAATTTCTTTTTCCCCCTTCTCATTCTTCTCTATTTCCTCCTCAAAGATGGACTTGCCCCAAGAGACTGTGATCCGGATTTTGATGTTAACCGTGATGTTGACCAGAGCAGTCTGTTCCGGCGAGAGTACCATAGAGGTCGAGAGAGGTTCTGGAATGGGTTCCGATTATGATAATGGAGGCGCAGTTTTCCAAGATCAACCAAGCCAACAAGCAAAGGCGAGTATCAGAAAACGATCCGATAGAAGAAATTGTGATGGATTGTTAGCTGAAGAAAACTGTATCTGTAGGCTCTGTGATAATCTGGTTGAAGATGGATGCATAAAGAAATGCCAATCCAGTTTTAATATCCATATGGACCGGCATCCATTGAGTGACTATCACTCTTTAGTGGGTAACGTGTTAAACCAAACAGATTGTTGGGTATGCTCTCAAGTACCTCAGGGTCATAGCAAATCAGGGCTAGTACCATTTCCTTTAACGTTAGGGGAGGTACTTGAGCTAAGTGGTGGGAGACCGGTGGACCGGAGATTTAACATCTCCAGCCCTCCTAGTTTGAAGCTCCACCAATACCATGTGGATAGGTCCCTCTTATGTTTTAATATCTCCAATCCCCGTAAGCCGGGAAATTGGGAAGTGTCATGGAGCAACCTTACCATGACCTTTTCACACAGAGCAGATAGAATGCCTACAGATACAGAGCTTGTACGCCACATAGCCAGTAGAGGAAAATCTTTCCGGTATCGATATACCTTAGGAAATAGGATTACTAGAGTTGGAGAAGTATCACCAGGATACTGTGCACATATCGTACAAACTGATACGTGCATTAAGCAGATGGAAGAATTAGGGTCAGGAGATTTCACCTGGAAGGTTTGTAACATGGTCATGTCCTTCTCCGTCCCTTATGTTCTCCCCGATGATGCATATTTCATATGCGGGAGAAAGGCGTACAAGTGGCTTGCCCCAAACTCTGAAGGATTGTGTTATATTGGAAAAGTATTGCCTGAAGTGATGACTGTTACACATGACAAAATGAAGGACATACACCGTGGTGCCCAAGCTCCTTATACTCACACTCATTACGAGCACCGAGTTAAAAGACAACTGTCAGAAAGGTTAGAGCATCCGGCCTCTGATCTTATCCATGAATCCACCGGGATTCAGGTTCTGGTAGCGTTAGATTTCACTCGTACCGCTCGAGGAGTGATGAATTATAGATACATTTCCGCACTCGCCAATTTGTTAGATAATATCACTGAAATGTATGATGACACGTTTAGATACACTGGAAGAGAACTTCAAGCTTACAAAACAGAACTAGTTCAGCATAGGATGGTTCTTAATTATCTTACAGCAGTAACAGGCGGATATTGTGTTACATTGGCAACACAGTACGGCATAAAGTGTTGCACGTATATCACAAATAGCACCGAGGATCCGGTAGAGGTCATAGACCAAAAGATGGACGATATTCTCCAATTGAAGTGGGAATTTCGTCGGAAACACAATCTCACCCTTGCTGCTGTAGGTAATGAGCTGACTGGTTGGGTGTCATGGTTGAACCCGCGAAATTGGTTCTCCGGTTTGGGAGACTGGGCTCAAGGAGTCATAATGGATGTTGGAAAGTTTCTACTATGTATCTTGGGTGTCGTTATATCGATTGGATTGATATTTAGATGCGGGCAGGCTTTAATGAGGTGCAAACAAAGTACAAAAGTGATGAGCTTGAGGAGTGAGGAAACCGTAATTAACCTGGATTTGATTTATGACCCAATGATAGAAACCAGAATGTGATGAAAATGCGATTATACGGTCCGTTTCTTTCACCTGTTTTTCTGCTTTTCTCCAAGATACAAAGACCCCCTTGGACGAGGAAGTTGACGAGACGCTATACAGACAACAGACAAGCACCAAAGATGAAGTTTTGACAACCTATGATATGGACACTTGATGAACTTTGCCATGGATCCCCAGTTTCCCTAGTATTTTTAAACTCACGCTAGCCCAACATTTTTTGTAAATCCGATGGCTCTGACAAAGCTATTTGCTCATGCCCAAGGAGCAATACAGCGCAAAGAAGACGACTCTCAACAGATACCGAACACAACTTCAACGACAGATGTACATTTCCCTGACATAGAATATCATTGCATTTTCCATAAGTGTTCTTTATCTTCATCTCTACAACCCTCAGGTAAATGACACACATAGACGATAGGGAATACAGGCACAGATATCAGCAACCACATACCTCCCCCATTCATGTATCATCAACTAAAATGTGCATCCCCATTTTGTTACAACTGAAAGCCGAAATGAGCTCGGTAAAGTTTGACAGCCCATCCACAGACCCGTACCACGGGATAAGAAGGAATTCAAATGTATACTTCGCAATACCTCGAAGCTTGATTTACAACACGTACGGCACGATGATACATGACCCTCCAAACATGGACTCATACACACATGCTTCTGCTATCACACTAGGTCATACCCTCTTCACACCTACTCCTCTCTCCTCCCTCACCCAACCATGGAAATGAATTAACCCCTGACATATATTTTTCTCCTTTTGAAATGTTTTAGAAGGTGGCAGTTATTATTGACTGCCAAAGGGTGGACTGTCAAAGTCAGAAAAATATCCCTATACACGCTGCCATATTTGCACCTCATGCTGGTCCGTGCTGCGCATGCGTGCGCTTTCCCGTGATAGCGCATACCCGCTGATGCGTGCACCCGCTCGCATCGGTATGCGTATTTACGGTAAAGAGTATGTAGTCGTAGCGTGCGACCCAATCGTTACATATTTTCACAATTAATGTAGTTTGTAGATCATGGTCCCTTTGATAGTTTCTGAAAGTTTAGTTAATATAGAATGTCCCTGAGCTGAGGAATCCCTCTTTGTATTGTGGGAAAGGTCTAACAAGAGTCATGCAGCAGTGTTTGGTACCCATCGGAAGAGTATTTAATTAGCAATATTCCGGTGTTGGTTTGGAGCGTATTAATCGCTCGTGCGAATAGTTATGGACATAAGAAGTTTATGTCCATTTCTATTATTTACTCATACTCAGGTATGCGGCGGGAAACCTAGTTTCCCACCCACCTGAGCTGTTTGAAATCGTCACAGCCCACCTGTATGAATCAACCTATGACCTTTTGTTATGATACAGGGCCGAATTCCGACGTCCAATGGACAATGGGATTGTAGGGACTATGAGATTGCATTGTGTGTGGGGCATAAATAGGCAGGCCGACCACATCCAGCTCTCACTCTTCAACGGTTCTCATTGCTGAAAATCGGGTGCTGGATGTCCAGGCGCATGCGATCGTTTCCCCTTGTGCGTAAGTTTCTCTCCGTAATCATTGTCTTACTGTGAGCCAATTTCTCTCATCTCTCTCCATTTCTCTCTCTCTCTCTCTCCTTTCTCTTTTCTCTCACATCTCCCCTAGACTAGTATTGTATTGTATTAGATAGTATTGTATTTTGGTTAGGAAGTCTCTGTTATATTGTAGTGTATCATTTGTACTGTTATCCCCTTTTACAAGTATATTAGATATAATACAGTTAATAGGCTTTGGACCCTAAACCAGTATCTGTGTATTTTCTATAGTGTTAAGTGTTCACTTGAGCGTCGGTGACGCTCAAGCAGCTTTGTAGTTAGTCAGGTTACACAAGGTTGCACTTACACCCTGTACTCACATTAAGGTATTCTGTGCATTTCATTGGTATAAGGTTTAGACATAAAGGTATAGCGTTGTGAGCGTCTGCGCCGCTGGTGATCTCCTCGTGGTCTCGAGCGTCCGCTACGCCATAGCGAATCATTACTCTAGTCATAACCAATAACGTGTTGTCCTGTGATCACTGGGCCGTGAGCGAACGTGACGCTTGAGCGTCTCGCCTACGGCTGAGCGATCGTTACGCAAATAGCGTACCCTTACGGTACTTCTTAAGTAAGCAGCGTACAGTGTTCTTAGACTTCATAAAGGGTTGTTTATACGACAAAGGAATTTAGCATTGTCACCAGGTACACTGGAAGGGTCACGAGTGCTTGAATGTGCTGCCCTGCTCCGGAATACTGAACTGGAGTGGGCTTCTCTACAGCAGAGTGACCCAGGGCTGAACGTCATTCGGCGATGGAAACAGAAGGAACACTGGCCTAGCCAGTGGGAGAGGAGTCGGCTGACCCCCTACTGCCGGAAGGTACTGCGGAGTTGGGACCGATTATTCATCCGCGGCAGAACACTGCGTCGACAGGTGTATCTCCGCCACAAACTCAGGATGGTGGAACAGATTGTGGTGCCGGAAGTATCTCTCCAGGCGCTGGTGACGGAAGCGCACGATGGCGGAGCCCATTTAGGGGTAGCAAAGACCTTTCAGTGGATACAGCGCCAGTTTTTTGCCCCTCAGTTATGGACATTGGTGGAGAAAGTGTGCAGGGAATGTCGGAGGTGCGGGGTGGTCAAGCCGAACGAACAGCATGCGCCAGTACATACCGTTCAGACGAGTCGTCCCCTGGAGTTGTTGATGATTGATTACGTTCTGATTGGGGAGTCCGTTAGTGGCCATCAATATGCCCTGGTCATGACTGATCACTTCACCAAGTTCACGGTAGTGGTCCCCACCAGGGATCAGACGGCGGAGTCCGCTACCAAAGCCATTGTTGAGCATTTTGTCCGGCAGTTTGGGTGCCCTGAGAGGATTCATTCCGATCAAGGGGCTTGTTTTCAGGGGAAGTTGATGGAACAGCTTTGTCGACTTTACGGGATGCAGAAGTCCCGTACTACGCCGTATCATCCTCAGGGAAATGGCGCCTGCGAACGTTTCAATCGGACTTTGCTCCAAATGTTGGGGGTCTTGGAGGACACCAAGAGGCGGAGGTGGCCCGAGCACGTAGCCGAGCTGGTATGGGCCTATAACAACCGGGTTCACAGCACCACTGGATACTCCCCCTTCTTTTTGATGTTTGGCCGTCCAGGGCGAGAAGCCCAGGACTTGCACTTGACCGAGTTTCGGGAGGAAGGGGGATTGCTGCCAGCAGATTGGGTCGCGGAACATCAGCAGTGGTTAAAAGTGGCTCACGAAGTGACTCGGAAGAGGATAGCCGACCACACTCATGTACCCCATAGGACTAGAGGAGCAGAGCCTTTCGACGTGGGACAGAGGGTGCTGGACCGCATGACGCGGCTGGGCGGTAAGCTAGCGGAGAAGTGGGAGGTGCGACCTTATATTGTCCGGAGGCGCCTCACCGAGGGGGGCCCGGTTTATCAGGTGGAAGCAACAGATGGGTCTGGTCGGTTGAGAACCCTTCACCGGGATATGCTGCATCCTTGTTGGTTCCCCGAAGACGTGGGGGTTGAAGGTGCCCCCGGTATGAACACTGCTCCATTGCCTGGGGATGACACCGTATTGGCATCTTTACCCAGAGTGACTGGCCTGGACGAAGATTGGTGGATCCCAGTGGTTCCGTCCCATGACAATAGCCTCCTGGATGCTGGGGCCCCCAGGCCTGAGTTATCTCCTTTGCCTCGGCGATCGCAGCGTTCCAACCGCGGGGGGGCCTGGTCCTCGGTATGCTGACCCGGAGTATATCTGGTCTCAGTCTTCCTTTGTCAGGACTACAAAGGACAAACGGGGGGGAAATGTGAGGCGGCGGGCGGCAGCGCGCCGAGCGCGCCGGAGTACGGAGGAACGAGGTTTCGAGAGGATCCAAGTTCCTCCAATCAGCGGCTCCAGATTTGAAAAGGGCGCCGGACGCGTGCCAATCGCTGCTCGCGGCCTGGCGCCCAATGAGGAGTCGCCGCGGCGGACCAATAGGAGTCCGCCGCGGCGGACCAATGGGAGCCTGCCGCGTCATGGCCCCGCCTCCTCCCAGCGTCTTATATCAGGCGCTGGGCGGCGGCGGGAGTCAGTCGCGAGTCGGAGACGGAGCGGAGAAGAGCTCCAGAAGACGCCGGGAAGAGAGGAGCGGCAGCGGAGGAAGCGGCGCCGGAGAAGGCCGAAGCCAGGACGGGAGAGAGCCACAGAAGACGGGACGGTGCCGGAAGAGGCGGAAGCGGCGGCCCAGCAGCGGAACATCGGCGGAGAGTGCTGTGGAGAGAGGGAAGCAAAAGAGCTGACGAAGCTCCCCTCCACAGCCTCTCCTACCGGTCCGGGTAAGAAGCCTTGGGCCTGCACCACCCTCCTGTAGGCCCTCCTCTCTAGACCACCAGGTGTTCGGGCACTAGGCCCGTGGGCACATTCAGGCCCTCCCGGCCTGTGGGCATTTAGTCGGGCCCTTCCGGCCCGTGGGCACCAGTGAGTCGGCTCGTCTGGGTCCGAGGCCACGCGCAGTCGGGGTTCCACTCGGCCCGTGGCGTGAAGGCCCAGACCCGACCACTCTGCCCGAGCTACCCTCTGCCACATGGTAGGCGGGCACAAGGCCCGGGGGGTACGTTCAGGCAATAGGCCTGTGGGAATATTAGAGGGCATTAGGCCCTAGTGTATTTCGGCCGCCAGAGGTACATCAAGGTGACCCTGGGTATTAGGCCCAGGTCACCCAACTGGTAAGTTAGGCGGGTACTAGGTCCGTGGGTGAAGTCAGGCCTCCGGCATGTGTGCAGCTAGGGGGCTCTAGGCCCAGAGAATAAGTCCCCGAGGTAAATAAAGGTGGCACTGGGCGCTAGGCCCAGGCCACCCTGAGGTATTTAGATAGTTAGCCCTGAGGCCCGTATAAGGGAAGGCACAGGAGGTGGGTAGGCCGTGCGGTGCCCACCCCCTTCCTCCTGCGGGTAGGGATTTCAAGGGACAGCACCGTGTTATGTTGTATTCCGATGTGTGTTGTTACCGTGCAGGGCAAATTGTAGTTATAGAGTTTGTGCATAGTTGTGTTGCACCACTTACACTTAGGCCAGTTTGAGGGCCTTGTTATGAAGTTAGTGTAGCGGACGCACACTAGATTAGAGTTAGGCCCTGCACGGCTGTTTTTCTCCTTGCCTCCTTACAGGGACCTGTAACTGGAGAAGATCGGGGTACAAGACGTAGGACGGTGAGTAACAACGGTCTGAGCGTTTTGTCTGTGTGTTTCTTTCTATCTCCCTTCCTTCAGGGCAACGGTGAGCCTTGCACGGCGGTGCAAGGCGGAATTTCCACCTGGTGTGAAAGTGCCTATAGGTGAAATTCGGGCTCTGAGGCGGACGCCTGTGATGACCCCCACCTAGCCCGAAGGAGCTATTTTCCTCAGCCACGTAGGGTGTTCCGGTCCACGGTTTGGGGGACGGTATTCACCAGTCCTCTCCCTCTTAAGTTTTGCGTCCGGGTCGTCCAGAAGAGTTTCCAGGACTGTCGAGGGTTCCGGCATCTGAGAGTGAGAGCGTGCGGCGTCCGGTAAGTGGTACGCCTACACCTGCACGGCAGCAGGCACTACACGCCCCGGCGTTGCTCTCTCACAGTAATACAGGTGTTATATGCCGCTATGACAATACTGTCTCCAGTAATGATATAAATAGGCTCTGACCATAAAGCCTGATACATCCTATACTGTCACGTCTGTCTTGTCTTGAACCTGCCAGTAGATATTTCCATCACTTCCCAGCAGGTGCCTCCCCTGTGATTATTAAAATCATACAGAGATACTTATGACACATGGTCTGTGTCATAAGTATCTTCTTTAATTGTAGTAATTTGATGCATTTAAATTAGTTTGGGAGGCACTGATAACCAGGGCCATCTTTTCGTATAGGCTCAATGGGCTCTTGCCCAAGGGCCCCAGGAGTATAAGGGCCCTAGGCTGATAGCTGAGGGTCCCCTCTTTCCAGGGGTACCAGATTTTTTAAAATCGGACCTGGGGAACTGGAGATATCCGACTTGACAGCAGTGGTCCCCATCCAAACCTGTTAATTGCTCCTCCCAGCCACATATCTCGGGTTCTGTCTGACTTAGAGTTTTTCTGAGGGTATACTCCAAAAGTTGAGACTCTCCACTTTCTGTGGACACTGGCAGCTTGTCTCTATTATGGCCAGAACCAGAGATATCAGCCTTCAAGCAGCTGGCCCCTGCACCAGCTCCAGACGCCGAATATGCAGTTTTAGATTTTCATTGGTGGATTGCTCTGGTTCCTGACCTCTGATCCCCAAGTCCTCAGAACCTTCTGAAAGGTGGGACTCTCTAGTTTTTTAAACCCATTCAAAGCTAAGAAATACATTTTCAGGAACTTGAGATATCTGCAGCCAAGCAAGCTGCCCTGCCACCAGAAAATTATAAATATTAAGCCCACTCCACTATCCACCCCTCCCCTACGTATTAAACACCCCCTACTGCCCTGGAAGTCATGTACCAGGGCCCCTTCATTCAGCCCAATGCACCCTTTTACAGTTTAGCCCCATCTGTGCGGTAAAGGAGTAATTAGCAGAAATTACTGTTTCAGGTCCTACATGCTGAGCGGAAGATAGAATACCCACTACGGCCCACGGGACATCAAAGCTGCCACTGATAGCACCCCCCACCCCTACTGCTGGATGATGTGTAGGTGGCCCAGTGCATTGCTGTGCCCAGGGGCCTACACTGCTGTTAAGACGGCCCTGCTGATAACAGTGCCTCCCATAGATAATGGAAATGTGGGCAGAGCGGGGGGCGGAGCCTAGCACTGGGCTGTAAAAGCCCATAAAAAAAGACAGGGAAAGTGGCACTGCAAAAAGTGCCTCGCTGACGGGGGCACCACCCCATGTCAGCGAGGCACCTGTGATTGGGCAGCGGATACAGTGCTGGATCCGCTGTCCAATCACCCACACGGCGCTGGAGGCAGAAGAGACCGCGGGACCCAGCAGCTGTGACTGGCGTTGGAGCGACGGGCCTGAAGCAGGAGGGGTGAGTTTTCTCTTTGTGTTGTCTAAAAATGTCACGCAGCTAAGTCCCCGCAGTGCTCACCTCTCCACCTGGCCCTCCGCCTCCAAATCCCGGATCTGCACCCTCCGCTGCCGCCTCCTTCCTGGCTGCAGCACTCAGACTGTTACCAGGCGTCCCGTTACTAAGCAACAGGCGGGAGCTCCGCTGTCTGTGAGTGAGCGAGCGTGTTCCTTCTCTCTCTCTCCTATCCCCCCCCCCCCCCCCGTAAATATTTATTTTCATTAATTTTAACAGGTGCCGGATGCCCTTATTGGATTCTACTGGACAAGTGGACGTGATCGGCGTGGGATGTAGGTAAGTAATCTCTCTCTCATTTTTACAGGAGCCACCTATTGGATTCTACTGGACAAGTGGACGTGATCGGCGTGGGATGTAGGTAAGTATGTGTGAGTGTGTTCTAATAAACTTTTACTTTCAAGGTGTGTGTGTGTTGTGTTTTTATTTGGGTATTTTTTTGTTGTTGTAGAACTACAGGTACCAGCGGGCCTGTTATTTCCCCGCATGCTGGCACTTGAGGTTCTCCAAGTACCAGCAAGCGGGGGAGGCTTGCTGGGCTTTGTAGTTCCACAACAAAAAACAATATTCTTTTTTTTAACACTCTTATGGCTATCAGCCTGGCATCCACTGCCCAGGGGTGCTGGGGGCAGCCTCGGGCTTCACCCCTGGCCCTTGGGTGCCTGGAGGGGGGACCCCTTGCTTTAAGGGGTCCCCACTCCCCCAGCGATCCCCGGCAAGGGGTAACTACATCTTTTGTTCCTGGAAGGTGCAGGTGTTCAGTGAAAGAAAGAGGGAGGAGTCCTCCATTTTTCTTTCACTGAACACCTGCATCTTCCAGGATACAGCTACTCCACCTGAAATTTATCCGCGGCAGTGACGGGCGGCTACCTTCCGGCACGGAATCGAGCCGTGGGCCCTGTGCGGCAGCTGCGACCGGCCTCAGCATCCTCCATTCCGCTGACCACCGGCGGACGGTGCACGTCCAAGTAGTCTGGGAGGAGGCTTTCCAGTGCAGCCGGATCTCTGTGGCGGTGTCTTGTCCAGCAGCCTCACGCCTGCCTTCCGCACTGCATATACCGGGTGAACATCAGCAGGTCAATTGAGCTCAATTCAGCGGTTGGTTTACACATCCAGATACGCCTCCAGCTTTACAATCCACTGGGCAAGTTCTGGACTCACCCGGGGACGCTCGGGTCCGCCAGCCCATATGGAGAGGTAATTTCTTTCATATACAACCAACACATGCCGTTGATCTGCATTGAAGTTCATTTCTCAAACGTGCAGTAACTGTGTCTTACTTAGGATTCACATTTAGCAGCTGTGGCAACAGTATTTCCCAAGGATTGCAACATATTGGGACATTTGAACTTTCAATCAGCCAGTTCAGTGAAGTTCTAACGTCACAAACAACAATTGCAATAGCTTAGATAACTCATGTGTTTTTAAATTCATGTATGTGGCAAACTAGAAAGCTACGATCAATATCACCTATGAATTGTCTTTATTAAATGGTATTTTTATTAGACTATTGTGAATATTAAATACATATACTTGTTACATATTCATTTGACTCTTTGGTTGTTAGAGAACCTGTGAAATTATGGTGTGTGGATTTCATGAGCGCTTCTATTAATTTCTTTAGCTGGTTATGTTCATAGGAGTATCGCACAACTCCTTATAGTGGCGAACGTGCTCCTACACTATCAGTTCCAGGTTCAACTTTTGATTGGTTAATTATTGATAAACACAAGCGCAGCAAAAGATTTCTTCTCGTTTTTGTAAGGCATCAGTTCCGCTTAGTAGATGGAATACGGACACAGCCGCACTGTTTTGGGAGGAGACTACCAAACAGTAGCTGATACGCCGCTACCACGGGTGCTCCAGCGCTAGGCCTTAGGGATCATAAGGCACCAGGAATAGTATGAGGCCATGATCTCTAGGGTTGATGTCAGCAGTGGGGAGTCGGACACTCTCCTGGTCGCCCCTCCCCCCGGTTTATGACCAGTTTCCGCCGAGTCTCCCGCCATGAACTGTTTCCATGCTTCCGTCCCAGACGCTGTACACGAAGGGGACCCGGTCGCAGCATAGGCAGCTGTGTGACCGGTGCATCTGTGTTCACTATAGGTTCGTGGAGCGGCAGTGTACACTAGTAGCGTCTGGATCCACTCAGCGTTCGCTAACATATTGATCGATCCTGGAAGCGGGGTGAGTCTCCCTGTATCCCACTCTACTGAGTACGGGTAATACAGCACTAAATCTCTATCTACTTTTGGAGTACGAATAGTTAGATAAGTGCCTGATGCATATGAGTCTGTATACCATTGCTGTTTCTTTCGCATTGCGTCTGAATACGTTAGATCTGTTTAATACATGATTCAGTAAATGTGTTCTCCTACATACTTAAAATGTTATTGTAGTTGATGTGCTCATATTGCTTATTATACAAATGTATAACATGTGACTGACTGCTAGTATGATGCTGACTTTACTATATGTCTGTCAGTTTGTTTTGCAGAGCCTCAATGCTGGTGCATAGGATGGTCGGATGGATATCATTTAAAAAAAGTGATTACAGTCACAAAATTGTGTAGTACACTGGGGAAGTGCTGACTATTTATCATGTATAAGAGCGGCAAAGGCGAGGACACTCATACCATGTTTGCAAAGCTGTATTATCCTCTCATGATCTGGTTCAGGATGGTTTGTGTGCATAATGTTTTAGCTTCAGCAAAAATACAAGGCAGATTCAGGTATAAAATGTATCCACCTTGGGCTCTCTTTGCACAGACTTTATCCAATAAGCTGAATGGATAATTCCTCCAAAATCATGTACCAGGGATAGGATTACACTATTAGCCTTTACATGCAGATCCACCTATGGTGTATCACTCCCAGCAGCAGCTTCTGAGAGCCGGTGGTAAGTAAATCTTCACTCTCAACAGGATACACATTGGGGGTCATTCCGAGTTGTTCGCTCATTGCCGATTTTCGCTATACTGCGATTAGTCGCTTACTGCGCATGCGCAAGGTTCGCAGAGCGCATGCGCTTAGTTATTTTACACAAAAGTTAGGTATTTTACCCACGGCATAATGAAGCTTTTTCATCGCTGTGCTGATCGTAGTGTGATTGACAGGAAGTGGGTGTTTCTGGGCGGAAACTGGACGTTTTATAGGAATGTGCGGAAAAACGCAGGCGTTCGAGTTGCAAAACGCAGGAGTGGCTGGAGAAACGGGGGAATGGTTTGGCAAACGCTGGGTGTGTTTGTGAGGTCAAACCAGGAACGAAAAGGACTGAGCTGGTCGCAATGGCTGAGTAAGTCTGGAGCTACTCAGAAACTGCTAAGAAATTTCTATTCGCAATTCTGCTAATCTTTTGTTCGCAATTCTGCTAATCTTTTGTTCGCAATTCTGCTAAGCTAAGATACACTCCCAGAGGGCGGCGGTTTAGCGTGTGCAATGCTGCTAAAAGCAACTAGCGAGCAAACAACTCGGAATCACCCCCATTGTTCAGATTCATTGGAAGATGAAAGTCCAATTTATTCTACTTCATCATACAAAAAAGAGGTAGGTCTCAGCTCTGGAATATAGCTGAGTTAATTAAAGTAATGAAGCCATTCTATCCTTCGAGGATTAAGCAGAGCCTGTGTTAAAAACCTGTGGTTAAACATCCCAAAACCTGAGTTTCCAGGGTCAGATCAGCTGACGGAAATCATGGAAGAGGCTTCGGCTACGCCCAATAAGTTTAGAATTCCTAAGAAATGGAATTCCAATTATCCTCTTCCAGCTGGGGATTGTTTAAAAAGTGGAGGTGGCTCCTAAGGTAGATACGCAAGTGATTTGAATAGTGCAAAATTCTACATTATCTTTGCTTTCAACTTCACGGGCTGGAGAGATGGGTTTCAAACAAACATTTTTTCCCTGTCTATGGCAGTCATAAAGCCAAGCCAAGATTTTTTTTATAGAGCAAAAATCTCATATAGCTCATATAAAAAACAGACTACAATGTTCCTGGAGAAGCAGCATTGGGTATGGGCATTATTTCCTCCAGGGCATCAGCCCCAACTATACCTGCTCGCAGAGCAGTTGAGCTGGATAAGTGGAGGCTGATTCAGAATCTAGGAAGGTTGTGGAATCATTGGAAGCAGATTCCAAGGTCAAGTTCTTTCCACATACAGTTTCAAACCTAAAGTTCCACCCCTTTTGGTTTCTAGGAAGAGCGAAAGGAAAAAAAACAATACAAGAAGTCTGGGAAGACTAGGAAAGCATTGGGCTACCAGAAGTCCGGTTGGGATCTACAGCTACACCACACTGGAGAGGACCAATCTCATCTGAGTTTGGAAGCTAAGCAGTGTTGGGCATGGTTAGTACTTGGATGGGAGACCATCTGAAAATACCAGGTGCTGTAGAAAAATAAACCATCAGTCTGATGGTGTGGGCCTCTGCCCGGGGGACCCAAGGCTGGGGGAGCCGACTTCTTCAGGTCGCAGATCTGGCATGGTATCTCTAGATTATGCTTCCGCCTTCAAGACAGCCCATCTTGGGTAGAGATGAAGGACAAGGCTTTGCAAGAAGCAATTCAGAAATTGCTTCAGTCGGGAATAGTCATTCCAGTTCCTCCTGCAAATGAGGACAAGGTTTTACTCCAACCTGGTTTTAGTTCGGAAGCCAAATGAGTCATTTCGCTCCCCATGCTCAATCTTAAAATGCTGAACAAATAAATTTGGAACCTCGGTGGCACTTGGAATCATTACGTTCCTTATGTTGGCATGGAGCCAGGGGATTATATGGTATCCCTGGAGATACAGGATGCTTACGTACATGTTCCTATACCACTGTCCATCAGTGTTATTTAAGGTTTGGTATCCTCCAACAGCATTTTCAGTTCTAGGCCTTACCCTTTGGGTTAGCCACAGTCTCCAGAGTATTTACCAAGAATATAGGGGTGATAACACCTTATCTCCGCCAGTTTTCCCATACCTAGATGATCTTTTAATCCTGGCACAGTCACAGGGATTGTTCTTACGTCATCTGCAACAGACAATTACATGTTTGCAGAGGCACGAGTGACTCATTAATTGGACAAAATCGTCTCCAGTTCCGTCACACCGGATGACTCACTTGGGGGCTGTACTGGATCAGGTCTGCAGAGAGTAATTTTTACCTCGCAACAAGATATCCAGGGTTCAGTCTAGGATTCAGGACTTGCTACACAGTCAAACTGTATCCATTCACGCAGCAATGCGGGTGATTGGTTTAATGGTATCTACATTGACAGGGTGGAGTATGCACAATTCCACTCGAGGTCTCTGCAGCGTCTGATTATTACCGAATAGAATCTACAGTCACACCACACTGGATATGCCCAAATCTCATTGGATCGTGAAGGCTTGGCAGTGTTGGCCTGGTTGGTGGTTGGAGGGTTCACCTGGGAATACAAGGTGCTGTAGATATTAATGGATTGCATCAGATAATAAAAACGGACTATGGTACTTACGATAAAAGTAAGAAGGTCGTTAGCCTGGTGGCTACAGACATCCCAGCTGGACAAAGGGAAATCCTTTTGATATCAGATTGGGAAAATTCTGACACTGGGGAGCAGTGTCAGGAAGGTTGAGTTCCCAAAGAAGAAAGTTGTCTGCTGTTAAAGGGTGGAACCTCGGGCCATATACAGGGCACCGGCATAGGCATGGGACAGTCTTCAGGGAAAACCAGTCCAGTTCCACTCGGGCAATGCGACGGCAGTAGCGTACCTCAACATCAGGGAGGAACTCGCAGCCGAAAAGTGATGAAGGTGGTAAGTCCCATACTAAAGTGGGCAGAACTTCATCATCCAACCTTATCCGTTGTTTTCATTCCGGGAATCCTAAACAGGGAAGCAGACTTTCTCAAGTCGACACGCCATTCAGAGAAGCGAATGGGCTCTAGTAAAAACTCTAGTAAAACTAGAGGTGCTTGCCAGAGATATATCTCATGGCGTCTTGTCTTAACAACAAAGTGCTCACATACGGGTCAAAAACAAAGGATCCCAGAGCAATCTTTGTGGATGCCTTATCGGTGTGATGGGACTTTCATCTGGCTTAGGTGTCGTCCATTCACCCTATTACCCAGGGTGGTGAGAAAGTTAAAAGAAGAAAACCAGCGGAGAATGGCAATGGATCCTTCTGCTCCCTCAACGTCCAGACCTACTAACGCAGGGTCCTGGTTATCACAAACATCTGGATCGACTGTCTGTGACTGCGTGGCCTTTGAAACCTCTATCTTGATGTCAAGAGGATCTTTTCAACAGTTAATTCAAACAGTGTTCAGAGCAAGGAAACATTCCTTAGCTCACATTTCTCACCAAATATGGCAAGCCTATATTCATTGGTACAGTGAAGGAAAAATAGACCCTACATCTTTCAGAATTTCCAGGGTCTTAGCATTCCTTCATGCAGGAATGGATAAAGGTTTGAAGATGGCTTCCTTGAAAGAGCAAGGGTTGGCATTGACTGTAGGGGTCCAAAAGTAAATGACCAATGTACAGGATGTGCGTACTTTATTCCAGGATATGCTGCACATTCAACCTTTGGTTGTTCCTCTTACAGGTCGTGGGACTTATGTTAGTCCTGAAAGTCCTTCAAGTTGCTCATTTGAACCACCTAATAAAATGGATCATAAAGAGTTGGCAGATAAAGTATTTTTCTACTGACTATGGTGTCAGCTAGAAGAATATCAGACTTAGGGACATTGTTATGTTGTTCCCAATTTTCAGATTTTTTTTTTATCCAGATAAACCAGTTCTCAGAACTAGATCTGGGTATCTTCCCAAGGTGATGACTAAGTTCCACCTTAACGAAGGAATTGTTGTCCCAGTTTTTCAGGTTCCGGGCCTTTCTGCGGGAGATGCATCGCTGGACGTGATCCGTGCATTAGGGATCTATGTGGATTGTACCAGTGCCATCAGAAAAGCAGATTCTCTCTTCATTCTCTATGGATTTCACTAGAGAGGATGGCCTGCTGGTAAGCAGATGCTGGCAAGATAGCTTCAGATGACGATTTCAGAAGCATATTCTCTAGCTGATCTCCCTATTCCAGCTAGTGTCTCTGTTCACTCTACTCGTAAGGTAGGTCCTTTTTTGGCAGCACAATGTGGTGCTTAAGCAGAACAGGTATGTAAGGCAGACATATGGTCTTACGTTTACACATTTATTAGACGTTATGCTTTGGATATCTTTGCCTCTCACAATGCTGAATTCGGGTGAAGGATTCTCCTGTGCATCGGGAGCGTCCCCACCACTAAACTGCTTTGGGAAATCCCATTGTTATCCTGTGGATAACCTGTGGACCCTGCAGGAGAAATATACGTTATGGTAAGAACTTACCGTTGATAACAGTATTTCTCCTAAGTCCACAGGTTCAACAGGGATCCCACCCTGACGCACCTGATTTGAGAATCCTTTTACTCACTTACCCAGAGGTTCCCAAACGCGTTCTCAAGGCACCACAACAGTCCAGATTTTAGGTATATCTATGGCTCAGCACAGATGGTTAAATCAAATTGACTAGGGTGTTAATTAAGTCACCTGTGACCAGGCATGGATACATTTAAAACCAGGACCATTGGGGTGCCTTGAGGACCGAATTTGGGAACCTCTGCACTAACCTCTTCCTTCTTGTACGGAAGGGTGTGCATGTGTGTTCTCGCCTGATTAGGGTTCTATCTGATGCTCCTGCCTTGAGATTTGGGATACAACTGATTTGCCTGAGCCAGGGGGCGGGGATATATGGACGGGCCTGTTGCATGGTGGGTGACCGGAAGGCTTTGACCGATTGGTGCAAATCCGCTGTCGCTCCATCATATCCCATTGTTATCCTGTGGAACCTGTGGACTTAGGAGAAATACCGTTATCAACGATAAGTTCCTACCATAACGTATATTTTTCACACTTCTTTTAAACTTATAACACTTTACTGTTGTCCTCTCTCTAACACTCTGACAGCTCACTGCTGTCCTCTCTCTAACACTCTGACACCTTATTGCTGTCCTCTCTCTAACACTCTGACACCTTATTGCTGTCCTCTCTCTAACACTCTGACACCTTATTGCTGTCCTCTCTCTAACACCTTACTGCTGTCCTCTCTAACACCTTCACTGCTGTCCTCTCTAACACTGAGATACTTTACTGATGTCCTCTCTCTAACACTCAGCAGCTATTTTCACTTGACTAACAATTTGATTTTTCATCTCTATCCTTTATTTGTGTGATGCGATGCTATTATTTAGACGTGATGTTATCCCTGTGCAGGTGGCTGACACTCTAGTGTCCTATTACTGTAACACAGGTGGCGCAGACCCCGCCGTTACCGTAATACAGGTGGCGTAGACCCCGCCGTTACCGTAATACAGGTGGCGTAGACCCCGCCGTTACCGTAATACAGGTGGCGTAGACCCCGCCGTTACCGTAATACAGGTGGCGTAGACCCCGCCGTTACCGTACCCCACCTTTTACTATAATGTAGGGGGCACCACAGACCGCGTTGTTACTGTAATACAGGTGGTGCAGACCCCGCCGTTACCGTAATACAGATGGCACAGACGCCTTATTTACCGTAATACAAGTAGTGCAGACCCCACCGTTACCGTAATACAGATGGTGCACACCCCGCTGTTACCACAGTATAGGTGGTGCGGATCCGCCGTTACCGTAATACAGGCGGCACAGATCCCGCCTTTTACTATAATATAGGGGGCACAGACCACGCCGTTACTGTAATATAGGTGATGCAGACCCTGCCGTTACCATAATACAGGTGGCGCAGACCGCGTCATTACCGTAATACCACGCCGTTACTGTAATACAGGTGGCGCAGAACCCACCGTTACTGTAATGCAGGTGGCACAGGTCCCCACCGTTGCCGTAATACAGGTGGCGCAGACCTTGCTGTTACCGGAATACAGGCAGCGCAGACTACACCATTACTTTAATACAGGCGGCGCAATCCCCGTTACTGTAATACAGGCTGTAATATCCAGCTATGACAATATGGTATCCGGTCTTTAGGTCGGCAATCATTAGGTTGACCACTATTGGTCGTCATGGAAAAGGGTCGACATGAGTTTTTTTCACAATTTTTTCCATTTTTAAAAAAACATTTTCATACTTTACGATCCACGTGCACTACGATTGGGAATAGTAACCTAGTAGCGAGGGGACACGGTGCACTAATTGGGTCCCCGGTCACTTTACGAAGAATACGACACCAAAAAAACAAAAAAAACTCATGTCGCCCTTGTTCACGACGACATAATGACCATGTTGACCTATTTCAGGTGTCAACCTAGTCACTGTCGACCAATAGTGGTCGACATAATGACTGTCAACCCGGTTACAGTTGACCCTATGATCCACACCCGACAATCCTGTCTCCAGTAATGATATAAATAGGCTCTGACACATCCTATACTGTCACATGTGTCTGCTACAGTGCTGGTAAAGGGGAATCCTGATTACTGGCAGCAGCTGGACTGATACATTGTAACATCCGCTATTATCCTGATACAAATTGGTTCTTGTAAAGTGCCACAAAGCGGACGCTTACCACTGTGGGTCCTGTGGTCCGTCCATTGCCAATGTGGCTGCTTGGGGTGCTGTGCGCCCGCGTGGGGATGCGGCGCGATCGGCGGTGGGGATGACGCGGCTTCCGGGAGTGTGGAGACCTAGTGGCCTGCAGCGCTCCTGTGTGTCTGCAGCATAGGGGGCGGCCATGTTGGAGACCAAGTGTGCACCAATGAGCATCTAGGGTGAGTGTCAGTCAATCCTGTTCCCTTGCTGCTTATAAATAGGCTGGGGCCGTTACATTCTCTGCCAGTGCTTTGTTGTAGATACTCTGTACCCTAGCTCTGTGCTCCTGCAGATCGTATCTGTGCGTTTCCAGTTGTTTGGGTCCTATCTCTGCTCTCAGTGGTTGCCCGCCGTCTCCCGCTGCAAGGATCTTGCCAGTCCTCCAGTGCGCGGTCATGGTCAACCTCTCTCCCACCGGTGCCTTAAGATTCCGTAGGATTCCCACGGTGGTTTGCCCGCTTCAGCCTGTGCTCTTCACTCACGTCTTCACATCATCCAACAACCAGTCTTCACAGTTCTTCATTTACATCTTCATGTCATTCTACAACCAGTCTTCACAGTTCTTCATTCACGTCTTCGTATCATCCAGCAACCAGTCTTCACAGTTCTTCATTCACGTCCTCGCACTGTCCAGAAACCAGTCTTCACAGTTCTTCATTCACGTCCTCGCACCATCCAGAAACCAGTCTTCACAGCCTTGCCTTCGCATCACTCAACAACTCAACCTCACGGTTTTTCAGCCACGTCTTTGTACCAACTAAAGCATATTCTTCACTGTTCTTCAGTCTCGGCCTTGCATCATTCAGTGACTTCCTTTCCTTCAGTTTTCCAATCCAGAACTAATTAGTCTCAGTCTTCCTACAGTCTCTTTCTGATCTGTTATACTAAATAAATATATGAGAAGGAATTATCTTTGTCCTCCTTGTTTCCAGTACTCAGGGGCATCTGCTCCTTTGGTTGGTGAAAGTCCAATGGATCCACAGAAACACCCTGCTCTGACATAAAGTAGTCAGTGTGGAGAGTGATACATTGTCTGGAACCTGTCAGTGGATATTTCCGTCACCCCCCAGTGCTGATTTTATATCATTATTGGAGACAATGTGGTCATATTCTGATCTATATTGTACATGTATCTTATTGTATTCTATTTATCTACATTTACATTTGTAACTATTTTGCGCTCCCTATTTTTCTCTTTTTTCCTACATTAAAGAAAACCTGGAAAGGGTTTCATCCACCTTCCACCTCTCCACCCGGCGCTGGATTCTTCTTACAACAAAACAAATCCTTATTGCTTTTGAGGGCCAATGTGTAAGATAAATAATGCTACTAACCACTCGTTCGCTGCTATAAAAGGTAGTGTGTATACCTTTAATTGAAAAATGCTAACTTAAAAGGACAATAGTAGCGCTCGTAGGGAGTAGTAATATTTATCCAAAAATAAAAATGGAGAGCCGGAGATATAATATAATAATAAATATTTAAGAATTATGTAATTTATAACATAAAATCAAAAAACTTTTACCTAATAAATAGATCATATATAGACATTATGGAGCGTCCCTTATTTACTGGAAAGACACACCATATGCGATCTGGAAAAAGAAAATGGATAGACTTTAGCAGATCAGTAAGGCTGCTGAGTTCATCAGTCTGCAATAGACAAGCTGGTATGGCAATGTTGAAACACTGTGGCATGTATTGCCGACTGTCCACTTTGAAATGTTTCAAATTGTAACTAGCTGAGCTACTTGGTGTACAATAGTAACTTTAGTAAACCTGGAGCGTGGCTATTAATAAAATCCTTTATCAATTGCAGTAGTACTTTTGTTATATACATTTTGGTATGTAGTTGCAATTTGATTTATGTGGGGAGGACTACTCGTAAGTTAAGAACCAGATTCCTTGAACGTAGGAGCAGGGGCGGATCCAGAAAAAAATTACAGGGGGGGCACCATTAGGGACGTGGCTTCGTTGGAATGGGCGTGGCTTCGTTGGAATGGGCGTGGTATTGCAGGAAAAGACTACCTTATACCCCAGTTTTGCAACCTGCACGCCCAGACGTTGGCCACCACAGGAAAGAAAAATAATCCTGATTCATGCCCCTTACATTATTTGTCATTTTTCCTCCTTATAGTAATGCCCAGTATACATTATTCCACATACTGCAATGGCCCTTAGACATTATTCCACACACAATAATGCACATGACACAATATGCACACACTGTAATGCCCCAGACACATTATGCCACACACCGTAATGCCTGTGACACATTATGACAGGAATCGCAATGCCCGTTATACATTATGCTACACACTGCACTGCCCCTGATACATTATAGCACATACAATGTCTGTGACACATTATGCCACACACTGCAATGACCTTGAGACATTATACCACAATGCCCGTGATATAGTATACCATACACCGTAATGCCTGTGACACATACCGCAATGCCCGTTATACCCTATGCCACACACCGTAATGCCCGTTATATATTATGCCACACTGCAATGACCCTGAGACATTATACCACATACCACAATGCCCGTGATATAGTATACCACACACCGTAATGCCTGACACATTATGACACACACCGCAATGTCCGTGATACATTATGCCACACACTGCAATGACCCTGAGACATTATACCACATATCACAATGCCAGCGATATAGTATACCATACACCGTAATGCCTGTGACACATTATGACACACACCGCAATGTCCGTGATACATTATGCCACACACCGTAATGCCCATTACACATTAAGTCCTACAGTAAGGCTTCTAATTACTTTTCAAATACCTGCTCGTTGTCAGGGGTTTCATGCACTGGGTGTCATGCTCGTTGCCAGGGGTTTCATGCTCTTGGTTCCATGCACGGTGCCAGGGGTTTTCATGCTCAGGGTGTCATGCTCGTTGCCAGGGGTTTCATGCACTGGGTGTCATGCTCGTTGCCAGGGGTTTCATGCACTGGGTGTCATGCTCGTTGCCAGGGGTTTCATGCACTGGGTGTCATGCTCGTTGCTAGGAGGTAGTCCTTGTTGCTAGGGCTGTGCTCCCAGTGCCACATATGTCCCCAGTGCCAGATATTCCCCCACGGTGCCAGGTACTCACATGCCCTCAGTGCCAAATATAGCCCCCCCCCCCATGTGCCAGGTACACATATACCCCCAGTGCCAGATATTCCCAGACAGTGCCACATATGCCCCCAGTGCCAGATATCTCCCCCCCCCCAGTGCTTTATATGCCCCCAGTGCCACATATGCCCCAGTGCCACATATGCCCCAGTGCCAGATATCCCCCCCCCAGTGCCACATATGCCCCCAGTGCCAGATATCCCTCCCCTGCCAGTTATTCCCCCCAGTGCCACATATCCCCCCCCCAGTGCCACATATGCCCCCAGTGCCAGATATCCCCCCCCCCGTGCCAGATATGCCCCCAGTGCCAGATATTCCCCCCAGTGCCATATATGTCCCCAGTGCCAGATATTCTCCCCCCCCTCCCTGCCAAATATGCCCCCAGTGCCAGATATCCCCCCCCCCAGTGCCAGATATGCCCCCAGTGCCAGATATTCCCCCCAGTGCCATATATGTCCCCAGTGCCAGATGTTCTCCCCCCCCCCTCCCCCTCCCTGCCAAATATGCCCCCAGTACCAGATATAACCCCCCAGTGCGTCCCTTCCTCCGCCGTCGCCGCCGCCGATGCTCCCCCCGCTCCCCTGCTGTTAGGAGGGACACGGAGGGCACAGTGCGCGCCTCTCCTGTGTCCCTCCTGTGTCTCCGGCGGCCGCGGGTCACTGTAATAAAGGAAGTGCTCACGAACGGCACTTCCTTTATGAGACCAGCGGCCGCCGGAGACACAGGAGGGACACAGGAGAGGCGCGCACTGTGCCCTCCGTGTCCCTCCTAACAGCAGGGGACGAAACGAGACCGCAGACTGACATGCGGACGCTAGTCCGCATGTCAGTCTGCACTAAAAATGACAGGGGGGGGCACGTGCCTTGGTGCCCCCCCCCTAAATCCGCCACTGCGTAGGAGGAATATCCAAAAAGGTTTTATTTCCCACAGTGTCTCCAGACACTGTGCGGAATATCATTCAAATAACCCCAGTGCTGTTGGTCTCATAGGTATAGAAACAATTAAATATTGCTACTCCCTACGAGCGCTGCTATTGTCCTCTTAATGCTGGATTCTTCTTCACTAAGAAAAAGGATGAGCGTCACCGCCAATGTATTATCTTGGGTGGAAAACCATCCCTCCTATAATGATTTCTGAATTATACTTTTGGGGCGTAGGGCTCCTAGGATTGCTCTGGCTGGGCCACTTTGAGGCATCACCATCTTACACATTTTATTTTTCAACACTTACATTACCCTGTGTTTGTTTATTTATGTAGCATTTTCACACTTCTTTTACACTTGTAACACTGATCAGCTAACCTCATCTTCTAACACTGACACTTTACTGCTGTCCTCTCTCTAACACTCTGACACCTTACTGCTGTCCTCTCTCTAACACTCTGACCCCTTACTGCTGTCCTCTCTCTAACACTCTGACCCCTTACTGCTGTCCTCTCTCTAACACTCTGACCCCTTACTGCTGTCCTCTGTCTAACACTCTGACCCCTTACTGCTGTCCTCTCTCTAACATTTTGCTGCTGTCCTCTCTCTAACACTCTGACCCCTTGCTGCTGTCCTCTGTCTAACACTCTGACCCCTTACTGCTGTCCTCTCTCTAACATTTTGCTGCTGTCCTCTCTCTAACACTCTGACACCTTACTGCTGTCCTCTCTCTAACATTTTGCTGCTGTCCTCTCTCTAACATTTTGCTGCTGTCCTCTCTAACACTCTGACACTTTACTGCTGTCCTCTCTCTAACACTCTGACCCCTTACTGCTGTCCTCTCTCTAACACTCTGACCCCTTACTGCTGTCCTCTCTCTAACACTCTGACCCCTTACTGCTGTCCTCTCTCTAACATTTTGCTGCTGTCCTCTCTCTAACACTCTGACCCCTTACTGCTGTCCTCTGTCTAACACTCTGACCCCTTACTGCTGTCCTCTCTCTAACATTTTGCTGCTGTCCTCTCTCTAACACTCTGACACCTTACTGCTGTCCTCTCTCTAACATTTTGCTGCTGTCCTCTCTCTAACATTTTGCTGCTGTCCTCTCTAACACTCTGACACTTTACTGCTGTCCTCTCTCTAACACTCTGACCCCTTACTGCTGTCCTCTCTCTAACACTCTGACCCCTTACTGCTGTCCTCTCTCCAACACTCTGACCCCTTACTGCTGTCCTCTCTCTAACATTTTGCTGCTGTCCTCTCTCTAACACTCTGACACTTTACTGCTGTCCTCTCTCTAACACTCAGCAGCTATTATCATTTGTCTAACACTTTGATTTTTCATCTCTATCCTTTATTTGTGTGATGCCATGGGGTGGTTTAGCTGGGGTAGTTTTGGGGTCCCCTGCACCCCAGAGGCAAACCCCTATAATGCTACGGACCTGTCTGATGAGGTCACCTTGACGATTGGTGGGCAGGCTCGTATATTGGCCAACGTATTCCAAGAACCTTGAGTATTATGTACAATTAAACTTATTAGAATTCTAATGGGTATGGTGCACCAGCATTTTTGTTCCTATACAGTATTACCTACATGTAGCATGGGCCATTCTGGGCACATGAATGCGTAAGAACACAGACGTACGCTGATAAATTTTTAGGATTAAGAAATATCTCAAGAGTTAAAGTATATAAAAAAAATAGGTGTAAGCAAGACACACAATTATAAAATATACATAGTCAACTTCAAGTAAATAAAAGAAAAAAATAAATTATTTGATACCTACCGGTAATTCCTTTTCTCATAGTCCGTAGGGGATACTGGGCTGGTATTAGTGCCATGGGGTATAGATTGGGTCCACCGGAGCCTGGCACTTGAAGAAATCTTCAGTGTATGCTGGCTCCTCCCCTCTATACCCCTCCTGCAGACTCGGTTTAGAAAAATGTGCCCAAGGAGCCGGGTGCAAAAAATTATTTTAGATAGGGCCATTCGTCTATCCAGACTTACTGCGGCTGCGTTTGGCGGCATGGAAGTTGAGAGGGAGATTCTAGCAAGAAAAAGTCTTCCCTCCAGGGTTGCCTCGACTAGGGTCCAAGTCCGAAAGTTGGTCACATCAAAGCATTACCACCGTATCTGGAAGAAATATGTTTCTTGGTATGAGAGTAGAAAATATTCTACTGTGGAATTTCAACTTGGCCGTTTCCTGCTCTTCCTGCAAGCGGGCGTGGATATGGGCCTATGGTTAGGCTCCATCAAAGTTCAGATTTCAGCTTTGTCCATATTCTTCCAGTGGCAGTTGGCTGTGATTCCAGAGGTACAGATGTTCTTGAAGGGTGTCCTTCGCATTCAACCTTTGTCACACCCCCAGCTCCGTGGGATCTCACTGTGGTCCTAACCTTTCTCCAATCGGACTGGTTTGAACCTTACACAGGGTGGACTTGAAATATCTTACTTGGAAGACTGCCATGTTGCTGGCATTGGCCTCTGTGAAGAGTGTGTCGGAATTGAGGGCCTTGTCCTGTAAGAGCCCTTATTTGATATTCTACGAGGATAGGGTCGGACCTCAGGACTCGCCCACACTTTTTGCCGAAATTGGTGTCGGCTTTTCACATTAATTAACCAATAGTGGTTCCGGTGATGTCTGGCATGTCGCTTGCTCCAAAGTCCCTGGACGTAGTTCGGACTTTGAGAATATACGTCAAAAGGACATTTCGTCACAGGAAGACTGGTTCACTCTTTGTCCTTTACGACGCTACCAAGATTGGATGTCCTGCTTCCAAGCAGTCCATTGTTCGTTAGATCAGGATGACTATCCAACAGGCTTATTCTTCGACAGCGTTGCCACTGCCGAGTTCTATTCAGGCCCACTCCACTATGTCGGTGGGTTCTTCCTAGGCAGCTGCCCGTGGTGTCTCGGCCTTACAGTTGTGCCGGGCTGCTACTTGGTCTTGTTCGAACACATTTGTGAAGTTCTAGAAGTTTGATACCTTGGACGATGAGGACCTTCAGTTTGGTCAGTCAGTTTTGCAGGGGTCTCAGTACTCTCTCACCCGTTCCGGAAGCTTTGGTACTTCCCCATGGTAACTATTACCATCCCAGTATCCCCTAGGATGTTATAGAAAATAGGAATTTGGTACCTACCGGTAATTCCTTTACTCCTAGTCCGTAGGGGACACTGGGCGCCGGCCTCAGTGCTTCGCGTTTCCTGCTTACCTTGTTGTAAGTTTTCTTGGTTGGGTCTGCTGTTGCTGTCCCTGTTCTGGTTAGCGTTGCTATCCTGTGTTACTGTTGTGTGTTGGTTCATTGCCTCACCACTATTCTTGTCTATTTTCCTTCTCTCAAAGTATGTCAGTCTCCTCGGGCACAGTTTTCCTAGACTGCAGGTGGGGGATAGAGGGGAAGAGCCAGCACACGCTGAAGATTTCTTAAAGTGCCAGGCTCCAATGGACCCAATCTATACCCCGTGGTACTAATACCATCCCAGTATCCCCTAGGATATTAGAGAGAGTCAGAAAAACCTAATAATCTTATGCTGAGGTCAGGTCTTCCAAGTGGAGGGAGACTACTGAAAAGCAGACAGCTGGAATACTCCTAGCTTGAGCAGTGTGTGCTGCTGGGCCATATAGTCCCACAAGCCTCCTCCCACAATAGCCCCCACCCCCCAGACTACAAGGAATTCCTTTGTTTCCACAAGGCTTGCTTAGAGGTAAATTAGGTGTCCTCTGGGACCACTACTCTGAGCCCCTCTTGCGTAGGGGACCTGGTTGAAAGCTCTGGTATTTTGGGGAGCGAGGCATGACACTAAAACAATATTTTATGACTGGTACATGATTGTTACCTGTTCCCTAACTCCAAAGAAGCATAAACTATCCCCCCCACAGGTCACAGTCAGGACACAGCATAGCAGTCATTCCAGTACATAACAAGTCACATTCAAAATCTTAGGTATAGAGACTGAAGAATTGCCATAACCCTTGGTAACACCACAAATGGTATGTGATGCAGGCTTCTCTGTCTCATAGAAGGGGCTGTAGGAGCAACATTCTGGAGGAGCTGTGGCAGCAGAAGACACCACTCTCCCAGCAACAAGATGTGATGCAGGCTTCTCTGTCTCATAGACGGGGCTGTAGGAGCAACACTGGATTAGCTAAGGCACCGCTCTCTCGCAGCAAGGGGATGTGAGACAGGTTTCTCTGTCTCATAGAGAGGGCTGCAGGAACAACACTCTAGAGGAGCTGTGGCAGCAGAAGGCACCGCTCTCTTCCAGCAAGTGGATATGATGCAGGCTTCTCTGTCTCAGATGGGGCTGTAGGAACAACACTGGAGGAGCTGGGGCTGAAAGCACTACTCTCTCCCAGAAATGTGATGTCATGCAGGTGCTGTATCAGGGGCCTGGGTTGAGTTCTGTACAACCAATTCCAGGCTCTCATGGCTGGGGTTTCAGTTCTGTATCTTTGTACAGACTCCAGTCCAGAGTGACACTGTGTTGTTGTGATTGCCCCAGTCATCTGAGCTTATCAGCTATAGTCCATACCTGTGTTCCCTCTATGACAGGCATGTCCAAACTGCTGCCCTCCAGCTGTTGAGAAACTACACATCCCAGCATGCCCTGACAAACTTTAGCATTCTTTGACAGCAAAACTGTGTCAAGGCATGGTGGGATATGTAGTTTCACAACAGCTGGAGGGCCGCAGTTCGGACATGCCTGCTCTATGAGCTAGAACTATCTGACATCTCATTTCATATTTATTTCAGTTATACCCAAGGGTCCAGATACGGATCAACAGAATTCTGTAACTATGACAGGAACCAACTGATTTCATGGTGTCCAGTCCAGCTCACTCCAAAACTATACATGCAGCACCTGAGATGATGGGGCTCCCTGGCATGTACTCATTAATTGAATGCTAAAACCATTATCAAACCTGAGTTTATACTGAACCTTTGTTAATAAAACTGTGTTGTATTGGGTTTTTGGTGTGATGACTCTTTCATGTTCAAATATTAACACCTTGATGTCTAAGATCCTAGTTCCACCGGGAACAGATGTGAAGCAAATTTCATATTGTAGGAACTTGCAGATAAAGAACCCTGGATTCTGGCCTCCAAGATATAAATGTTTTGAACAAATATGAACATGCTGTCATTTGCTAGATACATACTGACTGGCAGTGGTGGGAACAAGTGCCGACAAAAAATGTCTTTGTTTTGTATTATTTATGCAGTGTCCAGACAATACCTTTTTTTTCTCAAGAAAATTCCATTAGTTCCATATTTATATTAAAAAGAAAAGACAATCTCCCCAAGAAAAAAAATATATATTTTCCATTAAATTGCAAGAAATGGTAAAGAAAGCAAATAGTTTTATGTTTTTTCTTTTTGACAAGATCATACAATAAAAAATAAGATTTTACTCACCGGTAAATCTATTTCTCGTAGTCCGTAGTGGATGCTGGGAACTCCGAAAGGACCATGGGGAATAGCGGCTCCGCAGGAGACTGGGCACAACTAAAGAAAGCTTTTAGGTCACCTGGTGTGCACTGGCTCCTCCCACTATGACCCTCCTCCAAGCCTCAGTTAGGACACTGTGCCCGGACGAGCTGACATAATAAGGAAGGATTTTGAATCCCGGGTAAGACTCTTACCAGCCACACCAATCACACCGTATAACTCGTGATACCATACCCAGTTTAACAGTATGAAAACAACTGAGCCTCTCAACAGATGGCTCAACAATAACCCTTTAGTTAACAATAACTATGTACAAGTATTGCAGACAATCCGCACTTGGGACGGGCACCCAGCATCCACTACAGACTACGAGAAATAGATTTACCGGTGAGTAAAATCTTATTTTCTCTGACGTCCTAGTGGATGCTGGGAACTCCGAAAGGACCATGGGGATTATACCAAAGCTCCCAAACGGGCGGGAGAGTGCGGATGACTCTGCAGCACCGAATGAGAGAACTCAAGGTCCTCCTCAGCCAGGGTATCAAATTGTAGAATTTTGCAAACGTGTTTGCCCCTGACCAAGTAGCAGCTCGGCAAAGTTGTAAAGCCGAGACCCCTCGGGCAGCCGCCCAAGATGAGCCCACCTTCCTTGTGGAATGGGCTTTTACTTATTTAGGATGCGGCAGTCCAGCCGCAGAATGCGCCAGCTGAATTGTGCTACAAATCCAGCGAGCAATAGTCTGCTTAGAAGCAGGAGCACCCAGCTTGTTGGGTGCATACAGGATAAATAGCGAGTCAGTTTTCCTGACTCTAGCCGTCCTGGAAACATACATTTTCAAGGCCCTGACTACGTCCAGCAACTTGGAATCCTCCAAGTCCCTAGTAGCCGCAGGCACCACAATAGGTTGGTTCAAGTGAAAAGCTGATACCACCTTAGGGTGAAACTGGGGACGAGTCCTCAATTCCGCCCTATCCATATGGAAAATCAGATAAGGGCTTTTACATGACAAAGCCGCCAATTCTGACACACGCCTGGCCGATAGCCAAGGCCAATAACATGACCACTTTCCACGTGAGATATTTTAGATCCACGGTTTTAAGTGGCTCAAACCAATGTGATTTTAAGAAACTCAACACCACGTTGAGATCCCAAGGTGCCACTGGAGGCACAAACGGGGGCTGAATATGCAGCACTCCTTTCACAAACGTCTGAACTTCAGGTAGTGAAGCTAGTTCTTTCTGGAAGAAAATCGACAGAGCCGAGATCTGTACCTTAATGGAGCATAATTTCAGGCCCATAGTCACTCCTGCTTGTAGGAAATGCAGAAATCGACCTAGTTGAAATTCCTCTGTTGGGGCCTTTTTGGCCTCACACCAAGCAACATATTTCCGCCATATGCGGTGATAATGCTTTACAGTTACATCTTTCCTGGCTTTAATCAGCATAGGAATGACTTCCTCCGGAATGCCCTTTTCCTTCAGGATCCGGCGTTCAACCGCCATGCCGTCAAACGCAGCCGCGGTAAGTCTTGGAACAGACAGGGCCCCTGCTGCAGCAGGTCCTGTCTGAGAGGCAGAGGCCATGGGTCCCCTGAGATCATCTCTTGAAGTTTCGGGTACCACGCTCGTCTTGGCCAATCCGGAACCACGAGTATTGTTCTTACTCCTCGTTTTCTTATTATTCTCAGTACCCTTGGTATGAGAGGCAGAGGAGGGAACACATAAACTGACTGGTACACCCACGGTGTCACTAGAGCGTCCACAGCTATCGCCTGAGGGTCCCTTGACCTGGCGCAATATCGCTCTAGTTTTTTGTTTAGGCGGGACGCCATCATGTCCACCTGTGGTCGTTCCCATCGATTTACAATCAGCGTCAAGACTTCTGGATGAAGTCCCCACTGTCCCGGGTGGAGGTCGTGCCTGCTGAGAAAATCTACTTCCCAGTTGTCCTCTCCCGGAATGAACACTGCTGACAGTGCTAGTACGTGATTTTCCGCCCCTCGGAGAATCCTTGTGGCTTCTGCCATTGCCATCCTGCTTCTTGTGCCGCCCTGTCGATTTACATGGGCGACTGCCGTGATGTTGTCTGACTGGATCAGTACCGGCTGGTGTAGAAGCAGGGATTTTGCCTGACTTAGGGCATTGTAAATGGCCCTTAGTTCCAGAATATTTATGTGTAGGGAAGTTTCCTGACTCGACCATAGTCCTTGGAAGTTTCTTCCCTGTGTGACTGCCCCCCAGCCTCGAAGGCTGGCATCCGTGGTCACCAGGACCCAGTCCTGTATGCCGAATCTGCGGCCCTCTAGAAGATGAGCACTCTGCAGCCACCACAGCAGAGACACCCTGGTTCTTGGAGACAGGGTTATTAGGCGATGCATCTGAAGATGCGATCCGGACCATTGGTCCAACAGGTCCCACTGAAAGATTCTGGCATGGAACCTGCCGAAAGGAATTGCTTCGTAAGAAGCCACAATCTTTCCCAGGACCCGCGTGCAGTGATGCACCGATACCTGTTTCGGTTTCAGGAGGTCTCTGACTAGAGATGACAGCTCCTTGGCTTTCTCCTCCGGGAGAAACACTTTTTTCTGGACTGTATCCAGAATCATACCCAGGAACAGTAGACGTGTCGTCGGAACCAGCTGTGATTTTGGAATATTCAGAATCCAACCGTGCTGGTGTAGCACCTCCTGAGATAGTGCTACTCCCACCAACAACTGCTCCTTGGACCTCGCCTTTATTAGGATATCGTCCAAGTACGGGATAATTAAAACTCCCTTTCTTCGAAGGAGTATCATCATTTCCGCCATTACCTTGGTAAACACCCTCGGTGCCGTGGAGAGTGCAAATGGCAGCGTCTGGAATTGGTAATGGCAATCCTGTACCACAAATCTGAGGTACTCCTGGTGAGGATAGTAAATGGGGACATGCAGGTAAGCATCCTTGATGTCCAGGGATACCATGTAATCCCCCTCGTCCAGGCTTGCAATAACCGCCCTGAGCGATTCCATCTTGAACTTGAATTTTTTTATGTATGTGTTCAAGGATTTCAAATTTAAAATGGGTCTCACCGAACCGTCCGGTTTCGGTACCACAAACAGTGTGGAATAGTAACCCCGTCCTTGAGATACTATTTGCAGGATCCAGGGATCCGCCTGTGAGCGAGCCCACTGATCGCTGAAATTTTTGAGGCGGCCCCCCACCGTACCTGGCTCCGCCTGTGGAGCCCCACCGTCATGCGGTGGACTTGGAAGAAGCGGGGGAGGACTTTCTTTTTCATCCACTAGGGGTCACTGGAGTACTCTTGGGATATGGACGGCTTCCACAGGAAGTAGGCACTGAATAAATTAATTTTGAAACTACACCTCCCCTCCATATCCCTGAGTACCTCAGTGTTTTTTCTGTGCTCGACACAGTTAGTAGGCTTGTGGCTTTGCTGCCACAGAGGTCCACATTTCATTGGAATTTTTTTCTAAGTTTTTTCTTTTTTCAACGATTTACCACATCCCTTCCCCCCTTCCAATAGGCGTGGGTCCGGGATAGTGAAGGCTGCTTTAGCAGCTGTGGGTGTCGGACCTCTCTAAAAAGAGCTCCCTCACTACCATGTGCAGGACTAAAACCTGCAGTAAAGGCTGGACGGAACTTACAGAGAAGGCCCGTCATAGCCCTCACCACAGGGTCCAGGTATGTTGAACGGGGCGATCAGCTCACGCTGCCGCCCCACTGTGTGGGATACTGTGTGTGTGTGTGTGTGTGTGGTCCCCCGCCGCTCTGAGCTGCGTCAACCACATGGTTTTATGCATAGGCCGCTCCATGAGTAACTTTGCTGCCACAGTGATGTTCCCTGCACACAGAAATGTCAGGGTCACTGGATAAAAGATCATGATTCAACTCTTATTGATAAAGGGAATACAGCAGCGCTGCATATGTATTACAATAGGCTATGAAGTCTTTGTTAAAACATGATACAAGTTACATGTGCAGGTTTGAGTGCAACATAAGATGTTTATTAAATCTGCCTACATAATTATAAGTCGGCACTTTGTGTTATACTGTGAGCATGGGGACATATTAACCATGCTTCCTGTTGTTTTCCTGTTGTATTTCCAGAAATTTCCTGTGTTACATCTCTCCTCCATTGAAGGCGCAGGGGTGTTAAGGGGAATTTGGGATCAGGCATATTGCTGGCGTGCACTGCACTTGGCCAGATATATATTTATAGAGACACCTTAGTGCTATTTACTGAGTCGTGCAAGTTGTCTGTCTTTTGTTTTTTTTTGTATTGTCTGTCTGCAATGGTAAGACACCAGCAATTACTAATAAGCAGTTTCCCTGCCATGTCTAGAACATGGGTATACACTTACTAATTATTTATTTCATAAACTGTTTATAATGATCCTAAAGACTGCAAATCTGAATCATGGCTGTTGCAGCCAAATACTGGCTTTGTTCACTGTTGTAAAGTAAGATATGTTATATCAATTGGTCAGCACATGGTGCTTATAAAACAGTATCTGTAGAGCACTGCAAAGCCTGCAGCAGCTTTGGCTTAATTCACTTGGCCACACCACACTGGATACGCCCAATCTCATCTGATTTTGGAAGCTAAGCAGTGTTGGGCCTGATTAGCCACCTGAGAGTACAAGGTGCTGTAGGTATTTTTAATCTACAGTCACACCACTCTGGATATGCCCAAACTCATCTGAGCTTGGAAGCTAAGCAATGTGCATAGTGTTTTGCCATCTGGGGGAAACTGGTGATCCAACTAGATTGCATACTAATACATGCTAGTTCAAACTGTTAAAAATAGCTCAGTTGGGGCTTACACTATCAATATAAACCTACCATAGGTTTAACAGTCAGGATAGCTCTCCAGAGGCTGCTCCCAAGAGCGCGCTCCCGGCGCCGGCCACTAGATAGGGCCCATTAACTAAGACTTCTAAAAAATTTATTATACCTCTGTATCAGGATATATCTGGATATTTGTATAAGGGTATATAATATATATGTGTATGTATACATATATGGAATATATATATATTTATTAAGGTCTGAGTATGTGTGAATATACATTGTTGTATGTATGTGTAGATATATATATATATATATATATATATAATATGCTGACATTAAAAATCTATTTTGCAGTAAGCAAGACTAATTGGTCAGCACACAGTGCTTATTAAACAGTATCTGTTGAGCACGGCAAACATGGTGAGTTCAGGCCTCATCTGCAGCAGCTTTGCTTATTGTTTTTACAGGTGGCTCTGTAGCTAAGTGGTTAGGCTTTCAGGCCACAGTGAACATTGTGATTGCATGGACACTGGTTCAGATCCTGGTTTAACAGGTGTAAAAAAAAAAAAAAAACATGGTAGGACACCATTTTATTTTAACGTTACTTCCTGGTTCTTTCCCGGAGGTTGCTGCCCTACAACACTTAGCATCTGGAGGAGCGGTGTGTTAGGAGTTTAATTTATTAATTGTTTTTTGTACAGCATGACTCTACAGGAAGATTCACTATTGCTGGTAACCACATGCACGGTAATGCAGTTTAATACACACGTTACTTCCGTGGTGTACTTACTGGTTGGAGTACATGATCACTAAGTCTAATGCATAGTCAAACAAGCAGCTTCGCTGCAAAGTCGGTCACACAGTGTGTCGGACAAATACGAATCTGGGCCAGAGGCGCAATGTATAACGCATCTGACTATAGATAACAAGATTGTAGGTTCGTCTCCTACCTGGCTCGTTTAAGTTGTCGTGATCGTATAGTGGTTAGTGCTCTGCGTAAAAACTGCACAGACAGACCATTACCGGTCCTCTTTTGGGGGAATACGGGGGCATGTACTGCCCGAAAGGAAAAAATTGAATAAAAAAAATAATAATTTTTTTTTTTACTGTTTCAGTTAGATTGTTTCGGTCGATTTACCGCCAGCCCTCATAGCACCAGGCCAGTGCGTCAGGTTCTCAGCGAAGGTTGAACGATTTCCAATGAGAGACAATTACAATTATTGGGTGTTTTACTACCTATCGGAGTGTACCCTACACAGCAGTAGGGCTGTTGCTTCGCCCTGCTTTGGTAAGGGTTTGAGGTAACAAGGCTGTAGTGGCAGGGCACTCCAGTTCAGGTTTGTCCTAAATAAAGACCACCTTACACTTCTTGCTACCTACAGCTTCTTTGGACGTTGGCAGTTGGTTCTTGCGTTTTCAGCTTTGCTAGTGGCGCATAACGTCCACTTTGGCTACGTTCCTAACAGGCGGAGTCGGATTCCAAACGAGATAGATCGCAGACCAAGTGGGGGGGGGGGAATCTGATTTCCTACCATTGTCTACGCGAATTCCTGAACGATTCCGTCTCAACGACTTCAATTCCTAGGTATGATTCTCGATACGGTAAATCAAAGAATTTACCTACCCGAACAGAAAGTACAGGTCATTCGTCATCTGGTACAATTAGTGCTCAAGCCACGCACAGTCTCGGTTCATTTGTGCGTTCGCCTATTAGACACAATAGTGGCGGCTTTCGAAGCGCTTCAGTTCGGAGGACTTCACTCACGTCCTTTTCAATTGGATGTGCTCGCACAGTGGTCGGGCTCGCATCTGCAGATTTACCGCAGGGTGAGGTTGTCTCCAAGGGCCAGAGTGTCTCTACTCTGGTGGCTCAAAGTACAGAATCTAACCGCAGGGAAACGTTTCGGCGCCTGGAATTGGATAATTCTCACGGCGGACGCGAGTCTCAGAGGTTAGGGAGCTGTAGTTCAAAATTATCAGCTCCAGGGTCTCTGGGCGGTTCACGAAAGATTGCGGTCTATAAATGTCCTGGAACTCCGGGCAATTTACAATGCGCTACGACAAGCAGTGCACAGGCTGCAGGCTCAGGCTGTTCAGGTGCAGTCAGACAATGCGACGGCGGTCGCATACATCAACAAACAAGAAGGAACGAAAAGCCGTATGGCAATGCGGGAAGTAGCTTAAATCCTCTATTGGGCCGAGTATTACCAAATGATATTGTCGGCAGTAGTCATTCCGGGAGTGGACAACTGGGAGGCGGATTATCTCAGCCGTCTGAATTTTTAAGGAGAATGGGCATTAAATCCAGAAGTATTTCACATGCTGGTCCAGAAATGGAGTTACCCGCAGGTGGACCTGATGGCTTCTCGCCACAATCATCAAACGCCCCAGGTCGTGTCCAGAATGAGAGATCCAAAGGTAGTGGCAGTGGATGCTCTCACAATCACGTGGCCATACAGTCTTGTGTATCTGTTTCCACCATTTCCACTGCTCCCTCTGTGGCTAAAACAGATCAAAGGAGAGTCCGTCACAGTTATACTAGTGGCGCTTCTTTGGCCTCGGAGAGCTTGGCTCTCGGATCTCGCGGTCTACTCGCAGTCGGTCTTTGGCCGCTCCCACTACGTTCTGACCTGTTTCAGCAGGGTCCGTTCCTTTACCCCGATTTAGCGCGGCCGCGTTTGACGGGGTGGCTGTTGAGACAGCCCTCTTAAGAAGAGAGGGCATTCCAGAATCGGTTATACCAACCATGTTACGAGCTAGGAAGCCGGTTACGGCAGCTCATTATTACAGAATTTGGCGTGCCTATGTAGGTTGGTGTGAAGCTCGGAAGTTTCCGACAATCATCTTTTAAGTTATCCCGTCTTTTGTTATTTCTACAGATGGGGTTAGATAGAGGTCTGAGTTTATCCACACTTAAAGTGCAGGTATCGGCGTTGTCCATTTATTTTCATAGTAGATTGGCCCTATTGCCGTCGGTTCACACCTTTATGCAGGGTGTCCTCAGAGTTCAGCCTCCATTCACTCCACCTACTGCGCCATAAGACTTGAATCTGGTTTTTAGATTTCTTAGTCTTTTTATTATGAACCCTTACAACAAGTGGATATTAAATTTCTCAATTGGGAAAACAATTTTTCTTTTAGCCTTAGCGTCAGCAAGGCGTGTTTCAGATTTGGGTGCTTTGTCGTGCAAGCCACCGTATTTAGTGTTTCATGATGACAGAGCGGAACTCCGGACGAATTCCGCTTTTCACATCAATCAACCAATAGTAGTTCCTGTGTTACAGGAGACTCTGGTAGGTTGGATGTGGTACGCGCATTACGCATTTATGTATCCCGAACGTCGACCGTTCGTAAGACGGATACGTTGTTTGCTCTCTCTGATGCTGCCAAGATGAGTTGGCCAGCTTCTAGGCAGACCTTATCCAGTTGGATTAAACTGACCATACGTCAGGCTTACCTTCATGCTAGGTTACAGCCGCCTACATCAGTAACAGCTCATTCCACACGGGCTGTGGGAACATCATGGGCAGCGAGTCGTGGAGCTTCTACGACACAGCTTTGCCGGGCGGCCACATGGTCTTCGGTCCACATGTTTGTGCGCCTCTACAAGTTTGATACGTTGGCGGCATCAGCATCTAGCTTTGGCCGCCTAGTGTTACAGGTGCCAAACAGCTCTCCCGCCCACGGGGGGAAACTTTGGTACGTCCCAAGAGTACTCCAGTGACCCCTAGTGGATGAAAAAGAAAATAGGATTTTGGTACTTACCAGGTAAATCCTTTTCTTTGAATCCATAGGGGGCACTGGACGCCCACCCAGAGCAGTTTACCTGGTTTGGGGTAGGTTCAGTAGATCTTATGGTAACACATTTTCACCGACTGGTTCAGATTAACAAGTTCTAATCCGTTATGGTGTCAACTGTTTAGTTGTCAGTAATGTCAAAGTCAGAAAAATGTCTCAATGCACGTTGCCATATTTGCACCGCACACTGGTCCGCGCTGCGCGTGCGTACGCTCTCCCGTGGAGGCGCATACCCGCAATAGCGTGCACTCGCAGGCGCGGTATGCGTATTTACGGTAGAGTTTATATAGTCGTAGCGTGCGACTCATTCGTTACATATTTTCACAATTAATGTAGTTTATAGATCATGGTCCCTTTGATAGATTCTGAAAGTTTGGTTAAAATACAATGTCCCAGAGCTGAGGAATCCCTCTTTATATCGTACGAAGGGTCTAACAGGAATCATACAGCAGTGTTTGGTACCCATCGGAAGAGTATTTAATTAGCAATATTCCGGTGTTGGTTTGGAGCGTATTAATCGCTCGTGCGAATAGTTATGGACATAAGAAGTTTATGTCCATTTCTATTATTTACACATACTCAGGTATGCGGCGGGAAACCCAGTTTCCCACCCACCTGAGCTGTTGGAAATCGTCACAGCCCACCTGTATGAATCACCCTATGACCTTTTGTTATGATGCAGGGCCGAATTCCTTCGGCCAATGGACAATGGGATTGTAGGACCAGGAGATTGCATTGTGTGTGGGGCATAAATAGGCAGGCCGACCACATCCAGCTCTCACTCTCTCATCAACGGTTATCTGCTGATAGCCGGGAGCTGGATATCGAGGCGCAGGCGATCATACCCTTTGTGCGTAAGTTTCTCTCCGTAATCATTGTCTTTCTGTGAGCCAATTTCTCTCATCTCATCTCTCTCTCTCTCTCTCTCTCTCTCTCTCTCTCTCTCTCTGTTCTGTTCTCTCATATCTCCCCTAGACTAGGCTAGTATTGTATTGTATTAGATAGTATTGTATTGTATTGCATTTAGGTCAGTGTAGTATTGTCTTTTTGTATTTATTGTTTAGTTCTGTGGTTAGGAAGTCTCTGTTATATTGTAGTGTATCATTTGTACTGTTATCCCCTTTTACAAGTATATTAGATATAATACAGTTAATAGGCTTTGGAACCTAAACCAGCATCTGTGTATTTCCTATAGTGTTAAGTGTTCACTTGAGCGTCGGTGACGCTCAAGCAGCTTTGTAGTTAGTCAGGTTACACAAGGTTGCACTTACACCCTGTACTCACATTAAGGTATTCTTTGTATTTCTTTGGTATAAGGTTTAAACATTAAGGTATAGCGTTGTGAGCGTCTGCGCCGCTGGTGACCTCCTCGTGGTCTCGAGCGTAAGCTACGCCATAGCGAATCATTACTCTAGTCATAGCCAATAACGTGTCCTGTGATCCCTGGGCCGTGAGCGAACGTGACGCTTGAGCGTCTCGCCTACGGCTGAGCGATCGTTACGCAACTAGCGTACCATTACGGTACTTCTTAAGTAAACAGCGTACAGTGTTCTTAGCTTCATAAAGGGTTGTTTATACGACAAAGGAATTTAGCATTGTCAATTGGGGACTCGTCCTATCCTTCTCATATCTGCACTAGGTAGATCAGCAGACATTATCCCTCCAGCAAAGGGTGGGAGGTTGTCTCACAGTGCTGACGGGATAAGCGTCTGCTTCGCTTAGATAAAGAGTGCTGAAGGAATCCGGGAACCGGAAGTAAGAACAAAACGCTTGTGTCTTTTAAAACTGTTTATTTCTCTTCTGTCTTGCGTATACACGCACGCATACATATATCTGCATTTTCTGTTTCATTTTCGTATATCACTATTCCTGTTTGCCAAATTTTATAGTTGATAGAAAGTGCTAAAAAGAGATTTGCTGTTATTTCATAGTAGAGGTGATAGTTAAAGTATAGAACAAACACACGGTTTGTCTGAGATACAAGGCAGTCAGTGTGGATTGCGGTAGATGATCAGGGATCATTTACATTGATAAAAATAGAAATTGTGTTACGGTGGATCTTTATATTGCGTACACGTGTCGCTAACAAAGACTAGCGTACGCAATCCAAAGGCAGACGCACGCAGCGTTCATTACGCAACGTAGCGTCCGGTTACGCCCACGTAGCTCAAGCTGTGATAAAGTGAAGTAACGCAAAGGCGATAATTAACGCACAGCGGTAGATAACGCGACGCGGTAAATAACGCAAATCTATTTTTGGAAAAATCTGAAATTTAGTTTAACAGATCCTGCTCCTAATTGGTAACACTTTTGGCCTAAAGACAATTTCTGCGCAGAAATAGATATAGAAACAAAAGTGTACATGTGTTGAGTGAGTGTGTTTTGTATACAAAAGTTTATATAACTTTAAGGTGGAACCAAAAGGAAAGCCGGGTACTCGTCAAGGGACATACGTGTAAGTGACATATACGGTGGCTAGGGAGGCATCCCTGGTTAAATAATATTTGAGCATTAGAGTATAGCGGACCATAAGGTAACAAGACCAGGAGGTCATAAGGTAACAAGACCAGGAGGTCATAAGGTAACAAGACCAGGAGGTCGTAAGGTAAAAGGTCCGCTATAAAAGTCCAGTGGCACAACGCCTGGGGTGTTGGTGCAGAACCCATATAGGCCATACAAGCTCTTGCTGAAGGAATCGCGGCCAGAAACATCGATTCCATTGATCTTTCAGTACATGACAAGTAGTGCTCGTGTACTGAACGATTGGACCGCACGTAATTGTGTGCAGTAGTTAGTAATCTGACCTAATACCATTAGAGTAAAGTGGTCACAAACGCTATTTGTACATTCTGACGTGATTTGTGTAATTTTTTATTTTTGGAAGGGAAGTTCGCTGGTCACTCAGGAACTATCCAACAACCGATACTTGCTGGGGAACTCGCCCCAGTAAATAAAGGTTCACAGGGGCCCTAGGTTGGGTACAGCAGCTCTGGTTACAGTGATTGCAGTACTGGCCAACGTGGGCGAGAAGTAAGTGGGGTACTTGATAAACCACCACCGCCGGCCTGCCCAAGGACATCTTGGTTTGTTTGTAAGGGTTCGCTGAAAACCTTGAGATAAAGATCCAAGGAGGAATAAGCAACGCCTGCAGATTATGGGGGCCATTTGTTCAGGTAGGGGGCGATCAACCTCGGTTCGGGTTGATTCAGAGAACCGACCAGTTGGGTCGGCACGATATGTAATGTGTGAAAAATACGGTAGTCACACAGAGGTTTTATGTGATGAATGGGAGAGAATGACTGTACAAGACAGGGACAAATTCCCAAGAATAGGTAGCTTCAGTCCAGAAGTGTTACAAAATTTAAGGAGGAGGATATGTCTCGTAAAATCAGCAAAGAGACGAATTCAGCATCATGATTATTTACAGTTATGGCACCAGGAAGGTGAGATACAGAGAGGTTTGGCTCTGGCGGCAGGATCTGGGGCAGTCAGGAAGTTGATTGCCACAGCTCCTCCTCCACCATACATTGCAGGAGAGAAGTTGATTGCGGAGAGAAACGCACTGGGTTGTAAAACACAAACTCTTAGTAACCCTGTAAATGTTAATGACGTTAACCAAATAACTCATGCAAGTATTAACCCGTGCAAGATGTACCCTGTTTTGAACCTTCCTCAGGAGTGTGATCAAGAAGACGATTCAGCAACAATTTCAGCTCTCTCTCTTGCAGCCACCATAGCAGAGACCACAGTAGGCACAGCGACACCCACGAGATTAGTGAAAGCCCCTAGCGGAGGGATAGGTGAGGTCGTGTCAACGGGTAAGTACGGCACCATGCACTACACTGAAACAATTGTACCACAACAAGCAGTAGAATCTACACAGGAAGAGGCTGTTAGAATTGCTCCTGTAAGGGTAATAGCAGTTCCCAATGGAAAAACAGATGTGTCTGGAGCCACTCCCATAAGGAACATTGCCATGTACACTCCATTTTCCCGAATGGAATTAAGAACAATAGTGTCCGAATTTCCTGACCCCAGGAAGGATTTAGTTGCTAGCCAAAAATACATCAGGGATCTAGGTAACACTGTAGAACCCAACAACAAGGATTGGCAGATACTGCTAAGAGCTTGTTTACCTTCCAATGTTGACGCAACTCAATTTTTAGCTGATTGTGCATTGGATAAAGATGTACCGCTTACAGACGTGTACAACAAGGATAATGTAAAAAGGATAAATTTACAGCTAAAAGAGTATTTCCCAGCCGTTGTTAAATGGAATAAAATATTTTCCATTAAGCAAAAGGAGTCCGAAACGGCAATAGAATATTTTCACCGGGCACTATTAGAAATGGCAAAGTACACGGGTATAGAAGACATAAAGACCAACCCAAACCATCGGGAAGTAGCAGTATCTGTACTGATGGATGGTTTAAAGGAAACATTAAAGACTAGGGTTCAGACCACGCAACCATGCTGGCGAGGTCTGTCAGTGTCCGGCTTGAGAGAGGCTGCTATTGATCACGACAGAAACATCACTAGGCACAGGGAGTCGCAAAGTGATAAGTTGATGTCCGTAAGTATACAGGCGCTGACCACAAGGCAGCCTGCGTATGTACCACCGAATCCTGTGGGTAAGGCAAGTGTAATAACATGTTTTTCTTGTAACAGACCGGGACACTATGCACGAGAATGTAGAACAAAGAATGTACAAAGATCTTTTCAACCCCCTAGACAACAACACAACACACGACATTGGGAGCAGGGTCCACAGAGGCGGAGTTTTGAGCCACATACAGGGGAAACAAAAAGATATCCCCCGAACAGAGATTGGCATGCCTCTGGTAGTTCCCAGCTAACTCCCCCACAAGTAGTTGCTGCCAATGGGATTCAGGGAGGTCAGCATACCCAATAGGGGTGTGGCCACACCTGTAATCTGCAGCCAGTTAAATTGATTGCTAGTCTTGGAAGCGAACCAGAAATTGCAATCAATGTAGCTGGTAAAACTTTAAACTTTCTTGTAGACACAGGGGCGGCCAAGTCAGTGATAAATTCGACAGTGGGCATGAGAACCACTGGTAGGACAATTCCAGCCATGGGAGTAACAGGAGTAGTCCAGCACTACCTTGTTAGCAAACCAGCCGAGATTACAATAGGGCCTTTGCATACCAAGCATTCCTTTTTGCTGGCTGCATCTGCACCAACTAATCTCCTGGGAAGAGACTTACTATGTAAAATGGGTTGCGTCATTTATTGTACTCCTGAAGGTGTATTCTTGGACATTCCTGAGAATCACGCTCAGGAAGTACGAGACATGCTAGACTCCCCATCAAAATTAATGTCACATTCCATTATGACAAATAGGAATCCATCCCAAGTAGAAGAGATGACATCTCAGATACCAGAGTCGCTTTGGACAAAAGATGGACAGGACACTGGATTAATGGCAAACGTAGCTCCAGTAGTTGTACAAGTAAAAGATGGTAGGATAGCTCCAAAAATCCCACAGTATCCTCTGAAGCCAGAGGTGGAGTTAGGAGTTTTCCCAGTAATAGAGCGCTTGCTACAACAGGGCATTCTAGTAAGAACGTCCAGCACCGCAAATAGTCCCATCTTCCCTGTTAAAAAGAGTGGGGGGAGGGGTTACAGGCTAGTGCAGGATCTAAGGGGGATTAACAAAATAGTTGAGAGTCAGTTCCCCGTAGTGCCTAATCCAGCTGTCATCCTAATGCAAATTCCTCCCACTGCCAAATTTTTCACTGTTATTGACCTCTGCTCCGCTTTCTTTTCGGTACCTCTGCACCCTGACAGCCAATATTTGTTTGCATTCACATACAGAGGAGTCCAATACACGTGGACTCGGTTACCCCAAGGTTTCATAGACAGTCCAAGTATATTTTCTCAGGCTTTGCATGATTGTTTACAGTCTTTCCAACCGGAGAGTGGATCAGTGTTGATACAGTACGTGGATGATCTACTACTGTGTTCTGATTCATTGGAGGCATCCCTGAAGGATACGAAACAGCTCCTGTTTCATCTTTCAGACACAGGTCACAAGGTTTCCAAAGACAAGTTGCAATTATGCCAAGCTAAGGTAAAATATTTGGGACACTGTCTAACACAAGGACTGAGACACCTGACCGCTGATAGAATCCAAGCCATTAGAGACATGACACTGCCACAAACCCAGCAACAGATCAGGACGTTTTTAGGAATGTGTGGGTATTGCCGTAATTGGATCCCAGGGTTTTCCATATTGGCGCTACCTTTGCAGGAAATGGTCTCTTCAAACAAACCTGATCGGATTTCGCATACAGACGAATCCGAAACAGCATTTGAGAGACTCAAACAGTGCCTAACGCAGGCACCAGCACTAGGTATGCCAGACTATGGGAAACCCTTTGAACTATACGGAACAGAAAGTGCTGGGTGCGCAGCAGGTGTACTAACACAAAAAACACGGTGATGCCAGCAGGCCAATTGCATACTACAGCGCTCAGCTAGATACGGTAGCGCGATCCCTCCCCACATGCTTGCGTAGCGTTGCGGCGATAGCATTGCTAGTGACAAAAAGCGAAGATGTCGTGCTAGGCCACAACCTCACAATCCATACACCGCATGCGGTATCTGCCTTATTGAATTCTGCCCAAACCAGACACGTCTCATCAGCAAGGTTTACGAGATGGGAATTGGCATTAATGGCCCCAGTAAACATCACCATAAGGAGATGCAGTGCATTAAACCCTGCAACATTTCTCCCAGGTGTGCCTGGTCAGACACAAAGGGTGGAAGGTGAGAGTGATGGGGAAGGAGGATTTAATGCAAAGGAAGATACACATGATTGTATGGAATATTTGACCCAAAATTTTACCGCAAGGCCTGACATCAGTGACAATCCACTGGAAGATGCAGAACTCACGTTCTACACGGACGGTAGTTGTCACAGACAGTCAGACTCGGGAGACTTGTGTACTGGATACGCAGTCGTAGATGACCAAGACACCATAGAAGCGGAACCGCTAGGCCCACCTCACTCAGCCCAGGTTGCTGAACTGGTCGCCCTAACCAGAGCATGTGAATTGGCTAAGGGTAAGTCTGCCAATATCTACACCGATTCTAGATACGCGTTCGGGGTAGTACATGATTTCGGAGCGCTATGGCGTCTCAGAAATTTCATGACGGCAGCTGGTACACCGATAGCGCATGCAGCTCACATAAAAAGGCTTCTAACAGCGATACAGGAACCCGATAGAGTGGCTGTTATCAAATGTAAAGCACATACATATAGCCAAGACCCAGTATCCCTTGGTAACAGCCGAGCAGACGAAGCCGCAAAGCTTGCAGCTGCTACCCCCATACAGACAGACACCACACAACTGATGGTATTTAATACCATCAACACACAGAAGTTGTGTGAGATGCAGAATTTGTGTTCCACACAGGAAAGAGCAGTTTGGAAGGCAAAGGGATATGGCCAGGAGTCCTCAGGGCTCTGGACGGATGGACATGGTAAACCGGTGGCCCCCAGGGCATACCTTCCATGTCTGGCTGAAGCAGCTCACGGGCTGACTCATCTAGGCAAGGAGGGGATGTGCAAATTGGTAAGAGCATACTGGTGCGCCCCAGGATTCTCCTCTCATGCGGGTAAAAGAGCAATGTCATGCCTTACCTGTCTGAGAAAGAATATTGGAAAAGCAATACCTACAGAACCATCCCATATCCCACCTGCCGGCGGCCCTTTCCAGGTAATACAAATTGACTTCATTCAATTACCCCCATGTAGAAATTTGAAATATGTACTTGTCTGTATAGATGTTTTCTCGAATTGGGTCGAAGCTTTTCCAGCAGCTACAAATACCGCTATGTTTACAGCTAAGAAAATTGTGCAGGAATTTGTATGTAGATATGGTATCCCTAGAATCATTGAAAGTGATAGGGGTACCCATTTTACCGGTGATGTCTTTCAAGGAATGTGTAAATTGATGGGAATTGATAGCAAGCTGCACACTCCGTACCGTCCACAGGCGAGTGCGAAGGTCGAAAGAGTGAACAGCACTATTAAAAATAAATTGAGTAAAGTAATGGCAGAGACAGGATTGACGTGGCCAGAAGCTTTACCCATTGTTTTGTATAGCATCAGAACCACTCCCAGGTCCCCTCTTAACCTGTCCCCTTTTGAAATTCTGTTTGGTCGACAACCGCATGTCATGATTAACCCTCAGGATGATTTGAAATGTAACAATGAAGTAACTGTAAAATACTTGATTAACATGAGTAAACAGTTGAGGAATCAAAATGATAATCTGAAGTTGGTGATTCCTGATTTACCAGATAGTAATTGTCATGACATTGAACCTGGGGATTATGTAATGATACGAAATTTTCTACGCTCAGGTTGTCTTATTGATAGATGGGAAGGACCATACCAGGTCTTATTGACTAGCACCACAGCATTGAAGGTTGCTGAGAGAGAGACTTGGGTCCATTCAGCCCACTGCAAAAAGGTTGCCGATCCAGAGAAGTCCCGTGATAAGGAACAGACGGTAGAGGTTGTATCACTGGAGTGTCTGTTCCAGGAGGACTGAGGCGGCACCTGAGCCTTGAAGACCGAAAGCAGTTGTCGACTCCCTTCTCCCTTTTATTGTTTTTCTCCACTTCCCAGCCCCTCTCCCTTAAGATTTCTTTTTCCCCCTTCTCATTCTTCTCTATTTTTTTTTCCTCAAAGATGGACTTGCCCCAAGAGACTGTGATCCGGATTTTGATGTTAACCATGATGTTGACCAGAGCAGTCTGTTCCGGCGAGAGTACCATAGAGGTCGAGAGAGGTTCTGGAATGGGTTCCGATTATGATGGAGGCGTAGTTTTCCAAGATCAACCAAACCAACAAGCAAAGGCGAGTATCAGAAAACGATCCGATAGAAGAAATTGTGATGGATTGTTAGCTGAAGAAAATTGTATCTGTAGGCTCTGTGATAATCTGGTTGAAGATGGATGCATAAAGAAATGCCAATCTAGTTTTAATATCCATATGGACCGGCATCCATTGAGTGACTATCACTCCTTAGTGGGTAACGTGTTAAACCAAACAGATTGTTGGGTATGCTCTCAAGTACCTCAGGGTCACAGTAAATCAGGGCTAGTACCATTTCCTTTAACGTTAGGGGAGGTACTTGAGCTAAGTGGTGGGAGACCGGTGGACCGGAGGTTTAACATCTCCAGCCCTCCTAGTTTGAAGCTCCACCAATACCATGTGGATAGGTCCCTCTTATGTTTTAACATCTCCAATCCCAGAAAACCGGGAAATTGGGAAGTGTCATGACCTTTTCGCATAGAGCAGATAGAATGCCTACAGATACAGAGCTCGTACGCCACATAGCCAGTAGAGGAAAATCTTTCCGGTATAGGTATACCTTAGGAAATAGGATTACTAGAGTTGGAGAGGTATCACCAGGATACTGTGCACATATCGTACAAACCGATACGTGCATTAGGCAGATGGAAGAATTAGGGTCAGGAGATTTCACCTGGAAGGTTTGTAACATGGTCATGTCCTTCTCCGTCCCTTATGTTCTCCCAGATGATGCATATTTCATATGCGGGAGAAAGGCGTACAAGTGGCTTGCCCCAAACTCTGAAGGATTGTGTTATATTGGAAAAGTATTGCCTGAAGTGATGACTGTTACACATGACAAAATGAAGGACATACACCGTGGTGCCCAAGCTCCTTATACTCACACTCATTACGAGCACCGAGTTAAAAGACAACTGTCAGAAAGGTTAGAGCATCCGGCCTCTGATCTTATCCATGAATCCACCGGGATTCAGGTTCTGGTAGCGTTAGATTTCACTCGTACCGCTCGAGGAGTGATGAATTATAGATACATTTCCGCACTCGCCAATTTGTTAGATAATATCACTGAAATGTATGATGACACGTTTAGATACACTGGAAGAGAACTTCAAGCTTACAAAACAGAACTAGTTCAGCATAGGATGGTTCTTAATTATCTTACAGCAGTAACAGGCGGATATTGTGTTACATTGGCAACACAGTACGGCATAAAGTGTTGCACGTATATCACAAATAGCACCGAGGATCCGGTAGAGGTCATAGACCAAAAGATGGACGATATTCTGCAATTAAAGTGGGAATTTCGTCGAAAACACAATCTCACCCTTGCTGCTGTAGGTAATGAGCTGACTGGTTGGGTGTCATGGTTGAACCCGCGAAATTGGTTCTCCGGTTTGGGAGACTGGGCTCAAGGAGTCATAATGGATGTTGGAAAGTTTCTACTATGTATCTTGGGTGTCATTATATCGATTGGATTGATATTTAGATGCGGGCAGGCTTTAATGAGGTGCAAACAAAGTACAAAAGTGATGAGCTTGAGGAGTGAGGAAACCGTAATTAACCTGGATTTGATTTATGACCCAATGATAGAAACCAGGATGTGATGAAAATGCGATTATACGGTCCGTTTCTTTCACCTGTTTTTCTGCTTTTCTCCAAGATACAAAGACCCCCTTGGACGAGGAAGCTGACGAGACGAGATGTATACAGACAACGGATTGACCAAAGAAGAAGATTTGACAACTTTAAATATGGACACTTGATGAACTTTGCCATGGATCCCCAGTTTCCCTAGTACTTTTAAACTCACGCTAGCCCAACATTTTTTGTAAATCTGATGGCTCAGACAAAGCTATTTGCTCATGCCCAAGGAGCAATACAGCGCAAAGAAGACGACTCTCAACAGATACCGAACACAACTTCGACGACAGATGTACATTTCCCTGACATAGAATATCATCGCATTTTCCATAAGTGTTCTTTATCTTCATCTCTACAACCCTCAGGTAATGACACACATAGACGATAGGGAATACAGGCACAGATATCAGCAACCACATACCTCCCCCATTCATGTATCATCAACTAAAATGTGCTCCCCATTTTGTTCAAAATCCGAAAAGAGCTCGGTAAAGTTTGACAGCCCATCCACAGACCTGTACCACAGGATAAGAAGGAATTCAAATGTATACTTCGCAATACCTCGAAGCTTGATTTACAACACGTACGGCACGATGATACATGACCCCCCAAACATGGATTCATACACACATGCTTCTGCTATCTCACTAGGTCATACCCTCTTCACACCTTCTCCTCTCTCCTCCCTTACCCAACCATGGAAATCAATTAACCCCTGACTTGCATTTTTCTCCTTAAATGTTTTGTGGCAGTTATTATTGACTGCCAAAGGGTGGACTGTCAAAGTCAGAAAAATGTCTCAATGCACGTTGCCATATTTGCACCGCACACTGGTCCGCGCTGCGCGTGCGTACGCTCTCCCGTGGAGGCGCATACCCGCAATAGCGTGCACTCGCAGGCGCGGTATGCGTATTTACGGTAGAGTTTATATAGTCGTAGCGTGCGACTCATTCGTTACATATTTTCACAATTAATGTAGTTTATAGATCATGGTCCCTTTGATAGATTCTGAAAGTTTGGTTAAAATACAATGTCCCAGAGCTGAGGAATCCCTCTTTATATCGTACGAAGGGTCTAACAGGAATCATACAGCAGTGTTTGGTACCCATCGGAAGAGTATTTAATTAGCAATATTCCGGTGTTGGTTTGGAGCGTATTAATCGCTCGTGCGAATAGTTATGGACATAAGAAGTTTATGTCCATTTCTATTATTTACACATACTCAGGTATGCGGCGGGAAACCCAGTTTCCCACCCACCTGAGCTGTTGGAAATCGTCACAGCCCACCTGTATGAATCACCCTATGACCTTTTGTTATGATGCAGGGCCGAATTCCTTCGGCCAATGGACAATGGGATTGTAGGACCAGGAGATTGCATTGTGTGTGGGGCATAAATAGGCAGGCCGACCACATCCAGCTCTCACTCTCTCATCAACGGTTATCTGCTGATAGCCGGGAGCTGGATATCGAGGCGCAGGCGATCATACCCTTTGTGCGTAAGTTTCTCTCCGTAATCATTGTCTTTCTGTGAGCCAATTTCTCTCATCTCATCTCTCTCTCTCTCTCTCTGTTCTGTTCTCTCATATCTCCCCTAGACTAGGCTAGTATTGTATTGTATTAGATAGTATTGTATTGTATTGCATTTAGGTCAGTGTAGTATTGTCTTTTTGTATTTATTGTTTAGTTCTGTGGTTAGGAAGTCTCTGTTATATTGTAGTGTATCATTTGTACTGTTATCCCCTTTTACAAGTATATTAGATATAATACAGTTAATAGGCTTTGGAACCTAAACCAGCATCTGTGTATTTCCTATAGTGTTGTGTTCACTTGAGCGTCGGTGACGCTCAAGCAGCTTTGTAGTTAGTCAGGTTACACAAGGTTGCACTTACACCCTGTACTCACATTAAGGTATTCTTTGTATTTCTTTGGTATAAGGTTTAAACATTAAGGTATAGCGTTGTGAGCGTCTGCGCCGCTGGTGACCTCCTCGTGGTCTCGAGCGTAAGCTACGCCATAGCGAATCATTACTCTAGTCATAGCCAATAACGTGTCCTGTGATCCCTGGGCCGTGAGCGAACGTGACGCTTGAGCGTCTCGCCTACGGCTGAGCGATCGTTACGCAACTAGCGTACCATTACGGTACTTCTTAAGTAAACAGCGTACAGTGTTCTTAGCTTCATAAAGGGTTGTTTATACGACAAAGGAATTTAGCATTGTCAGTAATGTTGTGTCAACTTTATTGTTGTCCGTTATGTTATATGTAATTCTACACTGTCAACCTCTCTATCGCTCCTGTTCGGCTCAGTAAAAAACACTGAGGTACTCAGGGATATGGAGGGGAGGTGTAGTTTCAAAATTAATTTATTCAGTGCCTACTTCCTGTGGAAGCCGTCCATATCCCAAGAGTACTCCAGTGCCCCCTATGGATTCAAAGAAAAGGATTTACCTGGTAAGTACCAAAATCCTATTTTTGCTCCTAGGAACCTGCTGTTTGTTGCAGCCTTTTTCCCCTACCTCTGCCTCTGGACAGAAAGGACCCGCCTTTTCCACGCCTGTTTTTCTGAGTCCGAAAGGACTGTACCTGATAAAACGGCGCCTTTTTAGGCTGTGAGGGAACATGGGGTAAAAATGCTGACTTCCCAGCAGTTGCTGTGGAAACTAGGTCCGAGAGACCATCCCCGAATAACTCCTCACCCTTATAAGGCAAAACTTCCATGTGCCTTTTTGAATCTGCATCCCCTGTCCACTGGCGAGTCCATAAGCCTCTCCTAGCAGAAATGGACAATGCACTTATTTTAGATGCCAGCCGGCAGATCTCCCTCTGTGCATCTCTCATGTATAAGACTGAGTCTTTTATATGCTCTATGGTTAGCAGAATAGCGTCCCTGTCTAGGGTGTCAATATTTTCTGACAGGGAATCTGACCACGCAGCGGCAGCACTGCACATCCATGCTGACGCAATAGCTGGTCTAAGTATAATGCCTGAGTGTGTATATACAGACTTCAGGATCGCCTCCTGCTTTCTATCAGCAGGTTCCTTGAGGGCCGTATCCGGAGACGGTAGTGCCACCGTTTTAGACAAACGTGTGATCGCTTTATCCACCCTAGGGGGTGTCTCCCAACGTGACCTATCCTCTGGCGGGAAAGGGAACGCCATTAGTAACTTCTTAGAGATTACCAATCTTTTATCAGGGAAAGCCCACGGTTCTTCACACACTTCATTTAATTCTTCTGATGGGGGAAAAACTACGGGTAGTTTTTTCTCCCCAAACATAATACCCTTTTTAGTGGTACCTGGGTTTATATCAGAAATTTGTAACACCTCTTTCATTGCTTCAATCATGCAACAAATGGCCTTAGTGGACATTAGACTAGACTCATCGTCGTCGACACTGGTGTCAGTATCCGTGTCGACATCTGCGTCTGCCATCTGAGGTAGCGGGCGTTTTAGAGCCCCCGATGGTCTTTGAGACGCCTGGACAGGCACGAGCTGAGAAGCCGGCTGTCCCGCATTTGGCATGTCGTCAAATTTTTTGTGTAAGGAGTCGACACGTGCACGCAATTCCTTCCATAAGTCCATCCACTCAGGTGTCTGCCCCGCAGGGGGTGACATCCCTTCTATAGGCATCTGCTCCGGCTCCACATCATTATCCTCATCAAACATGTCGACACAGCCGTACCGACACACTGCACACACACAGGGAATGCTCTAACAGAGGACAGGACCCACCAAAGCCCTTTGGGGAGACAGAGTGAGAGTATGCCAGCACACACCAGAGCGCTATATAATGCAGGGACTAACTGAATTATGTCCCCTATAGCTGCTGTTATATATACTGCGCCTACATTTAGTGCCCCCCCCTCTTTTTTACCCTTTTCTGTAGTGTAGACTGCAGGGGAGAGCCAGGGAGCTTCCTTCCAGCGGAGCTGTGAGGGAGAAATGGCGCCAGTGTGCTGAAGGAGATAGCTCCGCCCCTTTTTTGCGGACTATTCTCCCGCTTTTTTATGGATTCTGGCAGGGGTAATTATCACATATATAGCCTCTAGGGCTATATATTGTGGTATTTTTGCCAGCCAAGGCGTTTTTATTGCTGCTCAGGGCGCCCCCCCCCCCAGCGCCCTGCACCCTCAGTGACCGGAGTGTGAAGTGTGTATGAGGAGCAATGGCGCAAAGCTGCAGTGCTGTGCGCTACCTTGGTGAAGACTGATGTCTTCTGCCGCCGATTTTCCGGACCTCTTCTTGCTTCTGGCTCTGTAAGGGGGACGGCGGCGCGGCTCCGGGACCGAACACCAAGGCCAGTTCCATGCGGTCGATCCCTCTGGAGCTAATGGTGTCCAGTAGCCTAAGAAGCCCAAGCTAGCTGCAAGCAGGTAGGTTCGCTTCTTCTCCCCTTAGTCCCTCGCTGCAGTGAGCCTGTTGCCAGCAGGTCTCACTGTAAAATAAAAAACCTAATTATATACTTTCTTTCTAGAAGCTCAGGAGAGCCCCTAGTGTGCATCCAACCTCGGCCGGGCACAAAATCTAACTGAGGCTTGGAAGAGGGTCATAGTGGGAGGAGCCAGTGCACACCAGGTGACCTAAAAGCTCTTTAGTTGTGCCCAGTCTCCTGCGGAGCCGCTATTCCCCATGGTCCTTTCGGAGTTCCCAGCATCCACTAGGACGTCAGAGAAACAAAAAATAGACATCTGAGTAACAAGAATATAGCAACAATCTTGACAATAACACAGAAGAAAAGTTATGTATAAGAAAGGAAGATACAGACATTTACAGTATCCCCAGTACCATAACATTGGGCAATTCAAAAAGATGTAACAATTCTGGTCTTGTAATTACATATAAAACAGTAATAAGTACAAGGGAAAGAAGCATGGAATATAACTCATACATACATTATAATGGTACGCCAGAGCTAAGTACCTCTAGGTCAGGCATGTCCAAACTGCGGCCCTCCAGCTGTTGAGAAACTACACATCTCAGCATGTCCTGACACAGCTTTAGCATTCTGACAGAAAAACTGTGTCAGGGCATGCTGGGATATGTAGTTTCACAACAGCTGGAGGGCCGCAGTTTGGATATGCCTGCTCTAGGTTATACTATGACGTAGATTGGAAACATTTTCTCAGCGCTTCTCTGAACACTACAAAGTGTGAACATAAGGAAGCCATATATAGAAGAATTTTGCCACCATTTTTGTTTTGGCAAGGATACATCAGTCCAGTCCATAAGAAACAAGGAATAAATTCTGGGGTATAAGGTTACAGAGATAGGATCAGGAGAGATCCATTGAGACAATACAGTCTTCTTAGTGCCGGCTGGCAATTTTACAAGCAGTGTTCAGTTACCTTTGGTTAATTTCCATGAATTTGTCTTGGAGTAAATACCCCAGAAGGTCCAAAAAAAAGAAGAGTTATGGTAGACTTACCATGGTTAACTCTCTTTCTGCGATGTATACTGGGTTCCACAGGGAAAACATTGGGTGTAGAGTGAATCTTGATCCAGAGAGGCACCAACAGGCTAAAGCTTTAGGCTGTCTCAAGATGCATTGGGGCCTCCTCTATAACCCTTAGGCACTGTGAGCTCAGTTTCGTTAACCAGTCCAATGTAGGAGCAGATAAGAGAGAAGGCAGATATTAGTCACATAGAACCACATTCTCACGACAGGAGAATGGACTAGCGGCTAATACCATACAAACTCATAGAAGCTAGGTGCGTTAGGGTGGGCGCCCTGTGGAACCCAGTGTACCTCACAGAAAGAGATTTAACCATGGTAAGTCTACTATAACTCTCCTTTTCTGCAGCAGGGTACACTGTGTTCCACAGAGAAAACAGGTGATGTCCTAAAGCAGTTCCTCAAGGGAGGGGACGCGCCTTAGCGGGTATGAGAACCCGGCATCCAAAGGAAGCATCTTGGGAGGCGGAAGAATCAAAGGCATAAAACCTAATGTACAATTTCACTGAGGACCATGTAGCCGCCTTGCACAATTGTTCTGTGGTGAGTCGCCCACGAAAGTCCTACAGACCGAGTAGAATGGGCTTTAATGTTAACAGGAGCTGGGAGTTCAGCCTGTACATAGGCTTGCGCAATCACCATTCTAATCCATCTGGCCAAGGTTTGCTTATTCACAGGCCAGCCACGTTTGTGAAACCATATAGTACAAAAAGTGTATCTGACTTCCTGATAGAGCCATATGTACGGAGAGCCCTTACCACATCCAAAGACCGCACTTTGGGAGATAACTCAGAAGAGATAAAGGCCGGGACCACAATCTCTTGATTAAGGTGAAAGGATGACACCACCTTAGGTAAATAACCAGGGCAAGTTTTAAGAACTGCCCGGTCAGAGTGAAATATCAAAAAGGGCGGATGACCGGACAATGCGCCTAAGTCCGACACTCTTCTAGCAGAGGCAATAGCCAATAGAAACAGGACCTTGGCCGTGAGCCATTTTAGGTCCACCGTCTCAGGAAGTTCAAATGGAGACTCTTGCAGGGCATTCAGAACAGACAGACATCTCCCATGGAGCCACAGGAGGGACATAGGGAGGCTGAATCAGACACCCTGAGTGAATGTATGAATGTCAGGTATAGACGCAATCTTTCTCTGAAACCATACCGACAAGGCAGATATATGAACCTTGAGGGAGGCTAGCCAAAGGCTTAAATCCAGGCCTTGTTGTAGCAAAGCCAAGATTCTGGAAGTTTTTAATCTATAGGCATCATAATTCTTATCAGCACACCAGGTGAAGTAAGAATTCCAGACCCTGTAATAAATCCGGGCAGATGCCGGCTTATGGGCTTTCAACATAGTTTGGATGACCGCCTTTAGTCCTCAGGAGTGATGCTTCAAGAGCTACACCGTCAAAGCCAGTCTGGCCAGGTCTGGATAGAGACACGGGCCATGTACGAGGAGGTCTGGGTGTTGAGGAAGTAGAAGAGGAAGCTCTGTCAATAGACCCTGCAGGTCTGAGAACCAATGCCGCCTGGGCCACGCTGGAGCGACTAGAAGTAGTATTCCTCCTTCTTGCTTGAACTTCCGCAGGACCCTGGGCAGGAGTGGGCAGCTGAAAGTTCCATGGAATGGCTAGTGCGTCCACGAACGCTGCTTGAGGATCCCTGGTCCTTGATCCAAAGACCGGAACTTTGTGATTGTGTCGTGACGCCATCAGGTCTACATCTGGTGGGCCCCACATGTCCACTAGGAGTTGAAACACTTCCGGATGAAAACTCTACTCTCCGGCATGCACGCCCTGATGACTGAGGAAGTCCGCTTCCCAGTTTAGGATGCCCGTAATGAACACCGCCGATATTGCTGGCAGATGGCCACTTCCATCATGGCCATGCGACTACTGAGTGCCGCCTTGAGATTTATGCATGCCACCGTGGTGGCGTTGTCTGACCGTACTTGAACAGGCCTGTTCTGTAGTAGAGGCAAGATGAGAGCTAATGCATTGAACACCGCCCGCAACTCCAGAATGCTTATCAGAAGGACTGGTTCTTCCCTGGTCCAGCGACCCTGGAAAGAGTGTTGCTCCAACGCCGCACCCCATCCCCGCAGACTGGCATCTGTTGTCAACAGGACCCAGTCGGGGATCCAGTAGGGACATCTGGAGTCAAAGTGATCATGTGAGACCTGATCCGATGAGGTAGGCCGTCCCACTTGGAAAGGATTAACCTCTGCAGAGGGCGGGAATGAAATAGAGCGTACTCCATCATGTCGAATGTCGACACGATTAGGCCAAGCACTTGCATGGCCGAGTGTATCGACACTCTGTTGCAGGAAAGGAAGTAATTATCCTGTCCTGAAGTTTCAGGACTTTCTCCAGAGACAGGAACAGACGTTGACTGTGTGTGTCCAGGAGTGCTCCCAGGTGCACCATGCTCTGAGCCGTGACCAGCGAGGATTTCTTCCAGTTGATGAGCCACCCGTGGGCTTGTAGGAAGTTTACCGTCAGTTGTAGATGACTGAGATGTCCGTGGCGCAAAACTGGCGAAGGGGATGGCTCTTGAACGAGACTGTGTACCCGTGAGAGAGAACTTATCGCACCCATGCATCTGAAGTGGTCCTTAACCAGACCTGGGTGAACTGCAGAAGTCGGTCTCCCACCCTGGGGTCCCCCAGGGGGAGGCCCTCCCCGTCATGCGGCAGGCTTGTCTTGTTTAGAAGCAGGCTGATGGGCCGCCCAGGACTGCTTTGTCTTGGGCTTAGTGGTTTTGGAAGCACGATATTGTCTCGGGTATGCCTGACCTTTTACTTTCTCTTGAGGCCGAAAGGAATGAAAAGTGCTACCTTTTGCCTTCAGGATTAGTATTTGGGAGAAAGGCAGTTTTAGCAACCGCCAATTCGGACACAATTTTATTTAGGTCTTCTCCAAATAAAATGTCTCCCTTTAAAAGGGAGTACCTCCAAGGTCTTTTTGGAGTCTAGGTCCACCTTCCATGACCTCAACCACAGAATACTACGAGCCAGGACAGATGTAGTTACCGGCCTGGCTGCCAACACACCCGCCTCAGAGGACATGTCCTGGATGTAATAGGCGGCGGTGGTAATCTGAGACAGGTATTGTCTAGCATTGACAGATATATCCTTGGGCAGCTCTCCCTCTAATGCCTGAACCCATGCTTCAATTCCTTTAGCAGCCCAAGAGGGTCTATGTACAGCACCTGTCAGGGAGTAAATAGATTTCAGGCATCCCTCCACACACTTATCTGTTGGTTCTTATTGTGAAGTGACAGTGGTGACACCACTAGGCGGGTGACATGAGAATCCACCAGTGGTTAATTTTCCCAATTGTTACATAACTTTGCAGGGAGAGGGTAGCGAGCTAAGGCCCGTTTAGACAGAGGTACTTCTTTCCTGGATTAGCCCAGGGTTCCTGCCACCAAATGGTCAGAATGTGGATAAACAGTTTTAACCACCTTCTGCTTTTTAAATTTATCAACTTTCTTAGCTACAGTAGTGGAATCCTCATCAGTGATTTGTAGGATCTACTTAATAGCAACCACTAACGCAGGGACATCAATTTGCCTTGTAGAATTCTCGTCAGAAACACCTGATTCAGTGTCTGACAGGACAGTATGCCCCCCCTCCTCTTCAGATGAAACATCTGAGAGATTTGTGGATTGTGAAGAGGAAGCAGTGCGCTTAGATGACCCAGAGACACGGGAGTGACCCGGAGTAGGTTTTTGTCTTACCAAGGAATGATTTAACTGCTGCAACTGCGTTAGGTGTTCCACAAGAGTACCCAGTAGGTTTGAGAACACGGCCCAGGGTGGCTCCTGATTGGGTACAGGAGCCGAGGACTGACTAGGGGATGTATGGTACACAGACCATCATACAGTTTCCCCCTCTGGTAAATCTTTGGTGCATACTCTGCATGATGCAGGAGCGTCCCCAGATTTACTGCCCTTTCTGTTAGACATTGCACACAAATGCAACACAGAGCGGATTAGTACGATGAAGACAAAGTATATACCTGCAAATAAATCCGTTACTATGTGACTGAGTCACGGTCAGGATCCGGAGCCTTACCTCCGGTGCGGTCTCCCGGGGGTTGCCATCCCGGTGGTTGGCACGGCTGTGACGGTGGGGAGTTGCTTGCAGCGGGTCCTTGGGCGCGTGTGCAGCTTCCGGAGGTCGGGGTCTGATGAGCCAGGCGCTGCGGTGGGTAGTCGCTGCATCACAGCCCTCTGGCGGTGACTCTGTTTCAGTAAGTCGGGGCTAGAGCTGGGTTAGCTAAAGTGCTGCAGCTTAGAATGTCCCCAGTGCTGGGGCAGCCATGTTGGAGACCAGAGATCTGCCAATTGAATTCACATTCTGCTTCTAGCCAATCCGGTGCAGTCTTCCCTTATGAAAGGGGGCTGGCTCAGGGAGAGTGTGCCAGTGCTTCAAGTTACTTTCCCGTGAAAGGTGCTCCAGGCTGCTGCTGGTTCCCCGGTTTTTGTTGCTATCATCAGTCCGTGACCTATAGCTGCTATAGTCCTGTCACTTAACCCATCGCCACTCGTGGAGGTCCTCACGGGCTCCCGGTCGTTAAGGGGATTCCGGTGCTAAACAGGTTCCCGCGGACGTCTCGCTAGCTCAAACCAGTGTTCATTTCTTCAGAATCTGAGTTCCTTCATCCTCACGTTCCAAGCCCAAGCCAGTGTTAATTTCTTCAAAATCTGTGTTCTTCAGCCTCGCTCTCCAAGCTCAAGCCAGTCTTTCAGTTCTTCAAAACCAGTCTCCTTCAACCTCGTCTACCAGTCACAAGCCACAGTCTTTCAGTTCTTCAGAACCCAGCCTCCTTCAGTCTTGTCTACCAATCATAAACCACAGTTTTTCAGTTCCTCAAATACCGGTGATCTTCAGCTCCATTCCTCAAATCAATAAATCATTGACTCCAGTTCTTTTCCTGTGTTTTTCAATTACTAAGGTATCGGTGTACAGTTGTTTCGTCATTATAGTTAACCTCCTACAGAGTCCTCACTCTTTCTTCTGCTCACCAGCCAACTCTACACCTACTAGTCCTCCACCTTCATGAGGAAGAACTACATTCAACCACCTCAACACAGCTGTCCTCCCAGCCCAAGCTTGGTTGTTGGTACCCCAATCTTCGCCGAGCGTGACAGTCCCCAGTACACACCTGCGAATAAATTCGGTATTATGTGACTGAGTACACAGAATACACGTAATGGGTAAATACTGTGATGCACTATATATCTCCTATATAATAGCCCTATTCTGTGACCTTGTGATTCATTTGCTAACGCTGGGCGGAGTTACAACAGTGGGCGGAGTTAGTCAAATGAGTCACAAATCTACAGGAGACTAGGAGCAGAAGCAGATAGCATGGGCATTGGGCATGGCACAGGCAGGGGTGCAGATCTCCCAGCTTTCTGCAGGAGCTTTATCCAGGCAGGAGGGACACACACCTGGCGAAAAGGGGGCGTGGCTTCACGGGAGGGCCCCGTTTTCGTCAGTGAGGGAGCATGCCCAGCGCTCTGTGAGCTGCTGGCATGCTCCCAGGGGCTGATTATGAGTCCGGGGGGCCCAGGGCACTTGTGACAGGGGAGCCCTATCTCATTGCTGTGCCTGCTGTGGGTTAGGGGCGTGGCCTAATCGCGGCCCGCGTGGCCACGCCCCCTTATGAAAATTTCGCTTTTTATTTTTATTATGGGATTTTGGCCCCTCAACTAGGGCTAAATCCAGAGGAGGTGGTCGCTCCCCCTACACACCCGCACAGGCAGAAGAAAGCAGGGAGACTGCTGCCTCCCTGCAACACCACAGACCTGCCAATATGCAGCAGCGTGTGCTGACTGTAGCACAAATGCTGCCGCTGTTGCTGGCAGGACGGGGGGGGGGAGCTTCTGAGCTGGAACAGAGCTACTCCAGCCGGGGGGCCCCCTAAAACTGTGGGGCCAACGGTACGTATCCCCTGCCCCCCCCACCTTAATCCGGCTCTGCTGCTGGATCCCCCCCATTAATCCGTACCCTCTGATGCCCCCTCTCCCTCTGTCTCCACTATTCACCGCTGCTCTGCTAAGCAGAACAGCGAGTACAGGAGCTTTCCAACTGCCCCCCCCCCCACCGCCGGACACTGCGACCCGCGGGTGGGACAGCGGGACAGACCCCAAAAAATGGGACTGTCCCGTGAAAATCGGTACATTTGGGAGGTATGGGGGTGTGTGAGGGGTATGTCATACAGACAGACGGGCACCGGCTCACTGTGTGCTTGACCCCCCACATCGGCATACTCAGCAGGGTCTCTCTGGTGCGGAGGAGCGTCACTTTCTGTCACACTCCACGCTTCTTAGATGCAGTTTAGTGGGGCACCTGCCGCTGTGCAGGTTTCCGTACTGCCTCTGTTATCTCCAGCCCCGGCAACCCCACCGCTAGCTGCAGCACTGCCACCCGCAGTGAGGTGCGCCCAGCTCCTTCACACACTTTAGCTGGCGGGTAGCGCTACAGAAATCCGAGCTGCTTGCAGGCTCTGACCCACTCCTCCCTCCAGCCGCAGCGTCTCCTGGGAGCTAACCAGTCACTCCCAGTCTCCCCTTACCACAGTGCCCAGAAGCCGTGAGGTCCGCGCCACGTGCATGCTATGACCCCCTCCTCCCTCCAGCCGCAGCGTCTCCTGGGGGCTAACCAGTCATTTCCAGTCTCACCTTACCACAGTGCCCGGCAGCTGCGCGAGGTCTGCGGTGTGTGACTGAGGAGGGGGGGAGGGATGCGGACGGGCAGAGGAAGCAGGAATCCAGCCTGAGAGAGTCAGCCATGCCAAGTCTCCACCAGCAGCAGATCCCAACAGGTTGGAGTGGAACAGCAGCAGCCAGCAGCAGTGACTCCGGTAAGACACATCTGTCTGTCACCACTGTTTTGTCCCTAATACCAATCTCTCCCGTGCCCTGTGTTCTGTCATGTCCCCGTCACCCCTGGCCTTGCCCTGCCACCCTTATCCTGGCCCTGTCACCCTTATCCTGTCCCTATCATTTCTGTCCTGGCCCCGTCACCCCTGTTCTGGCCCTGTCACCCATGTTCTTACCCTGTCACCCCTGTCCTGGCCCCGTCAACCCTGTACTGACCCTGTCACCCCTGTTCTGGCCCTGTTACTGCATACCCTCCAACTACCTTTTATGGCATATACAGTACCCGCAGCGCCTCCAGACCTCTCCCCAATGCACCACACCTCCGCACCTTCCCCTCCACCACATGCGGCACTCCACCCCTCCACCACATGCTGTGCCTCCAGACCCCCTACACCACCCGTGGCTCCCACTCCTCCACCCCTTCACCACCCACAGCACCTCCAGGCCCCTTCCACCATTCACCATTCACCCCCCTTATATATCTCCCCCCACACCTGCCCCCCTCCACCCGCAGCATCTGCAGACACCCTCCTCCATCAGCAGCCCCCCCTCACCCACCCCTCCCCCACCAATGGCACCCCCGCACCTGCCCCTCCACCACCTGCAGCACCTCCGGACCTCCTTTCCCATCCGCCGCAACACCCGTACCTGCCCCTACCCTACCCATGGTGCCTGCGGTCCCCTACCCCACCCCCGGCACTCCCGTCCCTTCCCATCCCACAGCACCTCCGGAAACCCTTCATCCATCCACAACATCCCCACACCTGCCCCTCTCCCACCCGTGGCACCCCTGCCCCTCCCCCACCTTCAGTGCCTCCGGACCCCTCCCCCATCTGCATCCCCCACTCCTCTGCCCCTCCCCCACGCGCAGCACCTCCCGAACCTTCCCCATCCGGGCCCCACCCCCACTTCTGCCTCCCCTCCACCCGCAGCATCTACAGACACCATCCGCAGTCCCCCCCGCACCCGCTACATTCTGTACATCGTGCCCTGCAGGTGCTGTTCATGCCGTCGCAAGGGGCTGCGCCTCCTTCACCATCGCACGCCCTTTCACTGTGCAATATTTAACCACTAACAAAGGAATGCAGGTAATACTCCATATAATACAAATATTAAACCCCAGAAAGGCATGCAAGGGTTAAGGGGGCGTAGCCCCTTGCGACGGTGTGAAGAGCGCCCGTAGGGCGCGATGAAGCACCTAGTATATATATATATATATATATAACCCTAACGCACCTAGTCCCCTAGGGTACAAAATATAGTGATAGATCTCTGGAAAAAACTGAAAGTGGAACCTTAGAGCAGATATGGGCACACAATAGTAATGCAGATAATTATTAGTATAACAATAAAACTGAACTAGTATGTATATATCACAGCGCGGTCCTAGATCGGAGGAATATATCAGAATACTCGTACAATATATCCTGTAACAGATACACTCTTTCTTAACTAACGCTGTCTATACAGAGACATGTAGAATACTCAAGTGTTTGTAAAGTCACAGCGCTGTATACAGGCGGCTTTACAAGGGAGACCTTGCCCTGCAGTCCCAGAGACCAGCCACAGCTATACCTAAGATGGCGCCCAGCGTCTCAGTCAGGGAGTGTGAGGAAGCTCCAGGGCGGGAAATCTGCAGATGTCGCTCCAGCTCAAGCGCCAACTCCCCTATGCTGGTCTACCCCAGGTACTTGCGAGCCTTATTAAATGGGGCGTTGGTACACCTGACCTGTGCGCTATTGCCCCGGTGGTCTAGTGGGGACTCTGCTCAGTGACAGTGTCCATGCCAGCATCGCAGTCCGTCTCCTTAGACTGCGATTGGAATGTGATTTATGGTGGCTCTCACCTGGGAGACCCTCTTACCTCCTCCCCGTAGCAGCCATGCAAACCAGGAGAGCATCTGCAACCGTGTGTCTAAAGCCGGAGTGTCTCCGCCAGAAGTACCCGGGAACCGGCCGCGGGAGTATGCGACGCCGCTTGGGAGGTGATGGAGCCGCAGCGCTGAATGTCACAGACATATCAGTGCTGCGTCCCTTGAAATCTCCTTTAAAAGCTTTTCTTCAGGGCTGCACAGCGCAGCCCTCCTGTTAGTGATCTGCTTCTATAGGCACCACCTTTAAACTGAGCTCACAGTGCTTGTAGGCGGGGTTATAGAGGACCCAATGCATCTTGGGACAGCCTAAAACTTTAGCCTGTTGGTGCCTCTCTAGATCAAGATCCACTCTACACCCAATGTTTTTCCTGTGGAGCACAGTGTACCCTGCTGCAGAAATGCAATTATCAGTATTGGTAATATAACTTTGGCGTTCCATCCATAATACTTGTACTTGTGGGCCGGTCCACAAGCAATGTACAATATCTGTGTATGGTGTCTCACATTTATAGCAGCTAGAAGTAGGTGCATCACCTATAAGACATTATAATCTAGGAGTGAAGTAAGATATCTGCAATATAATATGATGCATCTCGGCATAGGAGATAGAAATTGTTTATTTAATGTAAGATTTGCAGCTAGAACGGTCTGTAACGAAAGACCTGGAAAGTCCGTTCTCCACCCCAGTCACCCTACATTACCCGTTTCTATATTTACCAATGGGGGAAAATAAGATTTTACTTACCGGGAAATCTATTTCTCGGAGTCCGTAGAGGTTGCTGGGACTCCGTAAGGACCATGGGAAATAAGACGGGCTCCGCAGGAGATAGGGCACTTTAAGAAAGCTTTGGACTCTGGGTGTGCACTGGCTCCTCCCTCCAGGGACGTGCAGTCAGGGGAGGCAGTGCCTCCCCTGTAATTCATGACTAAAATAATACCAAGAAGGTACTTATGACACACTTTCTGTGTCATAAGTATCTGTTTTAGTCTCTATAGTATTTGAATCACTTTTGTCTTTGAAAAAAAAGTATAAATAGTGTTTTCGAGGCACCGAGAGCGGTGCCTCCCACTGTCAGTAGTAAAGGAGCAGAAGCGGGGGGCGGGGCCTAACATCGGGCAGTAAAAGCCCATTCAAAAAATCAATGAAAGCGGCACTAGTTCTAGTGCCGCTTTGACAGGGGCGTGCTTTCATCCCATATGAAAGCACGCCCGTCAATAAGAAAGAAGTGATTGGGCAGCGGCAGCTTTGGGGGGACACCAAGGCAGGTGTCCGCCCTGTCATCGTGGGTTTTTTTTTTTCTTACACTATGGAAGAGCCGTCCCCGCCTGCCCGCCATCCAGTCCATCCCGCAGCCCGGCCCGTGCACTGTGGTTACAGGAGGGCGCCCCGGCCAGACAAGGAGCTGCAGAGAAATCTCTTCCTGCGTACAGCCAGAGCGCATCCACTCCCAGAGGCGGCCCGGCCACTATGCGAGTATGCGGACGCTTCAGAAAGGTGAGAGGTGAGCGGGGAAGGGGAGGAGACCGACTGTGCCTGTGCCGCTTGTGCCCTGATACCCCTGCGATGGGAGGGGGAAGGACAGGGGGCTGTCTATGCTGCTGAGACGGAGACCTCTTCTCTGACTGCGGCGGAGGGGGGGAGGGAGAGGAGGAGGAAACTGCCTGCGTAGTGTGAAGCATCCCCTCTGACTTGTGGGGGCAGTAGGCTACCTGTGCAGCAGGGATGCCCCCTGTGATGAGATGGGGGGGTTGTTTGAGGAGCCTGGCTGTAGTGTACCCTGTCACCCACTACCTCCATAACCCACTGTGTCACCCACTATCTTCCTGTCACCCACTACCTCCATGACCCACTATCTCCCTGTCACCCTAACCATGTCACCCGCTATCTTCCTGTCACCCAATGTCTCCCTGTCACCCTCTATCTCCCTCGCACCCTAACCATGTCATCCTCTATCTCCCTGTCACCGTCTATCTCCCTGTCACCCTGACCATGTCACCCACTACCTCCATCACCCACTATCTCCGTCACCCTAACCATGTCACCCGCTATCTCCCTGTCACCCTAACCATGTCACCCACTGTCACCCTCTTTCTCCGTGTCATCCTGACCATGTCAGCCACTACCTCCATCACCCACTATCTCCCTGTCACCCTCACCATGTCACCCTCTATCTCCCTGACACCCTGTATCTCCCCGTCACCCTAACCATGTCACCCACTGTCACCCTGACCATGTCACCCACAACCTCCATCACCCACTATCTCCCTGTCACCAGCAAGAATATTGCCTAGGGCATCAAAATAGTCGGGCCTACGCTGCCCAGTCCCGTACCGTACGCCCACCTCATTTTCACTGCCCGTCTCTGGCCTACTCTGCCAGACTCCGTGGAAGCCCTGTACAACAAAATTGCATTCATGATTTCCACTCCCTCCCCAGTCCCAAAAACTAAGTTTTTATTTTATTTTGTAAAAATTGACAATATATTAGCCACCTGCTCATCACAAGTTTGATGAGCAGGCAGGCTGCGGGCATTGGCGGCGGTGGCATCGGACTGGTACTGTATGCTAATTAGTGGCGGGGGCCGGGGGATTTGATGGTGGGTGATTTTGTAATCCATTGGCAGGGGTGTCGGCCATTAGTGGCGGGGTTAGCGGGCATCAGGGAAGGTGACAGTAGTAGACATTGGCTCAGGGGCAGTAGTGAGCATTGGCTCGGCGGCGGTATTGATTATCGGCGGGATTCGGCGGACATTATGGCTGTAGTGCCTCACCAGCCACTGACCTCACCGCACGCCACTGCCTCCCTCTATGCCCCTCCTCCAGACCTCAGTTAGGGAAACTGTGCCCAGAGGAGATGGACAGTACGAGGAAGGATTTTTGTAAATCTAAGGGCGAGATCCATACCAGCCACACCAATCACACCGTATAACTTACCCAGTCAACAGTATGAACAACAACATAGCCACGGCATCCTCTACGGACTACGAGAAATAGATTTACCGGTAAGTAAAATCTTATTTTCTCTAACGTCCTTGAGGATGCTGGGACTCCGTAAGGACCATGGGGATTATACCAAAGCTCCCAAACGGGCGGGAGAGTGCGGATGACTCTGCAGCACCGATTGAGCAAACAGGAGGTCCTCCTCAGCCAGGGTATCAAACTTATAGAACTTTGCAAAGGTGTTTGTCCCCGACCAAGTAGCTGCTCGGCACAACTGTAATGCCGAGACCCCTCGGGCAACCGCCCAAGAAGAGCCCACTTTCCTAGTGGAGTGGGCCTTAACCGATTTCGGTAAAGGCAATCCTGCCGTAGAATGCGTCTGCTGAATCGTGTTACAGATCCAGCGAGCAATAGTCTGCTTTGAAGCAGGAGCGCCAACCTTGTTGGCCGCATACAGAACGAACAAAGCTTCAGTCTTCCTGATTCTAGCCGTTCTGGTCACATAAATCTTCAAAGCCCTAACTACATCCAGGGACTCGGAATCCTCCAAGTCCCGTGTAGCCACAGGCACGACAATAGGTTGGTTCACATGAAAAGATGAGACCACTTTTGGCAGAAAGTGAGGGTGCGTCCTCAACTCTGCCCTATCCACGTGAAAAACCAAGTATGGGCTTTTGTGATAAAGGCGCCAATTCGGAAACACATCTTGCCGAAGCGAACGCCAACAACATGACCACTTTGCACGTGAGGTATTTCAACTCCACAGTTTTGAGTGGTTCAAACCAAGGTGACTTGAGGAAACGTAACACCACGTTAAGATCCCAAGGCGCCACCGGAGGCACAAAGGGAGGCTGAATATGCAGCACCCCTTTCACAAAGGTCTGTACTTCAGGAATAGAGGCCAATTCTCTTTGAAAGAAAATGGATAAGGCCAAAATCTGGACCTTTAAGGACCCTAATTTTAGGCCCAAAGTCACTTCTGTTTGAAGGAAGTGAAGTAGATGGCCCAAATGGAATTCCTCCATAGGAGCAGCTCTGGCCTCACACCAAGAAACATATTTCCGCCATATACGGTGATAATGTTTTAACGTCACGTCTTTCCTAGCCTTGATCAGGGTAGGAATGACTTCCTCCAGAATCCCTTTTTCCGCTAGGATCCGGCGTTCAACCGCCATGCCGTCAAACGCAGCCGCGGTATGTCTTGGAACAGACAGGGCCCCTGCCGCAGCAGGTCCTGCCTTAGAGGAAGAGGCCACGGATCCCCTGCGAGCAACTCTTGCAGCTCCGGATACCAAGTCCTCCGTGGCCAATACGGAACAATGAGTATTGTTCTGACCCTGCTTCTTTGTATTGTTCTCAACACCTTGGGTATGAGAGGAAGAGGAAACACATAGACCGATCTGAACACCCAAGGTGTCACCAGAGCGTCTACCGCTACCGCCTGAGGGTCCCTTGACCTGGCGCAATACCGCTTTAGCTTTTTGTTGAAACGGGATGCCATCATGTCTATTTGAGGCAGTCTCCACCGACCCGTGATCTGTGCGAAGACTTCTTGATGAAGTCCCCACTCTCCCGGATGCAGGTCGTGCCTGCTGAGGAAGTCCGCCTGCAAGTTGTCCACCCTCGGGATGAACACCGCTGATAGCGCGCTTACATGGCCTTCCGCCCAGCGTAGAATCCTGGTCGTTTCTGCCATGGCCATTCTGCTCCATGCTCCGCCTTGGCGGTTTATATGATCCACTGCCGTGACATTGTCTGACTGAATCAGAACTGTTTTTTTCCGAAGCAATTCCTCCGCTTGACGCAGGGCGTTGTATATGGCCCTCAACTCCAGGACGTTGATGTGGAGACAAGACTCTAGGCTTGACCAGAGACCTTGGAAATTTCTTCCCAGTGTCACTGCTCCCCAGCCTCGGAGGCTTGCGTCCGTGGTCACCAGGACCCAGTCCTGAATGCCGAACCTGCGACCTTCTAGTAGGTGAGCACTGTTCAGCCACCACAGGAGAGATACCCTGGTCCTGGGAGACAGGGTGATCCTTTGATGCATTTGTAAATAGGACCCGGACCACTTCTCCAAGAGGTCCCATTGAAAAGTCCTCGCATGGAACCTGCCGAAAGGGATGACCTCGTAGGAAGCCACCATCTTCCCCAGGACCCGCGTGCAATGATGCACTGAAACCTTGAGGGAAGCCGTATCCTGAGAAGGCAGTGCCACCTTTTTGGACAAACGTGTCAGCGCCTTGTCAACTTTTGGCGAAGATTCCCAGCGTATCCTATCAGTTTGTAGAAAAGGATATGCCATGAGAATCCTTTTGGAACTTGTGGTCTCCTATCCGGAGATTCCCAAGCCTTTTCGCACAAGTCACTTAATTCAAATGAGGAAGGAAAAGTGACTTCAGGCTTTTTCCCTTTATACATGTGTACCCTCGTGTCAGGGACAGGGGGTTCCTCAGTAATATGCAAAACCTCTTTAATGGCAATAATCATGTACCGTATACCCTTTGCCACCTTCGGCTGTAATTTTGCATCTTCATAGTCGACACTAGTCAGTATCTGTGTCGGTATCTGTGTCATCGATCTGGGATATGGTGCGCATCTGAGACCCCGAAGGACCTGGCGCCCCAGGGACAAGCATGGACTGGCTACCTGACTGATCCCTAGCTAATGCCTTGTCTAACCTTTTATGCAATAGCTTGACATTTGCATTCAAGACATCCAGCATATCCACCCATTCCGGTGTCGGCGTTGCCGACGGCGACCTGACATTCAAGCATTCCCCTCCACATTAAGCGAGCCTTCTTTGTCAAACATGTCGACACATGCGTACCGACACACTTCACACACACACAGGGAACCCCTTTCCTGAAGACAGTATCCCTGTCAAGGCCCTTTGGAGAGAGAGAGAGAGTATGCCAGCACACACCCCAGCACAATGACCCTGGAGACCAATACAAAATGTTTTTCCCCAGCAGCGCTGTATAATATGTAAACCACCAATTATGTGCCCCCCCCTCTCTTTTAAGCACCCTTTCACCGTGTGTAAGCAGGGGAGAGTCCGGGGAGCTTCCTCTCAGCAGTGCTGTGGAGAGAAAATGGCGCTGGTGAGTGCTGAGGGAGAAGCCCCACCCCCTCGGCGGCGGGCTTCTGTCCGGCTTAAACTTAGTAAAATATGGCGGGGGCTCTTTTATATACATGTACAGAGCCCACCTGTACATGTATATAGTCTTTTTGCCATGCAGAGGTTTATATTGCTGCCCAGGTCACCCCCCCCTGCGCCCTGCACCCCTACAGTGACCGGAGTATGTGAGGTGTATGGGAGCAATGACGCACAGCTGCAGTGCTGTGCGTTACCTCAGTGAAGCTGAAGGCTTCTGCCGCCTGACGACTTCTGTACTTCTAGCTCTGTGAGAACGGCGGCGCGGCTGCGGGGGTGGACGCCCAATAAGAACCTGCGTTCACCCCCTCTGGAGCTAATGGTGTCCAGTAGCCGAGCCTATCTTTGACAAGAAGGTCTGCTCCTCTCTCCTCAGTCCCTCGATGCAGGGAGCCTGTTGCCAGCAGTGCTCCCTGTGAAAAAGTAGTAAAAGGTAGAAAAAAATCCAAACAAAAATGTTTCTAGGCAGAGAACTCAGGAGAGCTCTCTGCAGTGCACCCATCTTGCTCTAGGCACAGTGTAAAACTGAGGTCTGGAGGAGGGGCATAGAGGGAAGAGCCAGTGCACACCCAGAGTCCAAAGCTTTCTTAAAGTGCCCTATCTCCTGCGGAGCCCGTCTATTCCCCATGGTCCTTACGGAGTCCCAGCATCCTCAAGGACGTTAGAGAAATGTGTATATATGTGTGATGTGGAGAAAGGGCTTCCCAATCCACGACATAATGCACTATACAAACCACACTCGTCTGCTGCATCTTTCATTTGTTTCTACCCACCGAGAACTACTTTGTGGTTTGTGAGTCACCATTTATCCACCATTCCAATACAACAAAACAGTTGGATTTTACCCGAGCTTCCATAATAAAATCTATTTATAAAAATGATAATACATTTTATCTTTTTACGTTAGACTGAAATGCACAAAATGTAGATGCTACAAAACAACAATGTGATCTGTTATTACTGTGGAGAGAGGTGACAATATCTAACAGAATAATTGTCTAGTGTGTACCCATGGTATGCTATCCCACGGGTCACTAGTGACATCCCCTGTTGGTCCTGCAGTATGCACTTGCCACATGCAGGGTCCCGGCAGCAGTGATGTTGGGCTGGGTACACATTGTTTAGTGTATACTCAGCTTTAGTTTCACCCGAGTGATCTACTCCAGTCTTATATGACATCCATTCCAATTGTCTGCAGATGGTTAACTTACATTGTTCAAATACTGTGTGACAAGAACTGTGCTACAAACCTGTTTTGTATCAACTCATAGAAATGCTTTTCTACTGTGTGAAAGCTGACGTCTAAAAAGATGTGATTTATGTGTAAAAAATTTCAAACACTCAGGACAATGGCTTCTCACCTGTGTGATTTTTCTGGTGTTTAACAAGAGCTGATTTAGTTGTAAAACATTTCCCACACTTTGAGCATGGAAATGGCTTCTCACCTGTGTGGATTCTCTGATGTTTAACAAGCTCTGATTTAGTTTTAAAACATTTCCCACACTCCGAGCATGGAAATGGCTTCTCACCTGTGTGGAGTCTCTGATGTATAATAAGAGCTGATTTAGTTGTCAAACATTTCCCACACTCAGAGCATGGAAATGGTATCTCACCTGTGTGGAGTCTCTGATGTATAATAAGAGCTGATTTAGTTGTAAAACATTTCCCACACTGAGCGCATGGAAGTGGAATCTCACCTGTGTGGATTCTCTGATGTTTAACAAGCTGTGATTTAGTTGTCAAACATTTCCCACACTCAGAGCATGGAAATGGTTTCTCACCTGTGTGACTTCTCTGATGTATAACAAGCTCTGATTTAGTTTTAAAACATTTCCCACACTGAGCGCATGGAAATGGAATCTCACCTGTGTGATTTTTCTGGTGTCTAACAAGAGCTGATTTAGTTATAAAACATTTCCCACACTCCGAGCATGGAAATGGCTTCTCACCTGTGTGGATTCTCTGATGTATAACAAGCTCTGATTTAGTTGTCAAACATTTCCCACACTCAGAGCATGGAAATGGTTTCTCACCTGTGTGACTTCTCTGATGTATAACAAGCTCTGATTTAGTTGTCAAACATTTCCCACACTCAGAGCATGGAAATGGTTTCTCACCTGTGTGACTTCTCTGATGTATAACAAGCTCTGATTTAGTTTTAAAACATTTCCCACACTGAGCGCATGGAAATGGAATCTCACCTGTGTGATTTTTCTGGTGTCTAACAAGAGCTGATTTAGTTATAAAACATTTCCCACACTCCGAGCATGGAAATGGCTTCTCACCTGTGTGGATTCTCTGATGTATAACAAGCTCTGATTTAGTTTTAAAACATTTCCCACACTCAGAGCATGGAAATGGTATCTCACCTGTGTGGAGTCTCTGATGTATAATAAGAGCAGATTTAGTTGTAAAACATTTCCCACACTCTGAGCATGGAAATGGCTTCTCACCTGTGTGGATTCTCTGATGTTTAACAAGCTCTGATTTAGTTTTAAAACATTTCCCACACTCAGAGCATGGAAATGGTTTCTCACCTGTGTGAATTTTCTGGTGTCTAACAAGAGCTGACTTATATGTAAAACATTTCCCACACTGACAGCATGGAAATGGTTTCTCACCTGTGTGAAGTCTCTGATGTATAACTAAATTTGATTTCAGTGTGAGACATTTCCCACACTCAGAACATGTAAATGGTTTTTCACCAGTGTGGAGTCTCTGATGTTTAACAAGAAGCGATTTATATGTAAAACATTTCCCACACTCGGAACAGGGAAATACTTTATCAGGTGTATAAGTTGCACTATGTGTAAAAAAATCTGAGGTATCAGGAGAACAGTCCTCGCAGTTAGAGGGATCAGATGATATATCTGCGCTGAGAGGTACTGGATGTATATTTCGCATAAAGGGGCTGTCTCCTGGAGAATCCTGTGTGATGTTATCTTCTATGTCAGTATCTGCAGACAATATAAGATCTCCCTCCAAGGCATTCCTGCTTGTGCCTCCATCTGCTGGAGATAAAATAACTAATATTATTCACAGATCTTTATACAGCGCACACATATTACTCCGCACTGTACAGAGAATATTTAGTCATTCACATCAGTCCCACCAGGGGAGCTTACACTCTATATTCCCTACCACATGGACATGTACTAGGGGTAATTTGTATCAGAATTAACCCTAGCTTGCATACTTATGTGAATTGTGAGTGTGAAAAAGAAGCAGGGGAGACATAATACAGAAGCAGGTGAGACATAATACAGAAGCAGGTGAGACATAATACAGAAGCAGGTGAGACATAATACAGAAGCAGGTGAGACATAATACAGAAGCAGGTGAGACGAGACATAATACAGAAGCAGGTGAGACGAGATATAATACAGAAGCAGGTGAGACGAGATATAATACAGAAGCAGGTGAGACGAGATATAACACAGAAGCAGGTGAGGTGAGATATAATACAGGTGAGGTGAGATATAATACAGGTGAGGTGAGATATAATACAGGTGAGGTGAGATATAATACAGGTGAGGTGAGACCAGGATACTGATGCGGCACTCATAACCGATTGGCAAATGATGCAATGACACGGTGAATTCTTTCAACGTTTCAATCTGTATTAAGATTGTCTTCAGGAAATACTAATATTACAGGTGAGGTGAGATATAATACAGAAGCAGGTGAGATATAATACAGAAGCAGGTGAGATATAATACAGAAGCAGGTGAGATATAATACAGAAGCAGGTGAGATATAATACAGAGCAGGTGAGATATAATACAGAAGCAGGTGACATATAATACACACATATTGGCAATACCATTAGCATCTGATACAATGTTTGGGCTAGTGCCGTGCAGGGGATGTGATGCATTTGGTTTGCGGGAGACAATGTGGAGACTCAGCCACTGACCAATCTGTGAGCAATTTTCTCTGCTGCAGGAGGAGATAGCTTAGCTACATGCTGGGATATGTTGGATGTCTGTGTCCTTGAGGCCACCACTACCTCAGAGAGCCACCAGAAGACATTCTGCCTGGACTGCTGTGGGCTCTGAAAGGCAGAGATTTCCCAATGGACACAGATATCTCCCATAAGATGTGACACAGCAAAACTCATATGCTGCTCTTGCAGGGCTGGAAGATACAACTGATATATGTAATACAGAACAGGAGGATAAGGGGACTTCTACTAACTATAGGGAAAGAAATAGGATCGAGAAAATGACATCTTCAAAAAGGACTACACTTCTAGATTCCATTATTACAGGAGTACATCTGGGAAATGGTAATGACGTAGAGAAACAAGTAAGGTGCTTACCTGGAGTCACAGCTGCAAGGGATAAAGAGCGCATGCTAAGTATTGTGAAGGCAGCAAGAAAAGATGGGGAGGTGGATGTCATTGTCCACTTAAGGACAAATGACCCGGCCAATGCTGAACTCATGGCCATAAAAGAGGAGGAAAGTTTTGGATTTATAGGCCATAGTCACACCATCTGGCAAGATAGGAGCCTATACAAAAGTGATGGCCCACACCCATCTTCAAGGGGAACGAGAATACTAAGGAAACAGTTTGGATGCTTCATCAGGAACTATTTAAACTAGCAGAGGGGAGCAGTGAACCAAATAGAAATAAGGCAATCTGCTACCACAATACAGATGTATTGCTTCTGCAGGCAAAGGGAATAGGAAGAATATCCACAGTGACAGAAGATAATTCAGATCAAAGCCAAATAAACATAGGCAGAGAGATGAACATAGCTAGGAACAGGAGAAGCACAAACAAAACTCTAAAAGCTATGTGCGCAAATGCTAGGAGCTTAGGAATTAAAATCCCAGAACTAATTGCAATAATGACAATGGATGATATAGATATTGTGGCAATTACAGAGTCATGGTGCAATGAAAATCATGACTGGGATATAGCTATACCAGGATATACTTTATTTAGGAAGGACAGAATTGGAAAAATTGGAAGAGGGCTAGCAATGTATGTATAAAAAAAAAGCATAAATACTACCTTAATACAAAGTATTGAAGAAAAACTGAGGCCCTTTGGATGACCATAGAAGCAGGTGAGAAGTCAATTATTCGTATTTGTGTTATATACAGGCCACCAGGTCAGGAAGAGGAACTGGACAAGAACATATTGCAGGACATAACTAAAATGGAATTAAAAGGAGAGGTAATAATCATGGGAGACTTTAATCTTCCTGATGTAAACTGGGAGGTGTCTGTTGCTAGGTCCACTAGAAGTAGGGACATTTTATATTCCCTTCAAGGAGCATCCCTCCACCAATTGGTGAGGGAGCCCACTTGGAAAGATGCAATATTAGACTTAGTACTTACAAATGGAGACAGAATATCGGATGTAAAAGTGGGTGAAAACCTGGGATCCAGTGAGTATGGTTCTGCATAAAGACAGAGACTGACTCATCCCATACAAAAACAAAGGTGTTGGATTTTAGGAAGGCTGATTTTGTAGGGATGGGAATATGTGTAAGCGATTCTTTGGCAGAGTGGAGGAACTTGGAAGCAGTGCAGGAGAGGTGGGAAACATTAAAAAGTGCAATATTAAAGGCAACAGACCTTTGTATCAAAAGTGTTAGGAAAAAATAAGAATTTACTCACCGGTAATTCTATTTCTCATAGTCCGTAGTGGATGCTGGGTACTCCGTAAGGACCATGGGGAATAGACAGGCTCCGCAGGAGACTGGGCACTCTAAAAGAAAGATTGGGTACTATCTGGTGTGCACTGGCTCCTCCCTCTATGCCCCTCCTCCAGACCTCAGTTAGGGAAACTGTGCCCGGAAGAGCTGACACTACAAGGAAAGGATTTGGAATCCAGGGTAAGACTCATACCAGCCACACCGTACAACTTGTGATAACTATACCCAGTTAACAGTATGAACAACAAATGAGCCTCATTAACAGATGGCTCATAACAAAACCCTTTAGTTAAGTAATAACTATATACACGTATTGCAGAGAGTCCGCACTTGGGACGGGCTCCCAGCATCCACTACGGACTACGAGAAATAGAATTACCGGTGAGTAAATTATTATTTTCTCTGACGTCCTAGTGGATGCTGGGAACTCCGTAAGGACCATGGGGATTATACCAAAGCTCCCAAACGCAAACGGGCGGGAGAGTGCGGATGACTCTGCAGCAATGCATGAGCAAACTCAAGGTCCTCCTCAGCCAGGGTATCAAACTTATACAATTTTGCAAACGTGTTTGACCCCGACCAGGTAGCAGCTCGGCAAAGTTGTAATGCCGAGACCCCTTGGGCAGCCGCCCAAGAAGAGCCCACCTTCCATGTGGAATGGGCTTTTACTGATTGAGGATGCGGCAGTCCAGCCGCAGAATGTGCAAGTTGAATCCTGTTACAGATCCATCGAGCAATAGTCTGCTTAGAAGCAGGAGCACCCAGCTTGTTGGGTGCATGCAGGAAAACAGCGAGTCAGTATTTCTGACTCTAGCCGCCCGGCTAGATTTTCAGGGCCCGGACTACATCCAGCAACTTAGAGGCCTCCAAGTCCCAAGTAGCCGCAGGCACCACAATAGGTTGGTTCAAATGAAACGCTGATACCACCTTAGGGAGAAATTGGGGACGAATCCTCAATTCTGTCCTGTCCCTATGGAAGATCAGATAAGGGCTTTCACATGACAAAGCCGCCAATTCTGACACACGCCTAGCCGAAGCCAAGGCCAAATATATATGACCACTTTCCACGTGAGATACTTCAACTCCACGTTCTGAAGTGGCTCAAAACAATGTGATTTTAGGAAAACCAACACTACGTTGAGATCCCAAGGTGCCACTGGAGGCACAAAAGGGGGCTGAATATGCAGCACTGCCTTAACAACATCTGAACTTCAGGCAGCGTCTTTCCAAGCCTTTAACAGCGTAGGAATCACTTCATCTGGAACGCCCTTCTCCGTAAGGATCCGGCGTTCAACCACCAAGCCTTCAAACGCAGCCGCGGTAAGTCTTGGAACAGACAGGGACCCTGCAGTAACAGGTCCTGTCTGAGAGACAGAGGCCATGGGTCCTCTGAGATAATTTCTTGTAGTTCTGGGTACCAAGTTCTTCTTGGCCAATCCGGAACTACGAGTATAGTTCATACTCCTCTCTTACTTACTATCCTCAGTACCTTGGGTATGAGAGGAAGCGGAGGGAACACATAAACCTACTGGTACACCCACGGTGTCACTAGTGCATCCACAGCTATCGCCTGAGGGTCTCTTGACCTGGCGCAATACTTTTTTAGCTTTTTGTTGAGGCGGGACGCCATCATGTCCACCTGTGGCCGTTCCCAACGGTTCACAATCTGCGTGAAGACGTCTGGATGAAGTCCCCACTCTCCCGGGTGGAGGTCGTGCCTGCTGAGGAAGTCTGCTTCCTAGTTTTCCACACCCGGAATGAACACTGCTAACAGTGTTAGCACGTGATACTCCGCCCATCGGAGAATCCTTGTGGCTTCCGCCAACGCCATCCTGCTTCTTGTGCCGCCTTGTCGGTTTACATGGGCGACAGCCGTGATGTTGTCTGACTGAATCAGCACCAGCTGGTTTTGAAGCAGGGGTTCTGCTTGCCTTAGGGCATTGTAAATGGCCCTTAGGTCCAGAATATTTATGTGTAGGGAAGTCTCCTGACTCGACCATTGTCCTCGGAAATTTCTTCCCTGAGTGACTGCTCCCCAACCTCGGAGGCTTGCATCCGTGGTCACCAGGACCCAGTCCTGAATGCCGAATCTGCGGCCCTCGAGAAGATGAGCACTCTGCAGCCACCACAGCAGAGACACCCTGGCCCTCGGGGACAGGGTGATCAGCCGATGCATCTGAAGATGCGATCCTCACTTGTCTAACAGGTCCCACTGAAAGTTCCTTGAATGGAACCTGCCGAAGGGAATTGCTTCGTAAGAAGCTACCATCTTTTCCAGGACTCGCATGCAATGATGCACCGACACCTGTTTTGGTTGCAGGAGGTCTCTGACCAGAGATGACACCTCCTTGGCCTTCTCCTCCGGGAGAAACACCTTCTTCTGTTCTGTGTCCAGAAACATGCCCAATATCAGCAGACGCGTCGTAGGAACCAGCTGCGACTTTGGGATATTCAGAATCCAGCCGTGCTGTTGTAGCACTTCCTGAGATAGTGCTACTCCGATCAACGACTGCTCCTTGGACCTCGCCTTTATAAGGAGATCGTCCAAGTACGGGATAATTATAACTCCCTTCTTTCAAAGGAGTATCATCATTTTGGCCATTACCTTGGAATACACCCTCGGTGCCGTGGACAGACCAAACGGCAACGTCTGGAATTGGTAATGTCAGTTCTGTACCACAACCTTGAGGTACTCCTGGTGAGGTGGGTAAATGGAGACATGTAGGTAAGCATCCATGATGTCCAATGATACCATGTAATCCCCCTCTTCCAGGCTTGCAATAACCGCCCTGAGCGATTCCATTTTGAACTTGAACTTCCTTATATAAGTGTTCAAGGATTTCAAATTTAGAATGGGTCTCACCGAACCGTCTGGTTTCGGTACCACAAACATTGTGGAATAGTAACCCCGTCCCTGTTGAAGGAGGGGAACTTTTATTTTCACCTGCTGGAGGTACAGCTTGTGAATTGCCGCCAGTACTACCTCCCAGTCCTGGGGAGTATCTGGCAAGGCTGATTTGAGGTAACGGCGAGGGGGAGACGCCTCGAATTCCAGCTTGTATCCCTGAGATACCACTTGTAGAACCCAGAGATCCACCTGTGAGCGAACTCATTGGTCGCTGAAGTTCCGGAGACGCGCCCCCACCGCACCTGGCTCCGTCTGTGGAGCCCCAGCGTCATGCGGTGGACTTAGTAGAAGCAGGGGAGGATTTTTGTTCCTGGGAACTGGCTGTCTGGTGCAGCTTTTTCCCTCTCCCCCTGCCTCTGGGCAGAAAGGAAGCACCTTTGATCCACTTGCCTTTCTGAGGCCGAAAGGACTGTACCTGATAGTACGGTGCTTTCTTAGGTTGTGAGGGAGCCTGAGGTAAAAATGATGATTTCCCAGCTGTTGCTGTGGATACGAGGTCCGAGAGACCATCCCCAAACAATTCCTCACCCTTATAAGGCAAAACCTCCATGTGCCTTTTAGAATCATCATCACCTGTCCACTGCCGGGTCCATAATACCCTCCTGGCAGAAAATAAGAATTTACTTACCGATAATTCTATTTCTCATAGTCCGTAGTGGATGCTGGGACTCCGTCAGGACCATGGGGAATAGCGGGCTCCGCAGGAGACAGGGCACATCTAAAAAAGCTTTTAGGGTCACATGGTGCGTACTGGCTCCTCCCCCTATGACCCTCCTCCAAGCCTCAGTTAGGTACTGTGCCCGGACGAGCGTACACAATAAGGAAGGATCTTGAATCCCGGGTAAGACTCATACCAGCCACACCAATCACACCGTACAACTTGTGATCTGAACCCAGTTAACAGTATGATAACACAAAACGAAGTAGCCTCTGAAAAGATGGCTCTCCACAACAGTAATAACCCGATTTTTGTAACAATAACTATGTACAAGTATTGCAGACAATCCGCACTTGGGATGGGCGCCCAGCATCCACTACGGACTATGAGAAATAGAATTATCGGTAAGTAAATTCTTATTTTCTCTAACGTCCTAGTGGATGCTGGGACTCCGTCAGGACCATGGGGATTATACCAAAGCTCCCAAACGGGCGGGAGAGTGCGGATGACTCTGCAGCACCGAATGAGAGAACTCCAGGTCCTCTTTAGCCAGAGTATCAAATTTGTAAAATTTTACAAACGTGTTCTCCCCTGACCATGTAGCTGCTCGGCAAAGTTGTAATGCCGAGACTCCTCGGGCAGCCGCCCAGGATGAGCCCACTTTCCTTTTGGAATGGGCCTTTACAGATTTAGGCTGTGGCAGGCCTGCCACAGAATGTGCAAGTTGGATTGTACTACATATCCAACGTGCAATCGTCTGTTTAGACGCAGGAGCACCCATCTTGTTGGGTGCATACAATGTAAACAACGAGTCAGATTTTCTGACTCCAGCTGTCCATGAAATATATATTTTTAATGCTCTGACAACGTCCAGTAACTTGGAGTCCTCCAAGTCGCAAGTAGCCGCAGGCACCACAATAGGCTGGTTCAAGTGAAATGCCGAAACCACCTTAGGGAGAAATTGAGGACGTGTCCTCAATTCTGCCCTGTCCGAATGGAATATCAGATATGGGCTTTTGTATGACAAAGCTGCCAACTCTGAAACTCTCCTGGCTGAAGCCAGGGCCAACAGCATGGTTACCTTCCATGTAAGGTATTTTAAATCTACCGATTTTAAAGGCTCAAACCAATGAGATTTGAGAAAATTTAGAACCACGTTCAAATCCCACGGTGCCACTGGAGGCACTATTGGGGGTTGTATATGTAGTACACCTTTGACAAAAGTTTGTACTTCAGGCACTGACGCCAATTCCTTCTGGAAGAAAATTGATAAGGCCGAAATTTGAACTTTAATGGACCCCAATTTGAGGCCCATAGACAATCCTGCTTGCAGGAAATGTAAGAATCGACCCAATTGAAATTCTTCCGTTGGAGCCTTCTTGGCCTCACACCACGCAACATATTTTCTCCAAATGCGGTGATAATGTTGTGCGGTCACTTCTTTCCTGGCTTTAATTAAAGTAGGAATAACTTCCTCAGGAATGCCCTTCTCTTTTAGAATCCGGCGTTCAACCGCCATGCCGTCAAACGCAGCCGCGGTAAGTCTTGGAACATACAAGGTCCCTGCTGAAGCAGATCCCTTCTTAGAGGTAGAGGCCACGGGTCCTCTTTGAGCATCTCTTCTTATAATTCTCAGTACCTTGGGTATGAGAGGCAGAGGAGGGAACACATACACTGACTGGTACACCCACGGTGTTACCAGAGCGTCCACAGCTATTGCCTGAGGGTCTCTTGACCTGGCGCAATACCTGTCCAATTTTTTGTTGAGGCGAGACGCCATCATGTCCACCTTTGGTTTTTCCCAACGGTTCACAATCATGTGGAAAACTTCTGGATGAAGTCCCCACTCTCCCGGGTGAAGGTCGTGTCTGCTGAGGAAATCTGCTTCCCAGTTGTCCACTCCCGGGATGAACACTGCTGACAGTGCTACGACATGATTCTCCGCCCAGCGCAGAATCCTTGCAGCTTCTGCCATTGCACTCCTGCTTCTCGTGCCGCCTTGTCGGTTTACGTGGGCGACTGCCGTGATGTTGTCGGACTGGATCAACACCGGCTGACCCTGAAGCAGCGGTTTTGCCAGGCTTAGAGCATTGTAGATCGCTCTTAGCTCCAGTATATTTATGTGAAGAGACGTCTCCAGGTTTGACCACACGCCCTGGAAGTTTCTTCCCTTTGTGACTGCTCCCCAACCTCGTAGGCTGGCATCCGTAGTCACCAGGACCCAGTCCTGTATGCCGAATCTGCGGCCCACTAACAGATGGGCAGTCTGCAACCACCACAGGAGAGACAACCTTGTTCTCGGTGACAGTGTTATCCGCTGATGCATGTGCAGATGCGATCCGGACCATTTGTCCAGCAGATCCCACTGAAATGTCCGTGCATGGAATCTGCCGAATGGAATCGCTTCGTACGAAGCCACCATCTTTCCCAGGACTCTTGTGCATTGATGTACTGACACAGTTCCTGGTTTTAGGAGGTTCCTGACAAGTTCGGATAACTCCCTTGCTTTCTCTTCCGGGAGAAATACCTTTTTCTGAACCGTGTCCAGAATCATGCCCAGGAACAGCAGATGTGTTGTCGGGGTCAATTGAGATTTTGGAAGATTTAGAATCCACCCGTGTTGCTGAAGCACTACTTGTGTTAGCGCTACACCGACTTCCAGCTGTTCTCTGGACTTTGCCCTTATCAGGAGATCGTCCAAGTAAGGGATAATTAATACGCCTTTTCTTCGTAGAAGAACCATCATTTCGGTCATTACCTTGGTAAAGACCCGAGGGGCCGTGGACAAACCAAACGGCAGCGTTTGAAACTGATAATGACAGTCTTGTATCACGAACCTGAGATACCCTTGGTGTGAGGGGTAAATCGGGACATGTAGATAAGCATCTTTTATGTCCAAGGACACCATGAAGTCTCCTTCTTCCAGATTCGCTATCACTGCTCTGAGTGACTCCATCTTGAACTTGAATTTCTGTATGTACAGGTTCAAGGATTTCAGATTTAGAATAGGCCTTACCGAACCGTCCGGTTTCGGTACCACAAATAGTGTGGAATAATACCCCTTTCCCTGTTGTAGGAGGGGTACCTTGACTATCACCTGCTGAGAATACAGCTTGTGAATGGCTTCCAAAACCGACGTCCTTTCTGAGGGAGACGTTGGTAAAGCAGACTTTAGGAACCGGCGAGGGGGAGACCTTTCGAACTCCAGCATGTAACCCTGAGATACTATCTGCAGGACCCACGGGTCCACTTGTGAGTGAGCCCATTGATTGCTGAAAATCTTGAGTCGACCCCCCACCGTTCCTGAGTCCGCTTGTAAAGCCCCAGCGTCATGCTGATGGCTTTGTAGAAGCCGGGGCGGGCTTCTGTTCCTGGGCAGGGGCTGCTTGCTGCCCTTTCTTACCCTTTCCTCTGCCTCGCGGCAGATAAGACTGTCCTTTTGGTCGCTTTTTATAGGAGCGAAAGGACTGCGGCTGAAAAGACGGTGTCTTTTTCTGTTGGGAAGGAGTCTGAGGTAAAAAAGTGGATTTGCCGGCAGTTGCCGTGGCCACCAGGTCCGAAAGACCGACCCCAAACAATTCCTCTCCTTTATATGGCAATACTTCCATATGCCTCTTGGAATCCGCATCACCTGACCACTGTCGCGTCCATAAACTTCTTCTGGCAGATATGGACATCGCGCTTACTCTTGATGCTAGAGTACAAACATCCCTCTGAGCATCTCGCATATAAAGAAAAGCATCCTTTAATTGCTCTAGAGTCAATAAAATACTGTCCCTATCCAGGGTATCAATATTTTCAGTCAGAGAATCCAACCACACTACCCCAGCACTGCACATCCAGGCTGAGGCTATTGCCGGTCGCAGTATAACACCAGTATGTGTGTATATACTCTTCAGTGTAGTTTCCAGCCTCCTATCTGCTGGATCCTTGAGGGCGGCCGTATCAGGAGACGGCAACGCCACTTGCTTTGATAAACGTGTGAGCGCCTTATCCACCCTAGGGGGTGTTTCCCAGCGCGCCCTAACCTCTGGTGGGAAAGGGTATAATGCCAATAACTTCTTTGAAATTAGCAATTTTCTATCGGGGGTAACCCACGCTTCATCACACACATCATTCAATTCCTCTGATTCTGGAAAAAATACAGGTAGTTTTTTCACCCCCCACATAATACCCCTTTTTGAGGTACCAGCAGTATCAGAGATCTGCAAAGCCTCCTTCATTGCCGTGATCATATAACGTGTGGCCCTATTGGAAAATACGTTTGTTTCTTCATCGTCGACACTAGATTCATCTGTGTCGGTACCCGTGTCGACTGACTGAGGTAAAGGACGTTTTACAGCCCCTGACGGTGTCTGAGACGCCTGAACCGGTACTAACTGGTTTGCCGGGCGTCTTATTTCGTCAACTGACTTTTGTAATGTGCTGACATTATCACGTAATTCCATAACTAAAGCCATCCATTCCGGTGTCGACTCCCTAGGGGGTGACATTACCATCATCGGCAATTGCTCTGCCTCCACACCAACATCGTCCTCATACATGTCGACACACACGTACCGACACACAGCAGCCACACAGGGAATGCTCTAATCGAAGACAGGACCCCCTAGCCCTTTGGGGAGACAGAGGGAGAGTTTGCCAGCACACACCAAAAGCGCTATAAATGTATATAAACAACCCTAGAAGGTGTTGTTTACTATATATGCGCTCTTAATATATAAATATCGCCAATTTATGCCCCCCTTCTCTTTGTTACCCTGTTTCTGTAGTGCAGTGCAGGGGAGAGTCCTGGGAGCCTTCCTCACCAGCGGAGCTGAGCAGGAAAATGGCGCTGAGTGCTGAGGAGAATAAGCTCCGCCCCTTTTTCGGCGGGCTTTTCTCCAGGTTTTTAAGAAACTGGCCTGGGTTAAAATACATACATATAGCCTTAATGGCTATATGTGATGTATTTATTTTGCCACTAAAGGTAATTATATTGCTGCCCAGGGCGCCCCCAGCAGCGCCCTGCACCCTCCGTGACTGAGTCAGTGAGCCGTGTGACAACAATGGCGCACAGCTGCAGTGCTGTGCGCTACCTTCATGAAGACTGAGGAGTCTTCTGCCGCCTGCTTTCCGGACCTCCGTTCTGCCGTCTCTTCAGCGTCTGTAAGGGGGATCGGCGGCGCGGCTCCGGGACGAACCCCAGGCTGACCTGTGTTCCGACTCCCTCTGGAGCTAAGTGTCCAGTAGCCTAAGACTCCAATCCATCCTGCACGCAGGTGAGTTGGAAATCTCTCCCCTAAGTCCCTCGATGCAGTGATCCTGTTGCCAGCAGGAATCACTGAGATTGAAACCTAAAAAAAAACTTTTCTAAACAGCTCTTTAGGAGAGCCACCTAGATTGCACCCTCTCAGACGGGCACAAAAACCTAACTGAGGCTTGGAGGAGGGTCATAGGGGGAGGAGCCAGTACGCACCATGTGACTCTAAAAGCTTTTTTAGATGTGCCCTGTCTCCTGCGGAGCCCGCTATTCCCCATGGTCCTGACGGAGTCCCAGCATCCACTAGGACGTTAGAGAAATGGACATTGCATTAATTCTAGATGCCAGCCGGCAAATATCCCTCTGTGCATCCCTCATATATAAGACGACGTCTTTAATATGCTCTATGGTTAGCAAAATAGTATCCCTGTCGAGGGTATCAATATTATCTGACAGGGTATCAGACCACGCTGCAGCAGCACTACACATCCATGCTGAAGCAATTGCAGGTCTCAGTATAGTACCTGAGTGTGTATATACAGACTTCAGGATAGCCTCCTGCTTTCTATCAGCAGGCTCCTTCAAGGCGGCCGTATCCCGAGACGGCAGTGCCACCTTTTTTGACAAGCGTGTGAGCGCCTTATCCACCCTAGGGGATGTCTCCCAACGTAACTTGTCCTCTGGCGGGAAAGGGTACGCCATCAGTAACTTTTTAGAAATTACCAGTTTCTTATCGGGGAAACCCCACGCTTCTTCACACACTTCATTCAACTCCTCTGATGGGGGAAAAAACACTGGCTGCTTTTTCTCCCCAAACATAATACCCCTTTTTAGTGGTACCTGGGTTAATGTCAGAAATGTGTAACACATTTTTCATTGCCGTAATCATGCAACGGATGCCCCTTGTGGATTGTGTATATGTCTCATCCTCGTCGACACTGGAGTCAGACTCCGTGTCGACATCTGTGTCTGCCATCTGAGGTAGCAGCCGTTTGTGAGCCCCTGATGGTCTTTGAGACGCCTGGGCAGGCACGGGCTGAGAAGCCGGCTGTCCCACGGCTGTTACGTCATCCAGCCTTTTATGTAAGGAGTTGACACTGTCGGTTAATACCTTCCACATATCCATCCACTCTGGTGTCGACCCCGCAGGGGGTGACATCACACTTATCGGCACCTGCTCCGCCTCCACATAAGCCTCATCAAACATGTCGACACAGCCGTACCGACACACCGCACACACACAGGGAATGCTCTGACTGAGGACAGGACCCCACAAAGTCCTTTGGGGAGAGAGAGAGAGTATGCCAGCACACACCACAACGCTATATAATCAGGGATTTACACTAACACAAAGTGATTTTTCCCTATAGCTGCTTTACATATACAGTTTGCGCCTAAATTTAGTGCCCCCCCCCCCCCTCTCTTTTTTACCCTTTGAGCCTGGAAACTGCAGGGGAGAGCCTGGGGAGCTGTCTTCCAGCGGAGCTGTGAAGAAGAAATGGCGCCAGTGTGCTGAGGGAGATAGCCCCGCCCCCTTCTCGGCGGACTTCTCCCGCTCTTATATTTATGTTATGGCAGGGGATTTTTGCACATATATAGTTTTTTAGACTATATTATGTGCTGTTTGCCAAAGTAAGGTACTCTAATTGCAGCCCAGGGAGCCCCCCCCAGCGCCCTGCACCTATCAGTGACCGGAGTATGTGGTGTGCATAGGGAGCAATGGCGCACAGCTGCAGTGCTGTGCGCTACCTTAATGAAGACCGGAGTCTTCAGCCGCAGATTTCCAGGATGTCCTCTTGCTTCTGGCTCTGCAAGGGGGACGGCGGCGCGGCTCCGGGACCGGACGACCGAGGCTGGGCCTGTGTTCGATCCCTCTGGAGCTAATGGTGTTCAGTAGCCTAGAAGCCCAAGCTAGCTGCAAGCAGGTAGGTTCGCTTCTCTTTCCTAAGTCCCTCGTAGCAGTGAGTCTGTTGCCAGCAGATCTCACTGAAAATAAAAAACCTAACAAATACTTTCTTTTCTAGAAGCTCAGGAGAGCCCCTAGTGTGCAACCAGCTCGAGCCGGGCACAGAAATCTAACTGAGGTCTGGAGGAGGGGCATAGAGGGAGGAGCCAGTGCACACCAGATAGTACCTAATCTTTCTTTTAGAGTGCCCAGTCTCCTGCAGAGCCCGTCTATTCCCCATGGTCCTTACGGAGTACCCAGCATCCACTAGGACGTCAGAGAAACACAAGGAAAAGGAAGCCAGTGTGGTTTGCAAAAGAAGTAGCAAATATGTGAAAGCTAAAAAGATGGCTTTTAGGAAATATAAGCAGACACACAATAATGAAGACAAAGAGATATCTTGTTAGACAGGAGGAGACTAAGAAGGTAATCAGATGTGCAAAGTCACAAGCTGAGGAGAAAATGGCCCAGTTAGTGGGTAAAGGAGGCAAAACTTGTTTTTAGGTATATAAGCGAAAGGAGAAAAACAAAAGGCGGAATAATAAAACTAAAGACAGAGACTGGGAGTTTTGTTGAAGGAGACAATGTTATAGCAGATCATCTTAATAATTATTTTTGCTCAGTATTCACTACTGAAATAGAGGGAAGGGGCCACAGTTAAGTTGCAGGGATATTCAGGAAGATGAAACAAATACATTTACAGAGGAGAAGGTCCTAACAGAACTCCCAAAGCTGAAAGTGGACAAATCTATGGGGCCAGATGGGGTACATCCAAGGATACTAAAAGAACTTAAAGAGGTACTGGTAGCACCATTGACAGAATTATTCAACCACTCATTAGCTACAGGAGTAATTCCAGAGGACTTCAAAAGAGCGAACGAATGGAGGGATCCCTGTGGATACTGTGGACTTCGGAGAAATAGAGTTATCGACGGTAAGTCTACCATAACCTCTGATTTCTCCTTCAGGTTCCACACTGATATCCACAGAATATAGCTTGGTATGTCCCAAAGCAGTAACTAAGGGAGGGGACGCTCCTGATTGGACAGGAGAATCCTTCGCCCGATAGCAGCGTCTTGAGAGGCAAAGGTATCAAAAGGCATAATGTCATAATGGATGGGCAGAGACATCCAGGCTAGGGAGATCAGCTTGAGAGTATGCTTCTGAGATAGTCATCCAAAGCCATCTAGCCAGTGTTTGCTTATTGGTAGGCCATCCCCTCTTGTGAAATCCATACAGGACGAAGAGCACTGGTATGTCCCACGTAGATCCTTAGAGCACAAACTACGTCCAATGATGCATCTCCCACAAAGAGGTCAGTACCTGGAAAGCTGGAACTACAATTTCTTCATTAAGGTAGAACTTAGAAACTATCTTAAGAAGACATCCAGATTTAGTTTGGAGAACTGCTCTGTCTTGATGAAATACCAGAAATGGAGGACGACACGATAGCGCCCCTAAATCTGATACTCTTCTAGCTGAAGCAATTGCTAGAAGAAAAAGAACTTTCGCTGTCAACCATTTGAGATACACATTATTCAGTGGTTCAAATGGGGCAACCTGAAACATCCTGAGGACCATTTCTAGATGTCAAGGGGCTGTAGCAGGAACAAAAGGAGGTTGAATGTGAAGCATGCCTTGGAAAAAAAAAAAGTGTGAACATCCTGTAGGTTAGCAATTTACTTCTGGAACCACACAGATAATGCTGATACTTGTACCTTCAAGGAAGCTAAGCGGAGACCTTTGTCCATTCCTGGTTGAAGGAATGCTAGAATTCTTGAAACTCTGAAAGACCTAGGGTCATATTTGATATTCTCTGGCAGAGCACCATTGAAAATATGCATGCATGCAGTAATAGATGCGAGCTGATGGTTTCCTTACTTTAAGCATTGTTTGAATTACCTCTTGTGAAAACCCTTTCACCTTCAAGATGGATGTTTCAAAAGCCACGCCATCACAGACAGTCGATCCAGGTGTTCGTAGAGACATGGATCCTGGATCAGTAAATCTGGACGTTGAGGCGGAAGGAACGGAGTATCCACGGACAGCATCTGTGGATTTGTGCACCAATTTTGTCTGGGCCACACGGGAGCTATTAGTATCACTGCGCCCCTTTCCTGTTTGAGTTTTTTAATCACCCTGGGCAACAGGGAGATTGGTGGAAAAACATATTGCCAGATGAAATTCCCATTTCACCGACAGGACATCCACAAAGCTTGCTTTGGGATCTTTTGTTCTTGACCCGTATGCGGGTACTTTGTTGTTCTGACGAGAGGCCATGAGGTCCACTTCCGGCAGTCCCCACTTGTTTACCAGAATCTGAAAGACTTCCGAGTGCAAGGCCCATTCACTTGCATGAATGTCGTTCTGGCTGAGAAAATCCGCTTCCCAATTTAGGTCTCCCGGTATGAATACTGCAGACACGGCTGAATGATGACGTTCTGCCCACCTTAACATGTGGCTTGCCTCCTTCATTGCACTTTGGCTGCAAGTGCCTCCTTGGTGAAAGAGGTATGCTACTGCCGTCGCATTGTCCGAGCGAATCTGAATCGGCTTGCCGTGAAGTAGGTCTTTTGCCTGGGTAAGTGCCATGTATATGGCCTGAAGTTCCAGAACGCTGATTGGCAGACAACTTTCATCCTTGGTACAGTATTCCGGGAAGAAGTACTGTTCTGTCACGGCTCCCCAGCCCTGAAGACTGGCGTCCATTGTCAGAACCTCCCAATCTGAGAGCCAAAAGGGTAGATCACTGTCCATATGGAATGACTGTAACCACCAGGCTGGTTACCGAAACACGTCCTGAGAAAGATTATAGTCTGAGTTTTTATCATCTGATGCCGTTCCATTTGGAGAGAATCAGATGTTGAAGGGGCCTTGAATGGAACTGAGCATATACTACCATGTCGAATGTCAAGACCATCGATCCCAGAACTCGCATTGCTGCATGGATGGATGGATACTCTCCGGTTGTGTAGCAATCCCAGAATCTTCATCTGCATTGTGGATATTTTGTTCAGAGGTAGAAAGATTCTCTGAAGACTGGTATACAATACAGCCCCCAGATGCGTCATCCGTTGTAAAGGGCCTAAGGAGGGACTTCGCCCAATTTTATTTTTTTTAAATCATGTAATTTTTTTTATTAAGAAGAAGTATACAATTCTGCATAAAATGGAATAACAGAAACATATTCTATAAACACGTGGCCGGGGGGCTAATAAAAACAAGTGTATCAAATTTTCCAAAGAAATAACAGAAGGGGAAAAACATATGGCATATTAACGTTACGTCTAGAGATTGAAAATATAAGTAGATAGACATTTTTAGAGATAAGAAAAAAATAATGATATATCAGGGAGAGGTAGGAGCTCGTAAGGGTTCGAGCTAAAGTAGAGACGACTAGTACTTAGCAAGACAGATATAGCAAGTAGAAAGGGAAGGACTAGAGAGAGAAATCGAGAGGTGTAAAAGAGAGAAGAAAAAGGAGAAAGGGAAGTCCTTCCGTGGGTCGGAGGCCTGTTAAGTATGAAGGATAGAAGGGGAGGAATGAGAGAAGGGGAAGGAGAGAAAAAAAAATAGGGGAAAGGGGGGGGGGGGGGGGGGGGGGGGTTAGGGGGTAGGACACTAGGTATAGATTGGGATCCGTACTTAATTCAATCCTGGAAAGGGGTGGTCATGGTGCCGGTACCAGGGAAGCCAGATAGAGTGGAATTTTTGTACTGTATTGCGTTGGAGGCTGGTAATATACTCCATGTTTGCGACAAACCAAATTCTGTTTATTACTGCCTGACGGCTGGGAGATTGGGGGCTCTTCCAATTACGTGCTATTTGATATTTGGCTGCGCAAGATATAATAAGATTTTACTCACCGGTAAAACAATTTCTCGTAGTCCGTAGTGGATGCTGGGAACTCCGTAAGGACCATGGGGAATAGACGGGCTCCGCAGGAGACTGGGCACTCAAAGAAAGCTTTAGGACTACCTGGTGTGCACTGGCTCCTCCCTCTATGACCCTCCTCCAAGCCTCAGTTAGGATACTGTGCCCGGAAGAGCTGACACAATAAGGAAGGATTTTGAATCCCGGGTAAGACTCATACCAGCCACACCAATCACACCGTACAACTCGTGATACTATACCCAGTTAACAGTATGAAACATAACTGAGCCTCTCAACAGATGGCTCAACAATAACCCTTTAGTTAACAATAACTATATACAAGTATTGCAGACAATCCGCACTTGGGATGGGCGCCCAGCATCCACTACGGACTACGAGAAATAGATTTACTGGTGAGTAAAATCTTATTTTCTCTGACGTCCTAGTGGATGCTGGGAACTCCGTAAGGACCATGGGGATTATACCAAAGCTCCCAAACGGGCGGGAGAGTGCGGATGACTCTGCAGCACCGAATGAGAGAACTCAAGGTCCTCCTCAGCCAGGGTATCAAATTTGTAGAATTTAGCAAACGTGGTTTGCCCCTGACCAAGTAGCTGCTCGGCAAAGTTGTAAAGCCGAGACCCCTCGGGCAGCCGCCCAAGAAGAGCCCACCTTCCTTGTGGAATGGGCATTGACAGATTTTGGCTGTGGCAGGCCTGCCACAGAATGTGCAAGCTGAATTGTACTACAAATCCAACGAGCAATAGTCTGCTTAGAAGCAGGAGCACCCAGCTTGTTGGGTGCATACAGGATAAACAGCGAGTCAGATTTCCTGACTCCAGCCGTACTGGAAACATATATTTTCAGGGCCCTGACTACGTCCAGCAACTTGGAGTCCTCCAAGTCCCAGTGAAACGCTGAAAACACCTTAGGGAGAAATTTGAGGACGAGTCCTCAATTCCGCCCTGTCTGAATGGAAGATCAGATAAGGGCTTTTACAGGATAAAGCCCGCCAATTCTGACACGTGCCTGGCCGAGGCCAGGACCAACAACATGACCACTTTCCATGTGAGATATTTTAACTCCACAGATTCAAGTGGTTCAAACCAATGTGACTTTAGGAACCCCAAAACTACATTGAGATCCCAAGGTGCCACTGGAGGCACAAAAGGAGGCTGTATATGCAGTACCCCTTTTACAGACGTCTGAACTTCAGGTAGTGAAGCTAGTTCTTTCTGGAAGAAAATTGACAGGGCCGAAATTTGAACCTTAATGGACCCCAATTTTAGGCCCATAGACACTCCTGTTTACAGGAAATGCAGGAATCGACCTAGTTGAAATTCCTCCATCGGGGCCTTACTGGCTGGAGCAGGTCCCTTCTTAGAGGTAGAGGCCACGGGTCCTCCGTGAGCATCTCTTGAAATTCCGGGTACCAAGTCCTTCTTGGCCAATCCGGAGCCATGAGTATAATTCTTACTCCCCTCCGTCTTATAATTCTCAGTACTTTTGGTATGAGAGGAAGAGGAGGGAACACATACACTGACTGGTACACCCACGGTGTTACCAGAGCGTCCACAGCTATTGCCTGAGGGTCCCTTGACCTGGAGCAATACCTGCCCAATTTTTTGTTTAGGCGGGACGCCATCATCTCCACCTTTGGTATTTCCCAATGGTTTACAATCATGTGGAAGACTTCTGGGTGAAGACCCCACTCTCCCGGGTGGAGGTCGTGCCTGCTGAGGAAGTCTGCTTCCCAGTTGTCCACTCCCGGAATGAACACTGCTGACAGTGCTATCACATGATTTTCCGCCCAGCGAAAAATCCTTGCAGCTTCTGCCATTGCCCTCCTGCTTCATGTGCCGCCCTGTCTGTTTACGTGGGCGACTGCCGTGATGTTGTCCGACTGGATCAGCACCGGATGACCTTGAAGCAGAGGTCTTGCTTGGCTTAGGGCATTGTAAATGGCCCTTAGATACAAATATTTATGTGAAGTGATGTCTCCAGGCTTGACCACAAGATCTGGAAATTTCTTCCCTGTGTGACTGCTCCCCAGCCTCGCAGGCTGGCATCCGTGGTCACCAGGACCCAGTCCTGAATGCCGAATCTGCGGCCCTCCAGAAGATGAGCACTCTGCAACCACCACAGGAGAGACACCCTTGTCTTTGGTGACAGGGTTATCCGCTGATGCATCTGAAGATGCGATCCGGACCATTTGTCCAGCAGGTCCCACTGGAAAGTTCTTGTGTGGAATCTGCCGAATGGAATTGCTTCGTAGGAAGCCACCATTTTTCCCAGGACCCTTGTGCACTGATGCACTGACACTTGGCCTGGTTTTAGGAGGTTTCTGACTAGTTCGGATAACTCCCTGGCTTTCTCCTCCGGGAGAAAACACCTTTTTCTGGACTGTGTCCAGGATCATCCCTAGGAATAGAAGGCGTGTCGACGGGATCAGCTGCGATTTTGGAATATTGAGAATCCAACCGTGCTGCCGCAGCACTATCTGAGATAGTGCTACCCCGACTTCCAACTGTTCCCTGGATCTTGCCCTTATCAGGAGATCGTCCAAGTAAGGGATAACTAAAACTCCCTTCTTTCGAAGGAGTATCATCATTTCGGCCATTACCTTGGTAAAGACCCGGGGTGCCGTGGACAATCCAAACGGCAGCGTCTGAAACTGATAGTGACAGTTCTGTACCACAAACCTGAGGTACCCTTGGAGAAGGGTAAATTGGGACATGTAGGTAAGCATCTTGATGTCCAGAGAGACCATATAGTCCCCTTCTTCCAGGTTTGCAATCACTGCTCTGAGTGACTCCATCTTGAATTTGAACCTTTGTATGTAAGTGTTCAAGGATTTTAGATTTAAAATTGGTCTCACCGAGCCGTCCGGCTTCGGTACCACAAATAGTGTGGAATAGTACCCCTTTCCCTGTTGCAGGAGGGGTACCTTGATTATCACCTGCTGGGAATACAGCCTGTGAATGGCTTGCAATACTGTCTCCCTGTCTGAGGGAGACGTCGGTAAAGCAGACTTTATGAAATGGCGAGGGTGAGACGTCTCAAATTTCTTGAGACGGGCCCCCACCGTGCCTGAGACCGCTTGTAAAGCCCAGCGTCATGCTGAGGACTTTGCGGAGGCGGGAGAGGGCTTTTGTTCCTGGGAATTGGCTGTTTGCTGCAGCCTTTTTCCTCTCCCTCTGCCACGGGGCAGAAATGAGGCGCCTTTTGCCCGCTTGCCCTTATGGGGCCGAAAGGACTGCGCCTGATAATACAGCGTCTTCTTAGGTTGAGAAGCTACCTGGGGTAAAAATGTGGATTTTCCAGCCGTTGCCGTGGCCACCAGGTCTGTTAGACCTACCCCAAATAACTCCTCCCTTTTATAAGGCGATACTGCCATATGCCTTTTGGAATCAGCATCACCTGACCACTGTCCTGTCCATAACCCTCTTCTGGCAGAAATGGATAGCGCACTTACTCTTGATGCCAGTCGGCAAATATCCCTCTGTGCATCACGCATATATAGAAATGCATCTTTTAAATGCTCTATAGTCAGTAATATACTGTCCCTATCTAGGGTATCAATATTGTCAGTCAGGGAATCCGACCAAGCCACCCCAGTACTGCACATCCAGGCTGAGGCGATTGCTGGTCGCAGTATCACACCCGTGTGAGTGTATATACATTTTAGGATATTTTACTGCTTTCTGTCAGCAGGTTCCTTAAGGGCGGCCGTATCCGGGGACGGTAGTGCCACCTGTTTAGACAAGCGTGTGAGCGCTTTATTCACCCTAAGGGGTGTTTCCCAACGTGCCCTATCCTCTGGCGGGAAGGGGTATGATGCTAATAACTTTTTAGGAATTAACAGTTTTTATCGGGGGAAACCCACGCATCATCACACACTTCATTTAATTCCTCAGATGCAGGAAAAACTACAGGCAGTTTTTTCTCACCCAACATAATACCCTTTTTAGTGGTACTGGTATTATCAGAAATGTGTAAAAACATTTTCCATAGCCTCAATCATGTAACGTGTGGCCCTACTGGAAGTCACATTCGTCTCTTAATCGTCGACACTGGAGTCAGTATCCGTGTCGGCGTCTGTATCTGCCATCTGTGGTAACGGGCGTTTTAGGGCCCCAGATGGCTTTGGAGACACCTGGACAGGCACAGGCTAAGTCGCCGGCTGTCTCATGTCATCAATCTTTTGTAAAGAGCTGACACTGTCACATAATTCCTTCCATAAGCTCATCCACTCAGGTGTCGACTCCCTAGGGGGTGACATCTCTGTTACAGGCAATTGCTCCGCCTCCACCTCATTTTCCTCCTCATACATGTCGACACAACGTACCGACACACAGCACACACACAGGGAATGCTCTGATAGAGGACAGGACCCCACTAGCCCTTTGGGGAGACAGAGGGAGAGTATGCCAGCACACACCAGAGCGCTATATATATATATATATATATATATATATATATATATATATATATATATACACACACACACACACACACACACACACACACACAGGGATAACCTTATATAAGTGTTTTTCCCCTTATAGCTGCTGTATTGTTATACTGCGCCTAATTAGTGCCCCCCTCTCTTTTTTAACCCCTTTCTGTAGTGTAGTAACTGCAGGGGAGAGCCAGGAAGCTTCCCTCCAACGGAGCTGTGAGAGAAAATGGCGCCAGTGTGCTGAGGAGATAGGCTCCGCCCCCTTCTCGGCGGCCTTTTCTCCCGTTTTTCTGTGGAATCTGGCAGGGGTTAAAATTCATCCATATAGCCCTGGGGGCTAGATGTGATGTATTTTCGCCAGCCAAGGTGTTTTTATTGCTGCTCAGGGCGCCCCCCCCTAGCGCCCTGCACCCTCAGTGACCGAAGTGTGAAGTGTGCTGAGGAGCAATGGCGCACAGCTGCAGTGCTGTGCGCTACCTTGGTGAAGACAGGATGTCTTCTGCCGCCGATTTTTCCGGACCTCTTCTTGCTTATGGCTCTGTAAGGGGGCCGGCGGCGCGGCTCTGGGACCGAGCTCCGAGGCTGGGCCTGTGTTCGGTCCCTCTGGAGCTAATGGTGTCCAGTAGCCTAAGAGGCCCAATCCACTCTGCACGCAGGTGAGTTCGCTTCTTCTCCCCTTAGTCCCTCGATGCAGTGAGCCTGTTGCCAGCAGGTCTCACTGAAAATAAAAAACCTAAAACTAAACTTTCACTAAGAAGCTCAGGAGAGCCCCTAGTGTGCACCCTTCTTGGCCGGGCACAAAAATCTAACTGAGGCTTGGAGGAGGGTCATAGGGGGAGGAGCCAGTGCACACCAGGTAGTCCTAAAGCTTTTACTTTTGTGTCCAGTCTCCTGCGGAGCCGCTAATCCCCATGGTCCTTACGGAGTTCCCAGCATCCACTAGGACGTCAGAGAAAAGGGCTTTTACATGACAAAGCCGCCAATTCTGACACACGCCTGGCCGAAGCCAAGGCCAATAACATGACCACTTTCCACGTGAGATACCTCAGATCCACAGTTTTAAGTGGCTCAAACCAATGTGATTTCAGGAAACTCAACACCACGTTGAGATCCCACGGTGCCACAGGAGGCACAAAAGGGGGGCTGAATATGTAGCACTCCCTTTACAAAAGTCTGAACTTCAGGCAGTGAAGCCAGTTCTTTCTGGAAGAAAATCGACAGAGCCGAAATCTGGACCTTAATGGAACCCAATTTTAGGCCCATAGTCACTCCCGACTGTAGGAAGTGCAGAAAACGACCCAGCTGAAATTCCTCTGTTGGGGCCTTCCTGGCCTCACACCACGCAACATATTTTCGCCAAATACGGTGATAATGGTTTGCGGTTACTTCTTTCCTGGCTTTTATCAGCGTAGGAATGACTTCCTCCGGAATGCCCTTTTGCTTTAGGATCCGGAATTCAACCGCCATGCCGTCCAATGCAGCCGCGGTAAGTCTTGGAACAGACAGGGCCCCTGCTGTAGCAGATCCTGTCTGAGCGGTAGAGGCCATGGGTCCTCTGATATTATTTCTTGAAGTTCTGGGTACCAAGCTCTTCTTGGCCCCTCCGGAACCACGAGTATCGTTCTTACTCCTCGTTTTCTTATTATTCTTAGTACCTTTGGTATGAGAGGCAGAGGAGGGAATACATAAACCGACTGGTACACCCACGGTGTCACTAGACCGTCCACAGCTATTGCCTGAGGGTCCCTTGACCTGGCGCAATATCTAGTTTTTTGTTTAGGTGGGACGCCATCATGTCCACCTGTGGCCTTTCCCAACGGTTTACCAACAGTTGGAAGACTTCTGGATGAAGTCCCCACTCTCCCGGGTGTCGGTCGTGTCTGCTGAAGAAGTCTGCTTCCCAGTTGTCCACTCCCGGAATGAACACTGCTGACAGTGCTAAGACGTGATTTTCCGCCCATCGGAGAATCCTTGTGGCTTCTGCCATCGCCATCCTGCTTCTTGTGCCGCCCTGTCGGTTTACATGGGCGACTGCCGTGATGTTGTCTGATTGGATCAGTACCGGCTGGTTTTGAAGCAGAGGCCTTGCCAGACTTAGGGCATTGTAAATGGCCCTCAGTTCCAGAATATTTATGTGTAGGGACGACTCCTGACTTGACCAAAGTCCTTGGAAATTTCTTCCCTGTGTGACTGCCCCCCAGCCTCGAAGGTTGGCATCCGTGGTTACCAGGACCCAGTCCTGTATGCCGAATCTGCGGCCCTCTTGAAGATGAGCACTCTGCAGCCACCACAGTAGAGATACCCTGGTCCTTGGAGACAGGGTTATCAGCCGATGCATCTGAAGATGCGATTCCGACCACTTTTCCAAGAGGTCCCACTGAAAGGTTCTTGCATGGAACCTGCCGAATGGAATTTTGCTTCGTAAGAAGCTACCATTTTTCCCAGGACTCGCGTGCAGTGATGCACCGATACCTGTTTTGGTTTCAGGAGGTCTCTGACTAGAGATGACAGCTCCTTGGCTTTCTCCTGCGGGAGAAACACTTTTTTCTGTTCTGTGTCCAGAACCATCCCCAGGAACAGCAGGCGTGTGGTTGGAACCAGCTGTGACTTTGGAATGTATAGAATCCATCCGCGCTGTTGTAGCACTTCCCGAGATAGTGCTACTCCGACCAACAACTGCTCCATGGACCTCGCCTTTATAAGGAGATCGTCCAAGTACGGGATAATTAAAAACTCCCTTTTTTCGAAGGAGTATCATCATTTCTGCCATTACCTTGGTAAAGACCCTCGGTGCCGTGGACAGTCCAAACGGCAGTGTTTGGAATTGGTAATGGCAATCCTGTACCACAAATCTGAGGTACACCTGGTGAGAATGGTAAATGGGGACATGTAGGTAAGCATCCTTGATGTCCAGGGATACCATGTAATCCCCCTCCTCCAGGCTTGCAATAACCGCCCTGAGCGATTCCATCTTGAACTTGAATTTTCTTATGTATGTGTTCAAGGACTTCAAATTTAAAATGGGTCTCACCGAACCGTCCGGTTTCGGTACCACAAACAGTGTGGAATAGTAACCCCGTCCTTGTTGAAGTAGGGGCACCTTGACTATCACCTGCTGGGAATACAGCTTGTGAATTGCCTCTAGCACAGCCTCCCTGCCTGAGGGAGTTGTCGGCAAGGCAGATTTGAGGAAACGGCGGGGGGGAGACGCCTCGAATTCCAGCTTGTACCCCTGAGATACTACTTGAAGGATCCAGGGATCCACCTGTGAGCGAGCCCACTGATCGCTGAAATTTTTGAGGCGGCCCCCCACCGTACCTGGCTACGCCTGTGGAGCCCCCGCGTCATGCGGTGGACTCAGAGGAAGCGGGGGAATAATTTTGATTCTGGGAACTGGCTGACTGGTGCAGCTTTTTCCCTCTTCCCTCGTCTCTGTGCAGAAAGGAAGCGCTTTTGACCCGCTTGCTTTTCTGAAGCTGAAAGGGCTGTACCTGATAATACAGTGCTTTCTTAGGCTGTGAGGAAACCTGAGGTAAAAAAATTTCTTCCCAGCTGTTGCTGTGGATACAAGGTCCCCGAGACCATCCCCAAAAATTCCTCACCCTTATAAGGCTCTATGTGCCTTTTAAAGTCAGCATCACCTGTCCAGTGTCGGGTCTCTAATACCCTCCTGACAGAATGGACATTGCATTAATTCTGGATGCCAGCCGGCAAAATATCCCTCTGTGCATCCCTCATATATAAGACGACGTCTTATGTTCGCAAAATAGTATCCCTGTTTGACAGGGTTACAGACCACGCTGCAGCAGCACTATCTGCAGGTCTCAGTCTAGTACCTGAGTGTGTAAATACAGACTTCAGGATAGCCTCCTGCTTTTTATCAGCAGGTACCTTCAAAGTGGCCGTATCCTAAGACGGCAGTGCCACCTTTTTTGACAAACGTGTGAGCGCCTTATCCACCCTAGGGGATATCTCCCAGCGTAACTTATCCTCTGGCGGAAAAGGTACGCCATCAGTAACTTTTTTTAGAAATTATCAGTTTCTTATCGGGGGAACCCACGCTTTTTCACACTTCATTCACTCATTGGATGGGGGAACAAAACACTGCCTGCTTTTTCTCCCCAAACATAAAACCCTTTTTTAGTGGTACTTGGGTTAATGTCAGAAATGTGTAACACATTTTTTATTGCCGGGATCATGTAACGGATGTTCCTAGTGGATTGTGTATATGTCTCAACCTCGTCGACACTGGAGTCAGACTCCGTGGGGGAAATTTACTAAGGTGGGAGATTTTTAGAACTAGTGATGTTGCCCATAGCAACCAATCAGATTATATCTATTATCTGCTAGAAGCAGCTAGATAAATTGTAAGTGGAATCTGATTGGTTGCCATGGGCAACATCACCAGTTCTAAAAATCTCCCACCTTAGTAAATTTACCCCCGTGTCGACATCTGTGTCTGCCATCTGAGGGAGCGGGCGTTTTTGAGCCCCTGATGGCCTTTGAGTAGCCTGGGCAGGCACGGGCTGAGAAGCCGGCTGTCCCATAGCTGTTACGTCATCCAGCCTTTTATGTAAGGAGTTGACACTGTCGGTTAATACCTTCCACCTATCCATCCACTCTGGTGTCGGCCCACAGGGGGCGACATCCCATTTATCGGCATCTGCTCCGCCTCCACATAAGCCTCCTCATCAAACATGTCGACACAGCCGTACCGACACACTGCACACACACAGGGAATGCTCTGACTGAGGACAGGACCCCACACAGCCCTTCGGGGAGACAGAGAGAGAGTATGCCAGCACACACCAGAGCGCTATATAATTTAGGGATAAACACTATCACTGAGTGAATTTTCCCCAATAGCTGCTTGTATAAACAATATTGCGCCTAAATTTAGTGCCCCCCCTCTCTTTTTAACCCTTTGAGCCTGAAAACTACAGGGGAGAGCCTGGGGAGCTGTCTTCCAGCTACACTGTGAAGAGAAAATGGCGCCAGTGTGCCGAGGGAGATAGCTCCGCCCCTTTTCACTGACTTTTCTCCCGCTTTTTTATGGATTCTGGCAGGGGTAATTATCACATATATAGCCTCTGGGGATATATATTGTGATTATTTTGCCAGCCAAGGTGTTTTAATTGCTGCTCAGGGTGCCCCCCCCCAGCGCCCTGCACCCTCAGTGACCGGAGTGTGAAGCGTGTATGAGGAGCAATGGCGCACAGCTGCAGTGCTGTGCGCTACCTTGGTGAAGACTGAAGTCTTCTGCCGCCGATTTTCCGGACCATCTTCATGCTTCTGGCTCTGTAAGGGGGGCGGCGGCGCGGCTCCGGGAACGAACACCAAGGACGGGTCCTGCGGTCGATCCCTCTGGAGCTAATGGTGTCCAGTAGCCTAAGAAGCCCAAGCTAGCTGCAAGCAGGTAGGTTCGCTTCTTCTCCCCTTAGTCCCTCGTTGCAGTGAGCCTGTTGCCAGCAGGTCTCACTGTAAAATAAAAAACCTAACATATACTTTCTTTCTAGGAGCTCAGGAGAGCCCCTAGTGTGCATCCAGCTCGGCCGGGCACAGAACTCTAACTGAGGTCTGGAGGAGGGGCATAGAGGGAGGAGCCAGTGCACACCAGATAGTACCTAATCTTTCTTTTAGAGTGCCCAGTCTCCTGCGGAGCCCGTCTATTCCCCATGGTCCTTACGGAGTTCCCAGCATCCACTAGGACGTCAGAGAAAATAAGAATTTACTTACCGATAATTCTATTTCTCGTAGTCCGTAGTGGATGCTGGGGACTCCGTCAGGACCATGGGGAATAGCGGGCTCCGCAGGAGACAGGGCACATCTAAAAAGCTTTTTAGGTCACATGGTGTGTACTGGCTCCTCCCCTTATGACCCTCCTCCAAGCCTCAGTTAGGTACTGTGCCCGGACGAGCGTACACAATAAGGAAGGATCTTGAATCCCGGGTAAGACTCATACCAGCCACACCAATCACACCGTACAACTTGTGATCTGAACCCAGTTAACAGTATGATAACAAAACGAAGTAGCCTCTGAAAAGATGGCTCACAACAACAATAACCCGATTTTTGTAACAATAACTATGTACAAGTATTGCAGACAATCCGCACTTGGGATGGGCGCCCAGCATCCACTACGGACTACGAGAAATAGAATTATCGGTAAGTAAATTCTTATTTTCTCTAACGTCCTAGTGGATGCTGGGGACTCAGTCAGGACCATGGGGATTATACCAAAGCTCCCAAACGGGCGGGAGAGTGCGGATGACTCTGCAGCACCGAATGAGAGAACTCCAGGTCCTCCTTAGTCAGAGTATCAAATTTGTAAAATTTCACAAACGTGTTCTCCCCTGACCACGTAGCTGCTCGGCAAAGTTGTAATGCCGAGACTCCTCGGGCAGCCGCCCCGTATGAGCCCACCTTCCTTGTGGAATGGGCATCTACATATTTCGGCTGTGGCAGGCCTGCCACAGAATGTGCAAGCTGAATTGTACTACAAATCCAGCGTGCAATAGACTGCTTAGAAGCAGGAGCACCCAGCTTGTTGGGTGCATACAATATAAACAGCAAATCAGACTTTCTGACTCCAGCCGTCCTAACTATATATATATATATATATATATATATATATATATATATATATATATATATATATATATATATATATATATATATATATTTATTTTTTAGGGCCCTGACAACGTCTAGTAACTTGGAGTCCTCCAAGTCCCTAGTAGCCGCAGGCACCACAATAGGTTGTTTCAGGTGAAAACGCTGACACCCCTTTAGGAAGAAACTGGAGACGAGTCCCAGTTCTGCCCTGTTCAAATAGAAAATTTTAATATGGGCTTTTGTAAGACAAAGCCGCCCATTCTGACAATTGCCTGGCCGAGGCCAGGGCTAACAACATGGTCACTTTCCATGTGAGATATTGGTCAACAGCATGGTCACTTTCCATGTGAGATATTTCAAATCCACAGATTTGAGCGGGTCAAACCAATATGATTTTAAGGAATCCCAACACTATGTTGAGATCTCACGGTGCCCCTAGAGGCACAAAAGAGCTGTATATGCAATACACCCTTTACAATCTGGACTTCAGGAACTGAAGTCAATTCTTTCTGGAAGAAAATCTACAGGGCCGAAATTTAAATCTTAACGAACCCCAATTTGAGGCTCAAAACACTCCTGTTTTCAGGAAGTGTAGAAATCGCCCTAGTTAAATTTTCTTCGTGGAGCCTTCCTGGCCTCACCCACGCAACATATTTTCACCACATGTGGTGATGACATTGTGCGGTCACCTCCTTCCTGACTTTGACCAGGGTAGGTATGACCTCTTATGGAATGCCTTTCCCCTTCAGGATCCGGCATTCAACCGCCATGCCGTCAAACGCAGCCGCGGTAAGTCTTGGAATAGACATGGTACTTGTTGAAGCAAGTCCCTTCTTAGCTCCCCAGGCCCTTAATCCTCTGTGAGCATCTCTTGAAGTTCCGGGTACCAAGTCCCTCTTGGCCAATCCGGAGCCACTAGTATAGTTCATACTCCTCTATGTCTTATAATTCTCACTACCTTGGTTATGAGAAACAGAGGAGGGAACACATACACTGACTGGTACACCCACGGTGTTACCAGAACATCCACGGCTATCGCCTGAAGGTCTCATGACCTGGCGGAATACCTGTCCCCTTTTTCGGGCGGCACGTCATCATGTCCACCTTTGGTCTTTGCCAACGGTCCATAATCATGCTGAAAAACTTCCCTATGAAGTTTCCACTCTCCCGGGTGGAGGTCATCCCGGAAAGAACACTGCTGACAGTGCTATCACATGATTTTCCGCCTAGCGAAAAATCCTTGCAGTTTTGTCACTGCCCTCCTGCTTCTTGTGCCGCCCTTTCTGTTTACGTGGGCGACTGCCGTGATTTACTCTTGATGCCAGAATGCAAATATGCCTCTGCGCATCACGCATATATAGAAATGCATCCTTAAAATGCTCTATAGTCAATATGTTATCCCACTGGATCAATACCGGCTGACCTTGAAGCAGAGGTCTTGCTAAGTTTAGAGCATTATAAATTTGCTCTAAGCTTATTTATGCGGAGAGAATTCTCCAGACTTAATCACACTTCCCTGGAAATTTTTTCCCTGTGTGACTGTTCCCCAGCCTCTCAGGCTGGCCTCCGTGGTCACCGGCATCCAATCCTGAATGCCGAATCTGCGGCCCTCTAGAAGATGAGCGCTCTGTAATCACCACAGGAGAGACACCCTTGTCCTTGGATATAGGGTTATCCGCTGATGCATCTGAGGATGCGATCCGGACCATTTGTCCAGCAGATCCCACTGAAGAGTTCTTGCGGGAATCTGCCGAATGGAATAGCTTCGTAATAAGCCACCATTTTTACCAGGACTCTTGTGCAATGATGCACTTACACTTTTCCTAGTTTTAGGAGGATCCCGATTAGCTCGGATAACTCCCTGGCTTTCTCCACTGGGAGAAACACGTTTTTCTGGACTGTGTCCAGAATCATCCCTAGGAACAGTAGACGTGTCGTCGGAAAAAGCTGCGATTTTGGAATATTTAGAATCCACTCGTGCTGTCGTAGAACTACTTAAGATAGTGCTACTCCGACCTCCAACTGTTCTCTGGACCTTGCCCTTATCAGGAAAGCGTCCATGTTTCTTTTAAGAAAAATCATCATTCCAGCCATTACCTTGGTAAAGACCCGGGGCGCCGTGGACAATCCAAACGGCAGCGTCTGAACTGATAGTGACAGTTCTGTACCAGGAACCTGAGGTACCCTTGGTGAGAAGGGCAAATTTGGACATGTAGGTAAGTGTCCCTGATATCCAGTGACACCATATCGTCCCCTTCTTCCTGGTTCGCTATCACTGCTCCGAGTGACTCCATCTTGATTTGAACGCTTGTACGTAAGTGTTCAAATATTTCAGATCTCACCGAGCCGGTTGGCTTCAGTACCACAATATAGTGTGGAATACTACCCCCTTCTGTAAGAGGGGTACTTTGATTATCACCTGCTGGGAATACAGCCTGTGAATTGTGTGAGGGGGAGACGTCTCGAATTTCCAATGTACACCTGGGATACTACATGTAGGATCCCGGAGTTCCCTTGCGAGTGAGCCCACTGCGTGCTGAAACTCTTGAGATGACCCCCTACCGCACCTGAGTCCGCTTGTACGGCCCCAGCGTTATGCTGCGGACTTGGCAGAAGCTGTGAGGGGCTTCTGTTCCTGGGAATGGGCTGCTTGCTGCAGTCTTCTTCCCTTTCCTCTACCCCTGGGCAGATATGACTGGCCTTTGCCCGCCTGCCCGTATGGGGACGAAAGGACTGAGACTGAAAAGACTGTGTCCTTTCTTGCCGATATGTGACTCGGGGTAACAAAAGGTGGATTTTTCAGCCGTTGCCATGGCCACCTGGTCCAATGGACCGCCCCTTTATACGGCAATACTTCCATATGCCGTCTGTAATCTGCCTCACCTGACCACTGTCGTGTCTTCGTCTGGCAGATATGTACATCACATTTACTCTTGATGCCAGAATGCAATATATGCCTCTGCGCATCACGCATATATAGAAATGCATCCTCAAAATGCTCTATAGTAAATAAAATCTTGTCCCTGTCAAGGGTATCAAAATTTTCAGTCAGGAAATCCGACCAAGCCCCCTCAGCGCTGCACATCCAGGCTGAGGCGATTGCTGGTCGTAGTATAACACCAGTATGTGTGTATATACTGATATTTTCCAGCTTCCTATCAGCTGGCTCCTTGAGGCGGCCGTATCTGGAGACGGTAACGCCATGTTTTTATAAGCGTGTGAGCGCCTTATCCACCCTAAGGTGCTTACTTCTGGCGGGAAAAGGTATACCGCCCATAACTTTCTATCGGAGGAACCCCACGTATCATCACACACTTCATTTAATTTATCTGATTCAGGCAAAACTACAAGTAGTTTATTCCCACCCTACAAAATACCCTTATTTGTGGTACTTGTGGTATCAGAAATATGTAACACCTCCTTCATTGCCCTTAACATGTAACTTGTGGCCCTAAAGGAAAAATACGTTTGTTTCTTCACCGTCGACACTGGGGTCAGTGTCCGTGTCAGTGTCTGTCGACCGACTGAGGTAAATGGGCGTTTTTACAAGCCCCTGACGGTGTCTGAGACGCCTGGACCAATACTAATTTGTCCGCCGGCTGTCTCATGTCGTCAACCGGCTTGCAGCGTGTTGACATTATCACGTAATTCCATAAGTAAGCCATCCATTCCGGTGTCGACTCCCTAGAGAGTGACATCACTATTACAGGCAATTTGCTCCGTCTCCTCACCAACATTTTCCTCATACATGTCGACACACACGTACCGACCTACAGCACACACACAGGGAATGCTCGGATAGAGGACAGGACCCACTAGCCCTTTGGGGAGACAGAGGGAGAGTTTGCCAGCACACACCAAAATGCTATAATTATACAGGGACAACCTTTATATAAGTGTTCCTCCCTTATAGCATTTAATATATATTTATATCGCCAAATCATTGCCCCCCCTCTCTGTTTTAACCCTGTTTCTGTAGTGCAGTGCAGGGGAGAGCATGGGAGCCTTCCCCTCAGCCTTTCTGTGAGGGAAAATGGCGCTGTGTGCTGAGGAGAATAAGCTCCGCCCCTTTCTCGGCGGGCTTTTCCTCCCGGTTTTTTTAATACTGGCCTGGGTTAAAATACATACATATAGCCTTAATGGCTATATGTGGTGTATTTCTTTTGCCAAATTAGGTATTTATATTGCTGCCCAGGGCGCCCCCAGCAGCGCCCTGCACCCTCCGTGACCGTGTCAGTGAGCCTGTGAGACAACAATGGCGCACAGCTGCAGTGCTGTGCGCTACCTCTATGAAGACTGTGAAGCCTTCTGCCGCCTGTCACCGGACCTCCGTCTCCGCCGTCTTCAGCGTCTGTAAGGGGGATCGGCGGCGCGGCTCCGGGACGAACCCCAGGCTGACCTGTGTTCCGACTCCCTCTGGAGCTCAGTGTCCAGTAGCCTAAGACTTCAATCCTCCTGCACGCAGGTGAGTTGCAAGTCTCTCCCCTAAGTCCCACGTTGCAGTGATCCTGTCGCCAGCAGGAATCACTGATTAGTTTAAACCTAAAAAAGACTTTTCTAAACAGCTCTATAAGAGAGCCATCCAGGTTGCACCCTTCTCGGACGGGCACAGAAACCTAACTGAGGCTTGGAGGAGGGTCATAGGGGGAGGAGCCAGTACACACCATGTGACCTAAAAAGCTTTTTAGATGTGCCCTGTCTCCTGCGGAGCCCGCTATTCCCCATGGTCCTGACGGAGTCCCCAGCATCCACTAGGACGTTAGAGAAAAGTGTTTATTACTCACTTGTGCTAATATCTGTAGGGATTTCGTCCTCCTTACGCTGCTGATCACCCCTCACATACGTTTCTTCTTCTCCCTCTATATCTTCTGTCTTCATATCAGTCACATACGTCTCTTCTTCTCCCTCTGTATCTTCTGCCTTCATATCAGTCACATACGTCTCTTCTTCTCCCTCTATATCTTCTGCCTTCATATCAGTCACATACGTCTCTTCTCCCTCTATATCTTCTGCCTTCATATCAGTCACATACGTCTCTTCTTCTCTCTCTATATCTTCTGCCTTCATATCAGTCACATACGTCTCTTCTTCTCCCTCTATATCTTCTGCCTTCATATCAGTCACATACGTCTCTTCTTCTTCCTCTATATCTTCTGCCTTCATATCAGTCACATACGTCTCTTCTTCTCTCTCTATATCTTCTGCCTTCATATCAGTCACATACGTCTCTTCTTCTCCCTCTATATCTTCTGCCTTCATATCAGTCACATACGTCTCTTCTTCTTCCTCTATATCTTCTGCCTTCAAATCAGTCACATACGTCTCTTCTTCTCTCTCTATATCTTCTGCCTTCATATCAGTCACATACGTCTCTACTCCCTTTATATTTGTAAGATCTTCACCCTAAATAACCCATATATAAATGAATGCTTTATTAATGCCGGAAATCATTACTCAGAGTAATCAGGAGACTATCAGATTATTAGACACATTGATCTGTACAGACCATATAGTGCAATGGGGCAGAAAACCTGCGAGATCATCCCAGCTAATTGGACTGACCCCTAAAACTATAACCCCATCTGCTTTCTTATACAGGGATAGATGTTTTCATGTTATCAGGGTCCTACTGTGGTGCATGGGGCTAGAGACCCCAATTACACTGCTTTCCCTGTGTATCTCATTATCACCCGGATATCCTGCACCAGCCCCATCAGAACAATAAGTACCCCTGTACATCACAGCGCGTAACCCCCTGGGGTACTAGGGCCCCAAGTTGGGAATGACGGATATAGTGTAAAGTCACTTTGGTATATTGGCGAGACCCTAAATCCCACCTACCTGATCCTCCTGTGAGATCCTGTGATTCTCCTCTGTACAGTCCTCGGAATACAAACGGGGACATCTCTCTGGGGTATCTCTGTTACTGGGTCCATCTGTAGGAGACACACAGTGACTGAGTACAGTGTATATATGTGATTATCAGATGGTGTGTGTATATAGGGGCCCCCATACCTACTCTCCCCTGTACAATACATGACAGTCTCTTCTTACCCAGTGATGTGAGGGGCCGGTGATTCTCCATCATCACGTCCTTGTACAGACCCCTGTGTTCCTCTATATACTCCTCCTCCTGCATGGAGACATAGACAGTGACATCCTGACACCTTATAGGAACCTGACACACACAGTGATACAGTCATCACCCAGACACGTCCCCTGGTGTTACTGTATAATGTCCCATTCCCAGCAGTCACCTCTCCAGTCATCACCCAGACACATCCCCTGGTGTTACTGTATAATGTCCCATTCCCAGCAGTCACCTCTCCAGTCATCACCCAGACACATCCCCTGGTATTACTGTATAATGCCCCATTCCCAGCAGTCACCTCTCCAGTCATCACCCGGACACGTCCCCTGGTGTTACTGTATAATGTCCCATTCCCAACAGTCACCTCTCCAGTCATCACCCAGACACGTCCCCTGGTGTTACTGTATAATGCCCCATTCCCAGCAGTCACCTCTCCAGTCAGCAGCTGAATGATCTTGTTGGTGAGTTCCAGGATCTTCTGGTCATTGTGACTCTCATGTATCAGTGAGTGAGGTGGAGGCACCGTGATGGGGCTCTGGGTCCTGCTCAGTCCTAAAGACACACGGGGACAGCTGCTGGGTGTCTCACATTCACTGGATGTCTTCTTTACTACTGTATAACCCTGTGTAGTGTGAGAAACAAATAACAGGTAAATTACACAATAACTGCATAGAATCACAGATCATCTCACCTACCCCAGTCATGTCCCTGTATTATTACTATAGATATAAGTGATGTCACTGTGACGCTCCCAGATCCCCTCACTTCCCCAGTCATATCCCTGTATTATTACTATAGATATAAGTGATGTCACTGTGACGCTCCCAGATCCCCTCACCTCCCCAGTCATGTCCCTATATTATTACTATAGATATAAGTTATGTAACTGTGACACTCCCAGATCCCCTCACCTCCCCAGTCAGCAGGTAGATGATCTCCAGTGTGAGATTTAGTATCCTCTCAGTCATGTGACTGCTGTAGTTCGCCATCCTCAGGGAATCAGTGACGCATCTCATCCTCATGTAACGTCTAGTAAACACTCAGTGGTCTAGAAGTATAATAATAATAATAATAATAAGAAGAAGAAACACCAGAGTACACAAGTAACATACTGTAGAAATAAAGCAATATGTAACCAATAAACCCTCCTCGCACATATATTGTTAAGTGAGGAGCATCAGTATTGTTATAAGATTACACAGGAGTCTGGGTCCAGTCACTCACATTTGCTTCAAATTGCACCAGGTTGCAGATATTTTGGTCTTAGAAGATCCCACAGTAACATAAAATAACAGGACACTAAAGACTGCTCCTCCTCTATTATAACAATAACAATAATAATACTAAAACACAACAGCCTGATCCCTCTTTATAACAACAACAACAACAACAACAACAGCTGGACACCTCTCAATATATATCTCATGCCATATAATAATTATTATAGGAATAACACTCCTATATTATATTAATAGGACAACACAGGCTGCTCCCCCTGTATAACAACAACAACAACAACAACAACAACATCAACAACAGGACACCACAGCCTGCTGCCCCTGTATAATAATTTTAACAGGACTCAACAGGCTGTTCCACCTGTACAACAACAATAATAATAACTTGACATGACAGGCTGCTCCACCTGTATTATAATAATAATAATAATAATAATAAATAATAATAAGACACCACAGGCTGCTCCACCTGTATAATAACAGTACACCACAGGCTGCTCCCCCTGAATAATAATAACAACAACATGATGACACCACAGGCTGCTCCCCTGTATAACAACAACAACAACAACAACAGGATTTTGATACCTACCGGTAAATCCTTTTCTCCTTGTCCGTAGAGGATGCTGGGGTCCACTTCATGACCATGGGGTATAGACGGTTCCGCAGGAGCCATGGGCACACTTAAGACTTTTCAATGGGTGTGAACTAGCTCTTCCCTCTATGCCCCTCCTCCAGACCTCAGTTATAGGAACTGTGCCCAGGGAGATGGAAAGGATTTACTTTAATACTAATGGTGAGATACATACCAGCTCACACCTCAACCATGCCGCACAACATGGCATTCAACATAACACACGCCAACAGGCATGAACCAATTACAGCAACATGAAGAAACTAATAAAACACAACATGTGTAACTCTAATAAACAAAACTGCAGGTAAAGTACGCACTGGGACGGGCGCCCAGCATCCTCTACGGACTAGGAGAAAAGGATTTACCGGTAGGTACCAAAATCCTGTTTTCTCATACGTCCTAGAGGATGCTGGGGTCCACTTCATGACCATGGGGTTTATACCAAAGCTCCAGTACGGGCGGGAGAGTGCAGATGACCCTGCAGCACCGATTGACCAAACTTGAGGTCTTCATCGGCCAAGGTGTCAAACTTGTAGAATTCTGCAAATGTGTTTGACCCCGACCAAGTAGCTGCTCGGCACAGTTGCAATGCCGAGACCCCCCGGGCAGCCGCCCAGGATGAGCCCACCTTCCAAGTGGACTGGGCCTTCACCGACGTCAGTAACAGCAATCCAGCCATAGTATGAGCGTGCTGAATCCTACTTCTGATCCAACGCGCAATAGTCTGCTTGGAAGCAGGACACCCAATCTTGTGTGGAGCATACAGGACAAACAAAGACTCTGTTTTCCGTATTTGAGCTGTTCTAGCGACATAAATCTTCAAAGCTCTAACCACATCTAGAGACTTTGAGTCAGTGAATGTGTCAGTAACTACTGGCACCACAATAGGTTGGTTTATGTGGAAAGATGAAACCACCTTTGGAAGAAAATGTTGACGACTTCTCAACTCTGCCCTATCTTCATGGAAAATCAGGTAAGAACTTGTGAGACAAGGCCCCCAACTCAGACACCCGCCGTGCGGATGCCAATGCCAAAAGCATCACCACTTTCCAAGTGAGATACTTCAACTCTATCTCTTGTAGAGGCTCAAACCAATTCGATTGAAGAAACTGCAACACCACATTAAGGTCCCATGGTGCCACTGGAGGCACAAATGGAGGCTGGATGTGCAGAACCCCTTTCACGAAGGTCTGAACCTCTGGAAGAGAGGCCAATTGTTTTTGGAAGAACACTGACAAGGCCGAAATCTGGACCTTGATTGACCCCAATCGGAGGCCCGCCTCCACTCCAGCCTGCAGAAAATGGAGAAAACGTCCCAACTGAAACTCTTCCATAGGAGCCTTCTTGGATTCACACCAAGACATATATTTTCTCCAAATACGGTGGTAATGTTTCAAAGTTACTCCTTTCCTGGCCTGAATAAGGGTGTGGATGACTTCCTTGGGAATACCCTTACAGGCTAGGATCCGGCGCTCAACAGCCATGCCGTCAAACGTAGCCGCGGTAAGTCTTGATACACGCATTTCCCCTGCTGCAGCAGGTCCTCGCGGAGAGGAAGAGGCCGAGTATCTTCTATGAGCAACTCCTGAAGATCTGGTTACCAAGCCCTCTTTGGCCAGTCTGGGGCAATGAAGATTGCTCGAACTCTTGTTCTCCTTATGATCCCGAGCACCTTTGGGATCAGCGGAAGTGGAGGGAAGACATACACCGACCGGAACACCCACTGGGCCACTAGCGCATCTACTGCTATTGCTTGAGGGTCTCGCGACCTAGAACAATATTTCTGAAGCTTCTTGTTGAGACGAGATGCCATCATGTCTACTTGAGGAACTACCCAAAGACTTGTCACCTCTACGAAGACTTCTTGGTGGAGGCCCCACTCTCCTGGATGGAGATCGTGTCTGCTGAGGAAGTCTGCTTCCCAGTTGTCTACTCCCGGAATGAAAATTGCCGACAGAGACTTTACATGTCTTTCTGCCCAGAGGAGGATCTTCGTCACCTCTGCCATTGCCGCTCTGCTTTTCGTTCCGCCCTGCCTGTTTATGTATGCGACTGCTGTTACATTGTCCGACTGGATCTGCACGGAATGATCTTGAAGAAGATGTACAGCTTGTTGAAGGCCGTTGTAAATGGCTCTCAATTCCAGCACGTTTATGTGAAGGCAGGCTTCCTGACTTGACCATTTTCCTTGGAAGCTTTCTCCCTGAGTGACAGCTCCCCAGCCTCAGAGACTTGCATCCGTGGTTACCAGGACCCCGTCCTGAATCCTGAACCTGCGTCCCTCCAGTAGGTGAGAACTGTGTAGCCACCACAGGAGCAAAATCCTGGCTTTTGACGACCGGATTATCTTCCGGTGCATGTGTAGGAGGACCACTTGTCCATCAGGTCCCACTGGAATACCCTGGCATGGAACCTGCCAAACTGTATGGGCTAAAACACACTACCCGGCTTTTGCCGGCCGGGAATAAGCCGGCCGGCTTTTTCCCGTGCCGGCATTGTAGTTAACAGTGTGAGGGCTAGGGTCCCTTCACACTGCACGGCCCCGGCCCGGCTGCCGAGTTGCAGCCGGGTCTCACCACTGGACGGTCCGGCTGCCGGGCGGGCGCCGGGCCGTCTTTGCAGCCAGTGAACCGTGTGTGTGAAGGGGAGCTTTCACACACACACAACGGTTTTTTTCCAAGCAGTGTCTGATGCTGCACATGCGCACAACATCACACACGGCTCAAAGCAGTGCTGTGTGACAGACTCTGCCGTTTTCTCCCGGATGGCAAAAAGCCGGACAAAGTTTGTCCGGCTTTTTGCCATCCGGGAGAAACCGGCCAGTGTGTTACAGCCCTACGGCCTCGTAGGCCGCCACCATCTTCCCCAACAACCGAATGCACTGATGGATCGGCACACTTGATGGTTTCAATATCTGTTTTACCATTTTCTGGATTTCCAGAGCCTTTTCCACCGGAAGAAATACTCTCTGAACTTCTGTTTCCAGAATCATCCCGAGAAAAGACAATCTTGTCATCGGTTCCAACTGTGACTTTTGATAATTTATGATCCAACCGTGTTGTTGGATTATTGACAGGGAGAGTGTGATGTTTTGTAACAACTGCTCCATGTATCTCGCCTTTATCAGGAGGTCGTCTAGATAAGGAATTATATTGACTCCTTTTTGACGCAGGAGAACCATCATCTCCGCCAACACCTTGGTGAATTCCCTCGGCGCCGTGGAGAGAGCGAACGGTAACATCTGGAATTGGTAATGGCAATCCTGAACCGCAAATCTCAGATAAGCCTGGTGAGGAGGATAAATGGGAACATGCAGGTAAGCATCTTTTATGTCTACAGACACCATGTAGTCCCCCTCCTACAGACTGGAAATCACTGCCCTCAGTGATTCTACTTGAAACGATTCAAGTTCAAAATGGAGATTCAGATTTTTCATGTTTAGGATCGGTCTGACCGAGCAGTCCAGCTTCGGAACTACAAAAAAGTTTGAATAAAACCCCTCCCCTTGTTGTGACAAAGGTACCAGGACTATGACCTGATCCTGACATAATTTTTGGATTGCCGCCGTTACTGCTTCCCTTTCTGGAAGAGAAGCTGGCAAGGTCGATTTGAAAAATCGGCATGGGGGAACGTCTTAAAACGCCAGCTTGTATCCCTGGGACACTATTTGCAATACCCAGGGATCCAGGCCAGACAGAATCCAACCTTGGCTGAACAGTTTGAGACGTGCCCCCACCCGAGCGGCCTCCCGCAAAGAAGCCCCAGCGTCATGCTGAAGATTTGGCAGAAGTAGGGGTAGATTTCTGCTCCTGGGAACCTGAAGCTACTGTGGACTTCTTTCCCTTTCCCCTTCCCCTACCCACAAAGAAGGGGGAACCTCTCGCTTTTTTGTATTTATTGGGCCGAAAGGACTGCATGTGCGGGTGATATGTATTTTTTGCCGGTGCAGGCGCAGAGGATAAAAATGTCTACTTACCTGCGGTAGCCGCTGAGACCAACGCATCCATCGCCAAATAAGGCCTCACCTTTATATGGGAGAGCCTCCATATTTCTTTTGGAATCTGCATCCGCGTTCCACTGGCGAATCCACAACGCCTGCCGAGCAGATACTGCCATGGTAGCGGCTTGTGAACTCAACAGTCCAATATCTTTCATCGCTTCTAGCATGTATGCGGCAGCGTCTTTGATATTCCCTAACTTAAGGAGTATCTCATCTTTATCAATTGTGTCAATTTCTGATGACACGCTTTCTGACCATTTTTCAATAGCGCGACTCACCCACGCGCTAGCAATTGTGGACCTGAGCAGCGTACCATTGGCAACATAAATGGATTTCAATGTAGTTTACATCTTTCGGTCTGCCGGCTCTTTTAGTGAAGCCGTGCCAGGTGCAGGGAGAATTACCTTCTTTGTCAACCTGGACAGTGCACTGTCTAACACAGTGGGTACTCCCATTTTTTCCTGTCCTCCACCGGGAAAGGATAAGCTATCTGAATTCTCTTGGGAATACGAAATTTATTTTCGGGATTCACCCACATCCCTTCAAAGAGTGTATTAAGCTTGTGGGAAGGAGGGAAAGTGACCTTAGATTTCTTTTCTTCATAGAAATAAGCCTTCTTCTGAGGTACAGGAGTGGCTTCCGTGACTTCCAGAACTTCCCTTATAGCCACAATCATATATTGTATATTTTTTTTTCAATTTATGATTTCTTTGGAGTCACTATCGTCGACACATGAATCAGTGTCCGCGTCGGTATCAGTATTCACAATATTTGCAAATGGTCTCTTATGTGACCCAGAGGGGTTGCCTGCGGATGGAAGAACAGAGCCCTGAAAAATCACATCATCCACAGATTTTCTCCAGCACTCAGCATGAGATTCAGACTTATCTAATCTCCTATTGATATGATGCATACTATCACGTATTTCTTTCACCCATGCAGGCTCTTGGTGTGCCCACAGCGCCACCACATTACACTTCTGTGACCCTAAAATTATTTCCGAGGAGGAGGAACTCCCTGCCTCTGACATGTCTTACACACGTCGTGTACAACACACACACAGACACACTGGGACTTATAGGGTACAGACCCACAGTAAAATCTGTCAGAGGGACACAGTTTAGGAGCAGCCAGTTCACAACCCCAGCGCCAGTTTCTAATGCCTGTGAACACAGAATGCCCACTGACATGCAGTGCTTTTTACACAGTAAAACACACTTGTAAAGCACCAAATTCGCTTGTGCCCCCCCCCCCCCCCTGTTTTGCACCCTGATACTTGTAGTCAGAAGTGAAGGAGTACCAGCGATGTCTCTGCAGCCTGAGGAGAGAGAAAATGGCGCTGAGCAGTGTGCTGGCTGCCTGAGGAAGAAGCTCCGCCATTTTTACCTCAGAAACTTTTCATAATATTTATACTGGCAGGGGTAGGGCTGTGCCTGGGCATCTTATGCCCCCTTTTTGCCAGTTTCTAGGAGGTGTTTTTGCTGCCCAGGGCGCCCCCCGCGCCCTGCAGTGCCTGTGTGTGTTGGCAGCAATGGCGCACTGCGCTCCCGCCAGCCGCGCTGTACTTCAGCAGTCACTTTTCTTGATTGAAGATCTGTCTTTTTCTACTCACCTGTCTTCTGACTTCTGGCTCTGTGAGGTGGGTGACGGCGTGCTGTGGGAGTGAGCATCTAGACACGGCTAGTGTTCAGTACCCTTCAGGAGCTAACGGTGTCCTGTCAGCCAGAAGCAGAGCCATGAAACTCTTCAGGAAGTTGGTTCCTACTTCTGCCAACTCAGTCCCACGAAGCAGGGAGACTGTTGCCAGCAGATCTCCCTGAAAATAAAGAACCTAACATAAGTCTTTTCAGAGAAGCTCAGTAGAGCTCCCCTGGAGTGCATCCAGTCTCCCTGGGCACATTTCTAAAACTGAAGTCTGGAGGAGGGGCATAGAGGGAGGAGCCAGTTCACACCCATTGAAAAGTCTTAAGAGTGCCCATGGCTCCTGCGGTACCATCTATACCCCATGGTCATGAAGTGGACCCCAGCATCCTCTAGGACGTATGAGAAAATAATAATAATAATAATATTTTAAACCTACCGGTAAATCTTTTTCTCCTAGTCCGTAGAGGATGCTGGGGACTCCGTAAGGACCATGGGGTATAGACGGGCTCCGCAGGAGACATGGGCACTATAAAGAACTTTTAGTATGGGTGTCCACTGGCTCCTCCCTCTATGCCCCTCCTCCAGACCTCAGTTAGAGAACTGTGCCCAGAGGAGATGGACAATACGAGGAAAGGACTTCGTAAATCTAAGGGCAAGATTCATACCAGCCCACACCAATCATACCATATAACCTGGAACTATGCAACCAGTTAACACAGAGATGGGGAACCTTCGGCCCTCCAGCTGTTGTTGAACTACACATACCAGCATGCCTTGCTACAGTTTTGCTATATGGCATGCTAAAACTGTTGCAGGGCATGCTGGGATGTGTAGTTCAACAGCTGGAGGGCCGAAGGTTCCCCATCCCTGAGTTAACAGTATGAACAAAAAACAGCATCAGTCCAAGACTGATCTTAACATAACCCTTATGTAAGCAACAACTATATACAAGTCTTGCAGAGTAAGTCCGCATCCTCTACGGACTAGGAGAAAAAGATTTACCGGTAGGTTTAAAATCGTATTTTCTCTTACGTCCTAGAGGATGCTGGGGACTCCGTAAGGACCATGGGGTTTATACCAAAGCCCCAAACCGGGCGGGAGAGTGCGGATGACTCTGCAGCACCGATTGAGCAAACGCGAAGTCCTCATCAGTCAGGGTATCAAACTTGTAGAATTTAGCAAAAGTGTTTGAACCCGACCAAGTAGCTGCTCGGCACAACTGTAAAGCCGAGACCCCTCGGGCAGCCGCCCAAGAAGAGACCACCTTCCTAGTGGAATGGGCCTTAACTGAATTTGGTAACGGCAATCCAGCCGTAGAATGATCCTGCTGAATCATGTTACAGACGGGCGCCCAGCATCCTCTACGGACTACGAGAAAAAGATTTACCGATAGGTTTAAAATCTTATTTTCTCTAATGTCCTAGAGGATGCTGGGACTCCGTAAGGACCATGGGGATTATACCAAAGCTCCCAAACGGGCGGGAGAGTGCGGATGACTCTGCAGCACCGATTGAGCAAACATGAGGTCCTCCTCAGCCAGGCTATCAAACTTATAGAACGGTTATGATTCCCGTACTCCAGACCAGAGGAGATCTTATGGCAGAGGTCTGAGTACTGGGAAGATATGCTGGTTGTGGGAGCAGGAGAGCCTAGTAACCCCTGGCGCCCTAACTCCGTTGTCTCGCCCGTGTTATCAGAAATCCCCTGCGAGACTATGGTTGCTTGAGCCCATGGCAGCCGCGTTCGAAGGGCGGATTATGTCTGCCCAACCCCGATGCCCCCACAGGTCTTAATGGGAGACAAAGGGAAATCCGAGACAGGGTGATAACAAGGGGCCCTCTGACTAAGCAACCAGGCCAGGGGTTACAAGCTAACTAACTTAAACCAAAAGGTATGTGCGGACTAGCCGCCAGGGAAAAGGACAACCAAAGATCCACTGATCCGTTACTCCTATCCAGCACCGCTGGATGCCAGAGTGGATCTGTGGGAGCGGAATCCTCCGCAAAAGCTCCAGAACACAAAAATACTAAATAATAAACAGTAAGCGGACAAGCCGCAACACACGGCTGCGCCGCGACTCACGAACACCACAGGATGTTAAAGGTGCTCGGTCAGACTCCAGGAATAGATTACAAATTTCCGAGTACAGGACCACTGAGGACAGGAACAACCGGATTGAGCAGGACTGGAAACTCTCTGCAACTGACACAGGCAAACAGGAAGCTATCACCGGCGTCTGTGAGAAGTCCAAAGGGTGCTTATAACTGTGAGCTCCCCAATCAGGAGCCAGACTGGGTAATCACAAGTAATGCCGTGCAGCTTGCATGCTGCACGGCCAGCACACCATAATACAATTAGAACAGACCCAGCAACGGGGAACGCGGCCCGAACGTGGCGTCCCCGTTGCTAGGGTCAGAGCGGCTCCGTGCGCCCGGCGTCTAGCGTTGCCAGGGAGCCGGCGGCTGTACGCGCACGGCGTCCCTGGTTGCTAGGCGCCGGGCCGCACCGACGAGCGGACCCCGGCGCCTAACAGTACCCCCCCCTTGAGGAGGGGTCAAGGAACCCCTAAAGCCAGGTTTCTGAGGAAATTCTCGAAAAAATGCCCTTTTGAGCCTCGGGGCATGAAGATCCTCATCCAGGACCCAAGACCTTTCCTCTGGCCCATAACCTCTCCAATGTACCAAAAAATAAAGCCGACCCCGGGACAACTTGGAATCGAGAACCTTCTCCACCAAGAACTCCTGCTGACCCTGTACATTTATTGGTGATCTCCCCTGAGATATTTTACGAGGAAATCTACTGGACGAAACATATGGTTTCAGCAATGAGCAATGGAAGGTATTTCCGATCCGTAAAGTTTTTGGTAAACGTAACCGGAAAGCAACTGGATTGACTTTTTTGATAATGTGAAATGGTCCAATAAATTTAGGACCCAATCTGGCTGAGGTTTGTCGAAGTTTAATGTTGCGAGTCGACAACCACACCCTATCTCCTACTTTAAAAGTGCACGGCCGCCGGAGCCTGTCAGAAAATCTTTTTTCCCGGAATGCCGCTTTTCTGAGAGCCAGGTGCACTTTTCTCCAAATAAGTTTAAGATGAGAGGTCAGGGCCAGTGAGGAGACAGAGGAATGTTGAAAAAATGAATTAGCTCTGGGGTGAAAACCAAAAACTGCAAAAAATGGAGACACATTGGTGGAAGAATGACAGGCATTATTATAAGCAAACTCCGCCAATGGAAGAAACTCAGACTAGTCATTTTGGAGTTTGGCCGAGTACAAACGCAAATATTGTTTTAGAGATTGATTAACTCGCTCAGTCTGCCCATTGGATTGGGGATGATAGCCGGACGTTAAAGATAATTTCATCTTTAATGAAGCACAAAAAGACTTCCAAAATTGTGCAATGAATTGTGGACCCCGATCAGAAACAATATCAGTGGGTAAGCCATGGAGTCTGAAAACATGGCGGAGGAACAAGACTGCCAATCCCTGGGCAGATGGCAATCGGGGAAGAGCAATGAAATGGGCCATTTTGCTAAAACGGTCCACTACCACCCATATGACTCGGCATCCGGCTGACAGAGGGAGGTCCACCACAAAATCCATGGAGATATGCGACCATGGCCTAAGAGGAACATTCAAGGGCATAAGTTGACCGATAGGCAAAGAACGGGGAACTTTATGCTGTGCACAGACCTGACACGAAAAAACAAACTCTTTAATGTCTTTGGAAAGACCAGGCCACCATACTGAGCGGGAGACTAATTCCAAAGTCTTAGCGATTCCCGGATGCCCGGCAACTTTGCTATCATGAAACTCCGTCAAAACAGTTGCTCTCAAAAACTCAGGGACAAAAAGACGACCAGCAGGAGTATTTCCAGGAGCTTGATGTTGAAGCAGCTTTAACTGGGTAAATACATCCTGTGTGAGGCCTGCCCGAATGACTGAAGACGGAAGTATGGGAGTAACAGGACTGTTGTCTTGAACTGGAAGAAAACTGCGTGACAGGGCATCTGCCTTAGTATTCTTGGAACCTGGCCTGAAGGGGATAATGAATATGAAACGAGTAAAAAATAAAGCCCAACGAGCCTGCCGGGCATTCAGTCGTTTAGCTGATTCAATGTATTGAAGATTTTTGTGATCAGTCAAAACTGAAATGGTATGAGTCGCTCCTTCAAGCCAATGCCTCCACTCCTCGAAAGCCCATTTAATAGCCAGCAATTCCCGGTTACCAACATCGTAGTTGGATTCTGCAGATGAGAATTTCCTGGACATAAAGGCACAAGGATGTAATTCAAGGGAATCCGGATCCTTCTGAGATAGGATAGCCCCTACTCCAACCTCCGAGGCATCAACCTCAACAATGAAAGGCAATTCTGGGTTGGGATGTCTGAGGACAGGGGCTGAGACAAAGGCTTGTTTCAAGGCCTGATAAGATAACTCAGCTTCACGTGACCAATTGGTAGGATCTGCTCCCTTCTTAGTCAGTGCCACAATGGGAGCAACTAGGTCAGAGAAAGAGTGAATAAATCTTCTATAGTAGTTCGCAAACCCTAAAAAGCGCTGAATTGCTTTTAAGTTGGTGGGTTGCGCCCAACTAAGGATGGCTTGGAGCATCTTTGGTTACATACAGAATCCCCGAGGGGAAATAATGTACCCTAAAAAGGATACCTCCGTGACATGAAATTCACACTTCTCCAGCTTGGCATATAGGTGATTTTCACGTAATTTTTTTAGAACCTGACGCACCTGGGTAACATGTTGTTCTACAGAGTCAGAATATATCAAAATATCGTCTAAGTAGACTACAACGAATCTTCCAAGAAATTCACGGAGCACATCGTTAATGAGATCCTGGAAAACTGCCGGAGCGTTAGACAGGCCGAATGGCATAACCAGATACTCATAGTGGCCTGACTGAGTACTGAATGCCGTTTTCCACTCATCCCCTGACTTGATTCTGATGAGGTTATATGCTCCTCTCAGGTCAATCTTAGAAAAAAATCACAGCCGAACGTAGCTGATCAAAGAGGACAGAGATCAGCGGCAGAGGGTAAGTATTCTTTACTGAGATTTTATTCAAAGCTCTAAAGTCAATGCAGGGTCTGAGTGAACCATCCTTCTTCTCTACGAAGAAGAAACCTGCACTTAAAGGGGATTTAGATGGCCTGATAAATCCTTTCCCAAGGCTTTCTTTCACATACTCATTCATGGCCACAGTTTCAGGACCAGACAATGCATATAACCTTCCTTTAGGCAACGTGGCACCAGGGATTAGCTCAATGGCACAATCATAAGGCCTATGGGGAGGCAGAATATCCGCATTGCCCTTGGAAAATACATCAACAAAATCCTGGTATTCCACAGGAATGGGTGCGGGAACGGCGGCAGCTACTCGGATAGGAAGCGTAATACATTCTTTATTACAGATGGTACCCCATTGTAAGATCTCCCCCGACTGCCAATCAATGATGGGATTATGAAAGGCCAGCCAAGGGTGACCCAGAACCACAGGAACTGCTGGACAATGGGTAAGGAAAAACTCAATCTTTTCAGAATGCAGGGCTCCTACCGAAAGTACAACGGGAGGTGTACAGAGAGAAATAACCCCATTGGACAAGGGACTCCCATCCAAACCATGCATGGTGACACACCTACCCAAGGTTAACTGAGGAATACCTAAGGCCTTGGCCCATGTTAAATCCATAAAGTTCCCTGCAGCTCCACTGTCCACAAAAGCAGAGACCGAGGAACAGAGGCTGCCAAAGGAAACTTTAGCAGGAACTAACAGTGAATTATTTGAGGAGATAAGCTGCAGACCAAAGTGAACCCCCTCACAACTCACTTGGTCGGGAAGTTTCCCGACTTGTTCGGACAACTACGGGCAAAATGTCCCTTACCTCCACAGTATAAACAAAGACCAGAATTTTGCCTCCTGGTTCTTTCTTCAGGAGACAATTTGGAGAGACCTATCTGCATAGGCTCCTCCATGTCCACAGGAATGGAAAAACACAAGGAGTAGACCCGACAGATGCTCCTTTTTCAGCCCTCCGCTCTCTGAGCCGACGATCTATCTTAATAGAGAGCTCCATGAGTTTATCGAGAGTCTCAGGAGCGGGATACTGAAGGAGACTGTCTTTTATAGATTCAGATAAGCCGAGGCGAAACTGACTGCGCAGGGCTGGGTCATTCCATCCACAGTCGTTCGACCAACGGCGAAACTCCGTACAATAAATCTCTGCGGGATTCCTACCCTGTCTGAGAGCACGCAACTGACTCTCAGCAGACGCCTCTCTATCAGGGTCGTCATACAATAGCCCTAAAGATTTTAAAAAGGCGTCTACAGACAATAAGGCCGGATCGTCTGTCTTTAAACCAAAAGCCCAGGTCTGAGGATCCCCCTGAAGCAGAGAAATAATAATTCCAACCCGCTGAGCCTCCGTACCTGAGGAGACTGGTCTTAAACGAAAATAAAGTTTACAAGACTCTTTAAAATTAAAAAACTGTTTTCTATCCCCAGAAAAACGGTCAGGCAGATGCATTTTTGGTTCAGGGATGACCCTCGGGGAAGTCCGTAACAGATCTTCCTGTGACCTCACCCGGAGGGAAAGATCCTGAACCATCTGAGTAAGTTCTTGAATCTGACTAACTAGAAGCTGGCCAGGATTTGGCCCAACACCGGTGGGATTCATGAGGCCGACAAAATCTCCCAACTGAATAAGTGGAAAAAAAATTAACTCCTGTTAATTTTAATTTTTTTTTTTGTCTGGCCGGTGATAATGTTATGATTCCCGTACTCCAGACCAGAGGAGATCTTATGGCAGAGGTCTGAGTACTGGGAAGATATGCTGGTTGTGGGAGCAGGAGAGCCTAGTAACCCCTGGCGCCCTAACTCCGTTGTCTCGCCCGTGTTATCAGAAATCCCCTGCGAGACTATGGTTGCTTGAGCCCATGGCAGCCGCGTTCGAAGGGCGGATTATGTCTGCCCAACCCCGATGCCCCCTCAGGTCTTAATGGGTGACAAAGGGAAATCCGAGACAGGGTGATAACAAGGGGCCCTCTGACTAAGCAACCAGGCCAGGGGTTACAAGCTAACTAACTTAAACCAAAGGTATGTGCGGACTAGCCGCCAGGGAAAAGGACAACCAAAGATCCACTGATCCGTTACTCCTATCCAGCACCGCTGGATACCAGAGTAGATCTGTGGGAGCGGAATCCTCCGCAAAAGCTCCAGAACACAAAAATACTAAATAATAAACAGTAAGCGGACAAGCCGCAACACACGGCTGCGCCGCGACTCACGAACACCACAGGATGTTAAAGGTGCTCGGTCAGACTCCAGGAATAGATGACAAATTTCCGAGTACAGGACCACTGAGGACAGGAACAACCGGATTGAGCAGGACTGGAAACTCTCTGCAACTGACACAGGCAAACAGGAAGCTATCACCGGCGTCTGTGAGAAGTCCAAAGGGTGCTTATAACTGTGAGCTCCCCAATCAGGAGCCAGACTGGGTAATCACAAGTAATGCCGTGCAGCTTGCATGCTGCACGGCCAGCACACCATAATACAATTAGAACAGACCCAGCAACGGGGAACGCGGCCCGAACGTGGCATCCCCGTTGTTAGGGTCAGAGCGGCTCCGTGCGCCCGGCGTCTAGCGTTGCCAGGGAGCCGGCGGCTGTACGCGCACGGCGTCCCTGGTTGCTAGGCGCCGGGCCGCACCGACGAGCGGACCCCGGCGCCTAACAAGAACTTTGCAAAGGTGTTTGACCCCGACCAAGTAGCAGCTCGGCACAGCTGTAGTGCCGAGACCCCTCGGGCAGCCGCCCAAGAAGAGCCCACCTTCCTAGTGGAATGGGCTTTAACCGATTTCGGTAACGGCAATCCCGCCGTAGAATGCGCCTGCTGAATCGTGTTACAGATCCAGTGAGCAATAGTCTGCTTCGAAGCAGGCGCGCCAATCTTGTTGGCTGCATACAGGACAAACAGAGCCTCTGTTTTCCTAACCCTAGCCGTCCTGGCCACATAAATCTTTAAAGCCCTGACTACATCCAGGGACTTGGAGTCTTCCAAGTCACTCGTAGCCACAGGCACCACGATAGTTTGGTTCATATGAAATGAAGACACCACTTTAGGCAAAAATTGAGGACGAGTCCTCAATTCTGCTCTATCCACATGGAAAATCAAATATGGGCTCTTGTGAGACAAGGCCGCCAATTCGGACACCCGACTTGCAGATGCCAAGGCCAATAACATGACCACATTCCAAGTGAGAAACTTTAATTCAACAGTTTGAAGAGGATCAAACCAGTGTGATTTAAGGAACTGTAACACCACGTTAAGGTCCCATGGTGCCACTGGGGGCACAAAAGGAGGCTGGATGTGCAGCACTCCCTTCACAAAAGTTTGGACTTCTGGGAGAGAAGCCAATTTCTTCTGAAATAAGATAGATAGGCTCCATTAAAGGTACAGATTTCGGCCCTAACTTCAGGCCCATATCCACTCCTGTCTGTAGGAAGTGGAGAATACAGCCCAGATGAAAATCTTCCGTAGAAGCATTCTTGGTTTCACACCAAGAGACATACTTCCTCCAGTATCCACTGTGGTTTGCTTCCGAAAGTGGATACCTTTGCAAGGTGTGCTGAAGGAGGCGGGACTTGCAAAGGTATCCACTTTCGGAAGCAAACCACAGTGATTGTAAGAGCAGTTGCGGGTCCGTTCTCCCCGTCAGCCGTCCATACCAATATACAGCTTCAACTTCTTAGTGAATTTACGGCTCCCTCTCCTCTACGGCATTCGCATCAGTGGGCACTGCAGGACACACAGCCGAGGACGCTCGGCTTTGGACCAGCCCACATAAGGAGAGGTATCAACTCACTTTCATCATCCTACTTTGTGCTTACAATCGGGACTGCCCGTTATAATTGCCTTATAAGTCATACACTCAGCTGAGCTTTTTCACGATATCTTCAGCATCCAGCTTTGTGCCTATAATTTCGGGACTGCCCGTTGTTAATTGCTCCATAATGAACATATCAGCTGAGCTTCATACTATGTGTGGACATTTACTCAGAGAATTAAAACAGCTGTCGCTCCATTGAGGGGGATATACTGATTCGAGGTGTGCTTTTTATCTATGCATTTTTAATGTTTTATGTATTGTTATAATTTGATTGTTAATCAATTGTCTTATTGCATTTATGGTTAATAAATCTATCCTATATACATCGGCTCTTATACCCCTTCTTTGTTTTTACCGGTATATTGCGCAGCTGTTTCTTTTGTTTAATCTGTTTCCTTATAAACACTCACATAGTGTTTTTCAGCTGCGCATCTATCAGGGAAATCTGTTTTTTATTTATTAGTTATCTATTCCTGAGGCGCTGTGAAAGCAGTTTATTGGTCTTCTATCTCTGGATCTCTCCTTTATCAGGAGATCGTCCAAGTATGGGATAATTGTGACTCCTTGTCTGCGCAGGATCACCATAATTTCCGCCATTACCTTGATGAAAATCCTCGGGGCCGTGGAAAGCCCAAACGGCAACGTCTGAAACTGGTAATGACAGTCCTGTACAGCGAATCTCAGGTACTCCTGATGAGAGGGATATATGGGAACATGAAGGTACGCATCCTTTATGTCTAGCGACACCATAAAATCCCCCCCTTCCAGGCTGGATATTACAGCTCGGAGCGATTCCATCTTGAGTTTGAATCGTTTCAAGTACAGGTTTAGGGATTTTAGATTTAAAATGGGTCTGACCGAACCATCCGGCTTCAGGACCACAAACAGGGTCAAATAATATCCTTTTTCCTGGTGGTGCAGGGGAACCCTGACAATCACTTGCTGTTGACACAGTGTTTGAATTGCATTTAACACTACTTACCTCTCTGGAGAAGAAGCTGGTAAGGCCGACTTGAAAAATCGGTGCGGGGGCACCTCTTCGAATTCCAGCCTGTAGCCTTGGGAAACAATTTCCATCACCCAAGGATCCACGTCTGACCGAACCCAGACCTGGCTGAAGAGTCGAAGGCGTGCCCCCACCGGTGCGGACTCCCGTAGGGGAGCCCCAGCGTCATGCGGTGGATTTTGTAGAAGCCGGGGAGGACTTCTGCTCCTGGGAACCAGCCGAAGCAGGTGTTCTTTTTCCTCTACCCTTACCTCTGGTAAGGAAGGAGGAGCCCCGACCTCTTCTGTACTTTTGCGACCGAAAGGACTGCATCTGATACGGTGGGGTTTTCCTATGCTGTTGGGGAACAAAAGGTAAAAAAGGTAGATTTACCCGCTGTAGCTGTGTAAACCAGGTCCGCGAGCCCCTCCCCAAACAACACTTCACCCTTGTAAGGTAAAACCTCCATATGCTTTTTTGAGTCTGCATCACCCGTCCATTGGCGGGTCCATACGGCTCGTCTCGCAGAAATAGCCATGGCATTGGCTCTGGAACCCAGCAATCCAATGTCTCTTTGAGCTTCTCTCATATATAAGACCGCGTCCTTAATATGGGCTAAAGTTAATAAAACGGTATCCCTATCTAGGGTATCAAGGTCAGCTGACAAGGTATCTGTCCAAGCTGCAACTGCGCTACATACCCATGCCGACGCAATTGCCGGTCTGAGCAAAGCACCAGTATGTGTATAAATAGACTTTAAAGTAGTCTCCTGCTTGCGGTCTGCAGGATCCTTGAGGACCGCCGTGTCTGGAGATGGCAGCGCCACCTTTTTGGACAGGCGTGTTAAAGCCTTGTCCACTCTGGGAGAGGATTCCCAACGTACCCTGTCCTGCGTAGAGAAAGGGTACGCCATAAGAACCCTTTTGGGAATCTGCAGTCTCTTATCTGGAGTTTCCCAAGCCTTCTCAAATAACTCGTTAAGTTCATGAGATGGGGGAAAGGTTACTACTTGCTTCTTCCCCTTAAACATGTGCACCCTCGTGTCGGGAACAGATGGTTCATCAGTGATATAAAAAACATCCTTTATTGCAATTATCATACATTGAATACTTTTTGTCACCCTAGGGTGCAATCTAGCTTCATCATAGTCAACACTGGAGTCAGACTCTCTGTCGGTATCCGTGTCTACTATTTGTGACAAGGGACGTTTCTGAGACCCTGAAGGGCCCTGTGAGTCGGTCCAATCCGTGGATTGACCCCCTGTTGTGTCCCTGGCCTCTGCTTTGTCCAGTCTCTTATGTAATGATGCCACACTTGCATTTAACATATGCCACATATCCATCCACTCTTGAGTCGGCACCACTGACAGGGACTCAGCACTCATCTGCTCCACCTCCTCCTTGGACGAGCCTTCCGCTTCAAACATGCCGACACGCATGCACTGACACCCCACACACACCGGGATATAACTATAAGGGGACAATCCCCCAACCAGGCCCTTTGGAGAGAGAGAGTATGCCAGCACACACCCAGCACCCCTTATACTGGAATAACACCAGATAGCGCTTTTCAGTTATAATAAACAATCTCCCCACTCACTGCGCCAATAATTGTGCCCCCCTCCTGTTTTTCAGCCCTCTGATCCGTGTTCAGCAGGGGAGAGTCCGGGGAGCCAGCGTCTCTGCAGCTTCTGTGGAGAAAATGGCGCTGGTTAGTGCTTAGGGATCAAGCTCCGCCCCCTCCAGCGGCGGGCTTCGGTCCCGCTCTATATTGCAAAAAATGGCGGGGGTTTTACTATTTTCTGCCTCCGCAGCCTAATGTATACTAATATGCCAGCCTTGAAGTTTATTGCTGCCCAGGGCACCCCCCCTGCACCCATCTGTGCCTGCTCTGTGTGTGTTGTGTGGGAGCAATGGCGTGAAGATCTGAAGTCTTCTGCCGCTTTTGAAGGCTTCTTTCTTCTTATACTCACCCGGCTTCTATCTTCCGGCTCTGTGAGGAGGACGGCGGCGCGGCTCTGAGACGAACGGCGAGGGGAGACCTGCGTTCCCATCCCTCTGGAGCTAATGGTGTCCAGTAGCCTAAGAAGCAAAGCCTATCATTTAAGTAGGACTGCTTCTTTCTCCTCAGTCCCACGATGCAGGGAGCCTGTTGCCAGCAGGGCTCCCTGAAAATAAAAAACCTAACAAGATTCATTTATCAGAGAAACTCTGGAGAGCTCCTCTGTAATGCACCCAGTCTCCTCTGGGCACAGTTCTCTAACTGAGGTCTGGAGGAGGGGCATAGAGGGAGGAGCCAGTGCACACCCATACTAAAAGTTCTTTATAGTGCTCATGTCTCCTGCGAAGCCCGTCTATACCCCATGGTCCTTACGGAGTCCCCAGCATCCTCTAGTACGTAAGAGAAAATAGGATACCACAGGCTGCTCCCCCTGTATAATAATATTAACAGGACACCACAGGATGCTCCACCTGTATAAGAATAACAGGACACCACAGGCTGCTCCCTCTGTACAATAATATTAACTGAATACCACAGGCTGCTCCACCTGTATAGTAACAACAGGACAACACAGGCTGCTCCACCTGTATAGTAACAACAGGACACCACAGGCTGCTCCACCTGTATAGTAACAACAGGACACCACAGGCTGCTCCCCCTGTATAAGAAATACAGGACACCACAGGCTGCTCCCCCTGTATAGTAAGACGCCATTACCTGATCTCCACGGACACTCGAAGGCTGCAGCAGTCGATAGAAACTCACTTCCTGTGTGTGGAAGTAAGGCCGGAAGTAAACTGTAATCGGCACAGGCTGCTACCTAGCGTCTGGCCCCTCCCCTCCTACACCCCGGCCACAGCACCGCCCTCTGTAACGAATATTACTATACATGTCCTCAGTGCAGGAGGCCGTCGGCCATTTTCTTGTAGACCAATTATGCAGCTGCTGCAGCAGCAATAGGTTCCCTGGTCGTGTAGTGACGTCAGGAGCGGCGGCCATTTTCCCCTGGTCTGCGCTCCGATTTACTTCTATCATTCCCAGAACACAAGGCAGCAGGAGCAGAGAGCAGCCATTGCTGTGTCTGGCAGCAGGTAATGATATTATTACATACTTTGCCTACCTGACCCTCTCCATGAGGGAGAAAATGCTCTGTTCCTGGACTTTCCTGTATGATTGCCATCACCTGTGGTGAAACACCTTTCTTATCAATTAGCTAGCTCACCACAGGTGATGGCAATCATACATTACCAGGAAAGTCCAGGAACAGAGCATTTTCTCCCTCATGGAGAGGGTCAGGTAGGCAAAGTATGTATTATTATTATTATTCTTCTATGGGCTGAGCAGCTCTGGTGTCAGGTTGCTGTACTACAGGGGGAGCAGCCTCTGGTGCCTTGTTATGGTGCAGCTGGAGCAGCCTCTGGTGCTGCATTATCCCTGTACAGGTGGCTGACACTCTAGTGTCCTATTCCTGTAATAAAGGTGGCACAGACCCCTCCGTTACCGTAATTCAGGTGGCGCAGACCCTGACGCTACCGTAATACAGGTGTAATATGCCGCTATGACAATACTGTCTCCAGTAATGATATAAATAGGCTCTGATACATCCTATACTGTCACATCTGTCTTGTCTTGAACCTGCCAGTAGATATTTCCGTCACTCCCCAGCAGGTGCCTCCCCTGTGATTATTAAAATCATACAAAGAAGATACTTATGACACATAGTCTGTGTCATAAGTATCTTCTTTATTTAATTGTAATAATTTGATGCATTTAAATTAGTTTGGGAGGCTGATAACAGTGCCTCCCATAGATAATGGAAATGGGGGCAGAGCAGGGGGCGGGACCAAGCACTGGGCTGTAAAAGCCGATGAAAAAAGATAGGGAAAGCGGCACTGCAAAAAGTGCCTCGCTGACAGGGGCACCACCCCCATGTCAGCGAGGCACCTGTTATTGGGCAGCGGATCCAGTGCTGGATCCGCTGTCCAATCTCCCACACGACGCTGGAGGCAGAAGAGGCCGCGGGACGCGGCGGCTGTGACTGGCGTTGGAGCGACGGGCCTGAAGCAGGAGTGAGGGGTGAGTTTTCTCTTTGCGTTGTCTTAAAATGTCACGCAGCTAAGTCCCCGCAGTGCTCACCTCTCCACCTGGCCCAACAGCCGCTGCCGCCTCCTTCCTAGCTGTGACACTCAGACTGTCGCCAGGCGTCCCGTTACTAAGCAACAGGCGGGAGCTCCGCTGTCAGTGAGTGAGTGAGCGAGCGAGCATGTTCCTTCTCTCTCTCTCTCTCTCTCTCTCCTGTTTTCATTCATTTTTACAGGTGCCCCTATTGGATTCTAGTGGACAAGTGGACGTGACCGTCGTGGGATGTAGGTAAGTATGTGTGAGTGTGTAAGTGTGTTCTAATAATAGGATTTCTCTTACGTCCTAGAGGATGCTGGGGACTCCGTAAGGACCATGGGGTATAGACATGGGCACTGTAAAGCTTTGGAATGGGTGTGCACTGGCTCCTCCCTCTATGCCCTTCCTCCAGACCTCAGTTAGATTCTGTGCCCAGAGGAGAATGGGTGCTCTACTGGGGAGCTCTCCAGAGTTTCTCTGAAAAAGAATTTTGTTAGGTTTTTTTATTTTCAGCGAGCACTGCTGGCAACAGGCTCACTGCATCGTGGGACTGAGGAGAGAGAAGCAGACCTACTTAAATGATAGGCTCTACTTCTTAGGCTACTGGACACCATTAGCTCCAGAGGGATGGGAACGCAGGTCTCCCCTCGCCGTTCGTCTCAGAGCCGCGCCGCCGTCCTCCTCACAGAGCCGGAAGATAGAAGCCGGGTGAGTATAAGAAGAAAGAAGACTTCAGATCACGTTACACACACGGCAGGCACTGATGGGTGCAGGGCGCAGGGGGGGCGCCCTGGGCAGCAATATAAACTTCTGTATTGGCATGTTTTTCACATATGGGCTGCGGAGTCAGTAGATATGTACATCCCCCGCCATTAATTGTAATTTTGAGCGGGACCGAAGCCCGCCACTAGAGGGGGCGGAGCTTGGTCTCACAGCACTAACCAGCGCCATTTTCTCCACAGTGATCTGAAGAGAAGCTGGCTCCCCGGACTCTCCCCTGCAGAACGATTACACAGGGCTGAAAGAGAGGGGGGGGGGGCACATTTAGGCGCAGTGAGTGTATTGCACTGTTAATATATATATAAAAGCGCTATATCTGGGAATTGTTTCCAGTGTCAGTTGGCGCTGGGTGTGTGCTGGCATACTCTCTCTCTGTCTCTCCAAAGGGCCTGGTTGGGGAACTGTCCCCTTATAGATATATCCCTATGTGTGTGTGCGGGTGTCGGTACACGTGTGTCGACATGTCTGAAGTGGACGGCTCATCCAAGGAGGAGGTGGAGCAGATGATTGTGGTGTCTCCGTCGGCAACGCCGACTCATGATTGGTATGATATGTGGAATATTTTAAATGCTAATGTGACCTTATTACATAAGAGAATGGACAAAGCTGAGTCCAGGGAAACAGCAGGGAGTCAATCCGCGGATGTGGCTGGGTCACAGGGCCCGTCAGGGTCTCAAAAGCGTCCATTATCACAAATAGTAGACACTGATACCGACACGGATTCTGACTCCAGTGTCGACTATGATGAGGCAAGTTTACACCCTAAGGTGGCCAAAAGTATTCATTATATGATTATGGCAATAAAAGATGTTTTGCGTATCACTGATGACCCCTCTGTCCCTGACACGAGGGTACACATGTTTAAGGGAAAGAAACCTGAGGTAACGTTTCCTCCATCTCATGAACTGAACGAATTGTTTGAAAAAGCTTGGGAAACTCCAGACAAAAAACTGCAGATTCCCAAGAGGATCCTTATGGCATATCCTTTCCCTGCAAAGGACAGGATACGGTGGGAATCCTCGCCCAGGGTGGACAAGGCGTTAACGCGTCTGTCCAAGAAGGTGGCGCTACCATCTCCAGACACCGCGGCCCTTAAGGATCCTGCGGATCGTAGACCGGAAACTACCTTAAAGTCTATTTATGCACATACGGGTGCTTTACTCAGACCGGCAATAGCATCAGCATGGGTCTGTAGCGCTGTTGCAGCATGGACAGATATCTTGTTGGCTGACATGGATACCCTGGACAAGGATACCATTGTACTGACTTTAGATCACATTAAGGACGCAGTCTTGTATATGAGAGACGCTCAAAGAGACGTGGGGCTGCTTGGTTCCAGAGCCAACTCCATGGCAGTTTCGGTAAGACGAGCTCTGTGGACCCGCCAGTGGTCGTGTGATACCGACTCAAAGAAGCATATGGAGGTTTTACCTTACAAGGGTGAAGTTTTGTTTGGGGATGGTCTCGCGGACCTGGTTTCCACAGCTACCGCTGGTAAATCTACATTTTTGCCTTTTGTTCCCCCACAGCAAAAGAAAACCCCACAATATCAGATACAGTCCTTTCGGTCGCATAAGTCCAGAAGAGGTCGGGGCTCCTCTTTCCTCGCCAGCGGTAAGGGTAGAGGTAAGAGAACACCTGCTTTGGCTAGTTCCCAGGAGCAGAAGTCCTCCCCGGCTTCTGCTAAATCCACCGCATGACGCTGGGGCTCCACGGAGGGAGTCCGCACCGGTGGGGGCACGTCTTCGACTCTTCAGCCAGGTCTGGGTTCTATCAGAGGTGGATCCTTGGGCGTTGGAAATTGTATCCCATGTTTACAAACTGGAGTTCGAAGAGATGCCCCCTCGCCGATTTTTCAAGTCGGGAAGTGGTATTAGATGCAATTCAAAAGCTGTGTCAACAGCAAGTGATTGTCAAGGTTCCCCTAGGCCAGGGCTGGCCAAACCGGTCCTCGAGATCTACCAACAGTGCATGTCTTCCAGGCTTCCTGGAGATCTGTAGAATTGTCAGTTAGGAATGAATGCAGCACATCTTAATTAGTAATGACTACACCTGTGCATCAGCTAGGTAGTCTGGAAAATGTGAACTGTTGGTAGATCTCGAGGACCGGTTTGGCCAGCCCTGCCCTAGGCCAACAGGGGAAATACTATTCAACACTGTCTGTGGTCCCGAAGCCGGATGGTTCGGTGAGACCAATTTTGAATCTAAAATCCCTAAACCTATACTTGAAAAAGTAAAAATTCAAGATGGAATCACTCCAGGCTGTGATATCCAGTCTGGAAGCAGGGGATTTTATGGTGTCGCTGGATGTGAAGGATGCCTACCTTCATGTCCCCATATTTCCTCTTCATCAGGACTACCTGTGTTTCGCGGTACAGGACTGTCATTACCAGTTTCAGACGTTGCCGTTTGGGCTTTCCACGACACCGAGGATTTTCACCAAGGTAATGGCGGAAATGATGGTGCTCCTGCGCAGGCAGGGAGTCACAATTATCCCGTACTTGGACGATCTCCTGATAAAAGCGAGATCGAGAGATCAGTTGCTAAAAAGCGTGTCGCTCTCCCTGAGAGTGCTGCAGCAACATGGCTGGATTCTAAATCTACCAAAGTCACAGTTGGTTCCAACGACTCGGCTATCTTTCTTAGGCATGATTCTGGACACGGAACAAAAGAGGGATTTTCTCCCAATGGAACAAGCCCAGGAACTCCAGAACATGGTCAGAGACCTGTTAAAACCGAAAAGAGTGTCAGTCCATCAATGCACTCGAGTACTGGGGAAAATGGTGGCGACCTACGATGCCATCCCCTTCGGCAGGTTTCATGCGAGGACATTTCTGTGGGATCTTCTGGACAAGTGGTTCGGGTCCCATCTTCAAATTTATCAGAAAATAAGCCTGTCCCCCAGGGCCAGGGTGCCTCTCCTGTGGTGGCTGCAGAGTGCTCACCTTCTAGAGGGTCGCAGGTTCGGCATTCAAGACTGGGTTCTGGTGACCACGTACGCGAGCCTCCGAGGATGGAGAGCAGTCACACAAGGAAGAAACTTTCAGGGACTATGGTCAAGCCAGGAGTCTTATCTACACATCAACATACTGGAATTGAGGGCCATATACAACGGCCTATGACAAGCGGAGAATCTTCTTCGCGACCTACCGGTTCTGATTCAATCAGACAACGTCACAGCCGTGGCTCATGTAAACCGCCAAGGCGGGACAAGGAGCAGAGTTGCAATGGCGGAAGCCACCAGGATTCTTCGCTGGGCGGAAAATCACGTAAGCGCTCTGTCAGCAGTCCTCATTCCGGGAGTGGACAACTGGGAAGCAGACTTCCTCAGCAGACACGATCTCCATCCAGGAGAGTGGGGACTTCATAAAGAAGTTTTTGCAGAGATAACAAGTCTTTGCGGAATTCCTCAAATAGACATGATGGCGTCACGCCTCAACAAGAAGCTTCGGAGGTATTGTGCCAGGTCAAGGGACCCTCAGGCAGTAGCGGTAGATGCCCTGGTGACACCATGGGTGTTTCAGTTGGTCTATGTGTTCCCTCCTCTACCTCTCATCTCAAAAATATTGAGAATCATAAGACGAAAAAGAGTGCAGACAATACTCATTGTTCCAGATTGGCCTCGAAGGGCCTGGTATTCGGATCTTCGGGAGATGCTCACAGAAGATCCATGGCCTCTTTCTCTCAGGGAGGACCTTTTGCAGCAGGGGCCCTGCGTGTTCCAAGACTTACCGCGATTACGTTTGACGGCATGGCGGTTGAATACCGAATCCTAGCTGGGAAAGGTATTCCGGAGGAAGTCATCCCTACTCTGATAAGGGCTAGGAAGGAGGTGACGGCGAAACATTATCACCATATCTGGAGGAAGTATGTATCTTGGTATGAAGCCAAGAATGCGCCTACAGACGATTTCCACCTGGGCCGTTTTCTCCACTTTCTACAGACAGGAGTGGATGTGGGCCTGATGTTAGGCTCCATTGAGGTACAGATTTCGGCCCTATCTATAATCTTTCAGAAGGAATTGGCTTCTCTCCTAGAAGTCCAGACTTTTGTAAAGGGAGTGCTGCACATCCAGCCTCCTTTTGTGCCCCCAGTGGCACCATGGGACCTTAACGTGGTGTTACGGTTCCTAAAATCTCACTGGTTTGAACCTCTTCAAACTGTTGAATTAAAATTTCTCACTTGGAAGGTGGTCATGTTGTTGGCCTTGGCATCTGCAAGGCGGGTGTCCGAATTGGCGGCTTTGTCTCACAAAAGCCCCTATCTGATTTTCCATGTGGATAGAGCAGAGTTGAGGACTCGTCCTCAATTTTTGCCTAAGTTGGTTTCATCGTTTCATATGAACCAACCTATTGTGGTGCCTGTGGCTACGGGAGACTTGGAGGATTCCAAGTCCCTGGATGTAGTCAGGGCCTTAAAAATTTACGTAGCCAGGACGGCTCGGGTTAGGAAAACAGAGGCACTGTTTGCCCTGTATGCAGCCAACAAGGTTGGCGCTCCTGCTTCTAAGCAGAGTATTGCTCGCTGGATCTGTAACACGATTCAGCAGGCTCATTCTACGGCTGGATTGCCGTTACCAAATTCGGTAAAGGCCCATTCCACTAGGAAGGTGGGCTCTTCTTGGGCGGCTGCCCGAGGCTTCTCGGCTTTACAGCTTTGCTGAGCAGCTACTTGGTCGGGTTCAAACACTTTTGCAAAATTCTACAAGTTTGATACCCTGGCTGATGAGGACCTCATGTTTGCTCAATCGGTGCTGCAGAGTCATCCGCACTCTCCCGCCCGGTCTGGAGCTTTAGTATAATCCCCATGGTCCTTACGGAGTCCCCAGCATTTTCTAGGACGTAAGAGAAAATAAGATTTTAAACCTACCGGTAAATCTTTTTCTCCTAGTCCGTAGAGGATGCTGGGCGCCCGTCCCAGTGCGGACATATTTCTGCAAGGCTTATATATAGTTGTTGCTTACATAAGGGTTATGTTACAGTTAAGATCAGTCGTTGGCTGATGCTGTTTTGTTCATACTGTTAACTGGTTGCGTATATTCCAGGTTATACGGTGTGGATGGTGTTGCCTGGTATGAAGCTTGCCCTTAGATTAACAAAAATCCTTCCCTCGTACTGAGGTCTGGAGGAGGGGCATAGAGGGAGGAGCCAGTGCACACCCATTCTAAAGTCTTTAGAGTCCCCATGTCTCCTGCGGAGCCCGTCTTTACCCCATGGTCCTTACGGAGTCCCCAGCATCCTCTACGGACTAGGAGAAAAAGATTTACCGGTAGGTTTAAAATCTTATTTTCAAACGTTGCCATTTGGTCTGTCCACGGCTCCGAGGATTTTCACCAAAGTGTTGGCGGAGATGATGGTTCTCCTTCGCAAGCAAGGAGTCACGATTATCCCATACTTGGACGATCTCCTGATAAAGGCGAGATCCAGGGACCAGTTGGTGCAAAAAGTTGCACTCTCCCTGACAGTTCTTTAGCAACATGGTTGGTTTCTAAACTTGCCAAAATCACAGTTGATTCCGACGACGCGGTTGTCTTTTTTGGGAATGATATTGGACAAAGAACTACAGAGAGTCTTTCTTCCAGTGGAAAAGGCTCTGGAACTTCAGAGTCTGGTCATACAAATTCTGAAACCAGCAATAGTGTCAATCCACCAATACATTCGGTTGCTGGGGAAGATGGTTGCGGCCTACGAGGCCATTCAGTTTGGCAGGTTCCATGCCAGAGTGTTCCAGTGGGACCTGTTGGACAAGTGGTCCGGGTCCCACCTACACATGCACCGGAGGATAATCCAGTCTTCCAAGACCAGGGTATCACTCCTGTGGTGGCTGCACAGCTCTCACCTCCTAGAGGGATGCAGGTTCGGGATACAGGACTGGATCCTAGTGACCACAGATGCAAGCCTCCAAGGCTGGGTGGCAGTCGCAATGGGAGAAAACTTCCAAGGAAGATGGTCAAGTCAGGAAACTTGTCTCCACGTAAATGTTCTGGAGTTAAGGGCCATTTACAATGGCTTTCTGTAGGCAGAACATCTTCTTCGAGATCTGCCTGTACTGATCCAGTCGGACAATGTAACAGCAGTAGCGTACATAAACTATCAGGGTGGAACGAAAAGCAGAGCGGCAATGGCAGAAGCCACAAGGATTTTCCGCTGGGCGGAAAAGCATACAAGCGCTCTGTCAGCGATCTTCATTCCAGGAGTGGACAACTGGGAAGCAGACTTCCTCAGCAGACACGATCTCCATCCAGGAGAGTGGGGCCTCCACCAAGAAGTCTTCGCAGAGGTGACAAGTCATTGGGGAGTTCCTCAAGTAGACATGATGGCATCTCATCTCAACAAGAAGCTTCAGAGATATTGTTCCAGGTCAAGGGACCCTCAAGCAATTGCAGTGGATGCACTGGTGACACCGTGGGTGTTTCAGTCGGTGTATGTATTGCCTCCACTTCCTCTCATTCCAAAGGTTCTAAAGATCATAAGAAAAACAAAGATCCGGGCGATCCTCATTGTCCCAGACTGGCCAAGGAGGGCTTGGTATCCAGATCTTCAGGAATTACTCATAGGAGATCCTCGGCCTCTTCCTCTGCGTGAGGACCTGTTACAACAGGGGCCGTGCGTGTATCAGGACTTACCGCGGCTATGTTTGACGGCATGGCGGTTGAGCGCAAAATCCTACCCCGTAAGGGTATTCCCAGTGAAGTAATTCCCACACTTCAGGCCAGAAAAGGGGTGACGTCTAAACATTACCACCGTATTTGGAGAAAATATGTTTCTTGGTGTGAATCCAAGGGGGCTCCTACGGAAGAGTTTCGGCTAGGACGTTTTCTCCATTTTCTACAAGCAGGTGTGGATGCGGGCTAAAATTGGGCTCAATTAAGGTACAGATTTCGGCCTTATCGGTTTTCTTTTGGAAACAATTGGCCTCCCTTCCAGAAGTTCAGACTTTCGTGAAAGGCGTGTTGCACATCCAACCTCCATTTGTGCCTCCAGTGGCACCATGGGATCTTAATGTGGTGTTGCAGTTCTTTCAATCACATTGGTTTGAACCTTTTATGGAAGGTGGAGTTGAAATTCCTCACTTGGAAAGTGGTCTCCTGTTGGCCTTGGCATCTGCAAGGCGGGTGTCTGAGTTAGCGGCCTTGTCTCACAAGAGCCCTTATTTGATCTTCCATGAAGATAGAGCTGAATTGAGGACACGTCAACAATTTCTACCGAAGGTGGTTTCCTCTTTCCACATGAACCAACCTATTGTGGTGCCTGTGGCTACTGACGCCTTCGCTGAGTCAAAATATCTGGATGTGGTCAGAGCTTTGAAGATTTATGTCACCAGAACGGCTTAGATTAGGAAAACAGAGGCTCTGTTTGTCCTGTATGCTCCCAACATGGTTGGGTGTCCTGCTTCCAAGCAGACCATTGCACGCTGGATCTGTAACACGATTCAGCATGCTCATTCCACGGCTGGATTGCCGTTACCGGAATCGGTGAAGGCCCATTCTACTAGAAAGGTGGGCTCATCCTGGGCGGCTGCCCGGGGGGTCTCGGCATTGCAACTTTGCCGAGCAGCTACTTGGTCGGGGTCAAACACATTTGCAAAGTTCTACAAGTTTGACACCTTGGCCGATGAAGACCTTAAGTTTGGTCAATCGGTGCTGCAGAGTCATCCGCACTCTCCCGCCCGTTCTAGAGCTTTGGTATAACCCCATGGTTCTTTTGGTGTCCCCAGCATCCTCTAGGACGTATGAGAAAATAGGATTTTAATACCTACCGGTAAATCCTTTTCTCTTAGTCCGTAGAGGATGCTGGGTGCCCGTCCCAGTGCGTACTGTGGGGGTCATTCCGAGTTGTTTGCTCGTTGCCGATTTTCGCAACGGAGCGATTAAGGCAAAAATGCGCATGCGCATGGTTCGCAGTGCGCATGCGGTTAGTATTTTACCACTAAACTTAGTAGATTTACTCACGCCTGAACGAAGATTTTTCATTGTTGAAGTGATCGTAATGTGATTGACAGGAAGTGGGTGTTTCTGGGTGGAAACTGGCCGTTTTCTGGGAGTGTGCGGAAAAATGCAGGCGTGCCAGGGGAAAACGTGGGAGTGTCTGGAGAAACGGGGGAGTGGCTGGCCGGACGCTGGGCGTGTGTGTGACGTCAAACCAGGAACGAAACGGCCTGAGCTGATCGCTATTTGTGAGTAGGTCTGGAGCTACTCAGAAACTGCTAAGAAATTTCTTTTCGTTATTATGCAAATCTTTCGTTCGCTATTCTGCTATGCTAAGATACACTCCCAGAGGGCGGCGGCTTAGCGTGTGCAAAGCTGCTAAAAGCAGCTAGCGAGCGAACAACTCGGAATCACCCCTTGTATCGGCAGTTATTAATTATGGTTACACACATGTGTTATGTTTATAGTCAGCCTGTTGCTGACATTGGTTCATGCCGTTGGCTTGGGTTCTGTTGAATGCCACGTTGTGCGGTGTGTTGTGGTGTGTGCTGCTATGTGTATCACCTTATTTAACAATAAATCCTTTCCTCGAAATTTGTCCGTCTCCCTGGGCATAGTTCCTATAACTGGAGTCTGGAGGGGGGGCATAGAGGGAGGAGCCAGTGCACACCCCTTTTTCAAAGTCTAAAAGTGCTCATGTCTCCTGCGGATCCTGTCTATACCCCATGGTTCTTTTGGTGCCCCCAGCATCCTCTACGGACTAAGAGAAAAGGATTTACCGGTAGGTATTAAAAACCTATTTTCTCTAATGTCCACAGGGGTCCCACCCTGACGCACCTGATTTGAGGATCTTTACAATCACTAAACCTCTTTCCTCTTGCATGGGAGGGTGTGCATGTGTGTTCTTATCGCCTGAATAGGTTTCTACCTGATGCTCCTGCCTAATTGCTGTGGAAAGAACTGATTTGACTGAGTCAGTGGGCGGGATTATATGGAGAAGCCCCGATGCATGCTGGGAGGCCAGAAAGCTCGAGATCGTTTGGTGCCATTTCCGCTGTCACTCCGGCATATCCCAATGTTATCCTGTGGATACCTGTGGACATAAGAGAAATCACGTTATCAACGGTAAGTTCTTACCATAACGTATATTTCTCCTAAGTCCACAGGTTTCACAGGGATCCCACCCTGACACACCTGAATTGAGGATCCTTTTACTCACTAACCCAGAGGTTCCCAAACGCGGTCCTCAAGGCACCACAACAGTCCAGGTTTTAGGTATATCTATGGCTCAGCACAGATGGTTAAATCAAATTGACTAGGGTGTTAATTAAGTCACCTGTGACCAGGCATGGATACATTTAAAACCAGGACCATTGGGGTGCCTTGAAGATCGAATTTGGGAACCTCTGCACTAACCTCTTCCTTCTTGTACGGAAGGGTGTGCATGTGTGTTCTCGCCTGATTAGGGTTCTTCCTGATGCTCCTGCCTTGAGCTTTGGGATACAACTGATTTGCCTAAGCCAGGGGGCGGGCCTGTTGCATGGTGGGAGGCCGGAAGTCTTTGACCAATTGGTGCAAATCCACTGTCGCTCCATCATATCCCATTGTTATCCTGTGGAACCTGTGGACTTAGAAGAAATACCGTTATCAACGGTAAGTTCTTACCATAACGTATATTTCTCATATGTCCTAGAGGATGCTGGGGTCCACTTCAGTACCATGGGGTATAGACGGTTTCGCAGGAGCCATGGGCACTTTAAGACTTTTCAAGGGTGTGAACTGGCTCCTCCCTCCATGCCCCTCCTGCAGACCTTGGTTTTAGAAATGTGCCCAGGCAGACTGAATGCACTCCAGAGGAGCTCTACTGAGTTTCTCTGAAAAGACTTATGTTAGTTTTTTTATTTTCAGGGAGAACTGCTGGCAACAGTCTCCTTGCTTCATGGGACTGAGGGGGCAGAAGTAGGAACCAACTTCCTAAAGAGTTTCATGGCTCTGCTTCTGGCTGACAGGACACCATTAGCTCCTGAAGGGAACTGAACGCTAGCCGTGCCTAGATGCTCACTCCCACAGCACGCCGTCACCCCCCTCACAGAGCCAGAAGTCAGAAGACAGGTGTTAGAAGACAGATCTTCAATCAAGAAAGTGACGGCTAAAGGTATTGTGCGGCTGGCGGGAGTGCAGTGCGCCATGTTGCCCACACATACACAGGCACTGCAAGGTGCAGGGCACGGGGGGGGGGGGGGGGGCAGCCTGGGCAGCATGAAACCTATGGAAACTGGCATAAATAAGGGGCATAAGTTACTGAGGCACAGTCCTACCCCCGCCAGTATAAAAAATTACCTCATAAAAGCTGAGGAGAAACACGCCATTGAAGAGTGGAGCTTCCTCCTCAGTCAGCCAGCACACTGCTCAGCGACATTTTCGCTCTCTCCTCAGGCTGCAGAGACAACGCTGGTCCTCCTCCACTACTGAACAAGTATCAGGCTGCAAAACAGGGGGGACCACAGTGAATTTGGTGCTATATAATTGTGTGATTAACATTATAAAAGCGCTGCATGTCAGTGGACATTGTGTTACTGGTGCTGGGTTGTGAACTGGCAAATCCTATCTGTGTCCCTCTGACAGATTTTACTGTGGGTCTGTCCCCTATAAGTCCCGGAGTGTCTGTGGTGTGGTTGTGCACGTGTGTGACATATCTGTGACAGGGAATTCTTCCTCTGTGGGAGACATGTTAGAGACACAGAGGTGTAATATGACACCAAGAGCCTGACTGGGTGAAAGGTTACATGATAGTGTGAATCATCAGTAAGAGGTTGGACTGAATCTCATACAGAAAACTGAATATAATCTGTTGAAGATGTGATTTATAATAGTACTGCCTTTCATTCGGGTGGTCTTCTGTATGCTGAATGCCGGGATCCCGGCGCACAGTATACCGGCGCCGGAATCCCGTCACTCGGCATACCGACAGATAGTCTCCCTCGTGGGGGTCCACGACCTCCCTGGAGGGAGAATAAATAGCGTGGCGCGCCACTTTGCCTGCAAGGGGCTCCTTTGCGCTCGCCACGCTGACAGTATGCCGGCGGTCGGGCTCCCGGCGCCGGTATGCTGGTCGCCAGAAGCCCGGCCGCCGGCATACCATACTACACCCCTTTCATCCACAGGGACCTCTCTGGGTCACATACAAACAAGTAGTACAAACTGATACCGACACGGACTCTTGATTCCTGTGTCGACACTAGTGATTCCAGGGGAATAGGTCCTAAGTTAGCAAAAAGCATTCAAAACATTCCAAAAGAAATCCAAAAGAAATACGGAGGCTCTCTAATATAAAGGTGAGTCCTTGTTTGGTGATAGGCTGGATGCGTTACTCTCGGCGGCTACCGCAGGTAAGTCAACATTCTTGCCTTATACTCATACACCGGCGAAAAAGACACATCACTCTCACATACAGTCCTTTCGGCCCAACAAATACAAAAAGGCCAAAGGTTCCCCCTTCTTTGCAGGTAGGGGAAGGGGAAAAGGAAAGAAATCTGCAGCGTCTCCCGGATCGCAGGAGCAGAAGTCCACCCCTGCTTCTGCCAAATCTGCAGCATAACGCTGGGGCTCCCTTGCGGGAGTCCGGGTGGGAGCACATCTGAAACTTTTCAGCGAAAGCTGGATTCAATCTGGCCTGGAACATTGGGTCTTACAAATAGTGTCCCATGGGTACAAACTAGTTTCAAGACGTCCCCCATGCCGATTTTTTTTTCAACCTTGCCAGCTTCTCTTCCGGGAAGAGAGGCAGTAACAATGGCAATTCAAAAATTATGTCAGGATCGGGTCATTGTCCTGGTACCCTTGGCACAGTAAGGAGAAGGTTTTTTATTCAAGCCTCTTCATAGTTACAAAGCCGGACGGCTCGGTCAGACCGATTTTAAACCTGAAAAATCTGAATCTCTACCTGAAAAGGTTCAAGTTCAAGATGGAATCCCTGAGGGTAGTCATTTCCAGTCCGGAAGAGGGGGACTTCATGGTGTCAGTAGACATAAAAGATGCTTACTTGCATGTTCCCATTTATCCTCCTCACCAAGCTTATCTGAGATTCGCAGTACAGGATTGCCATTACCAGTTCCAGACGTTGCCGTTCGGACTCTCCACGGCACAGAGGGTATTCACCAAGGTGATGGCGGAGATCATGGTCCTCCTTCGTTAAAAAGGAGTCAATATAATTCCTTATCTGGATGATCTCCTGATAAAACCGAGATCCAGGGAACAGTTGGTGCAGAACATCGCACTCTCCCTGTCAATACTCTAACAACACGGTTGGATCATGAATTTTCCAAAGTCGCAGTTGGATCCGACAACGAGATTGTCCTTTTTAGGGATGATCCTGGACACAGAAGTATGGAGAGTATTTCTTCCAGTGGAAAAGGCTCTGGAAATCCAGAAAATGGTCAAACAAATATTGAAACCAACAAGCGTGTCGATCCATCAATGCATTCGGTTGTTGGAGAAAATGGTAGCGGCCTACGAGGCCATACAGTTTGGCCGATTTCATGCCAGAGTATTCCAGTGGGACCTGTTGGACAAGTGATCCGGATCCCACCTACACATGCACCGGAAAATAATCCTGTCCCCCAAAGCCAGGATTTCGCTCCTGTGGTGGCTACACAGTTCTCACCTACTAGAGGGATGCAGGTTTGTGATTCACGACTGGGTCCTAATAACCACGGATGCAAGTCTCCGAGGCTGGGGAGCAGTCACACAGGGGGAAAGCTTCCAAGGAAAATGGTCAAGTCAGGAAGCCTGCCTTCACATAAACGTTCTGGAATTGAGAGCCATTTACAATAGCCTTCTACAAGCGGTACATCTTCTTCAAGATCCCATGCAGATCCAGTCGGACAATGTAATAGCAGTCGCGTACATAAACAGGCAAGGCGGAACAAAAAGCAGAGCGGCAATGTGCTGAGGTGACAAGGATTCTCCTCTGGGAGAAAGAGGCCTCCATCAAGAAGTCTTTGAAGAGGTGACAAGTCTTTGGGGAGTTCCTCAAGTAGACATGATGGCATCTCGCCTAAACAAGAAGCTTCAGAGATATTGTTCCAGGTCAAGAGACCCTCAAGCAATAGCAGTGGATGCACTGGTGACCCAGTGGGTGTTTCGGTCGGTATATGATTTCCCTCCACTTCTACTGATTCCAAAAGTTCTCAAAATAATAAGAACAAGAGTTTGAGCAATCTTCATTGCCCCAGACTGGCCAAGGAGGGCTTGGTATCCAGATCTTCAGGAGTTGCTCATAAAAGATCCTCGGCCTCTTCCTCCTCGAGAAGACCTACTACAGCAGGGGCCGTGTGTGTATCAAGACTTACCGCGGCTATGTTTGACGGCATGACTGTTGAGCGTCGGATCCTAGCCCGAAAGAATATTCCCAAGGAAGTCATCCCCACTCTTATTCAGGCCAGGAAAGGAGTAACGTCTAAACATTACCACCGTATTTGGAGAAAATATGTGTCTTGGTGTGAATCCAAGAAGGCTCTTACGGAAGAGTTTGAGTTGGGACGTTTTCTCCATTTTCTGCAGGCTGGTGTGGATGTGGGCCTTAGATTGGGATCAATCAAGGTCCAGATTTCGGCCTTATCAGTTTTCTTTCAAAAACAATTGGCCTCCTTTCCAGAAGTCCAGATGTTCGTGAAAGGGGTTCTGCACATCCAGCCTCCATTTGTGCCTCCAGTGGCACCATGGGACCTTAATGTGGTGTTGCAGTTCCTTCAATCAGATTGGTTTGAACCTCTGCAGGAGATAGAATTGAAGTTTCTCACTTGGAAAGTGGTGATGCTTTTGGCCTTAGCATCCGCAAGGCGGGTGTCTGAGTTGGGGGCCTTGTCTCACAAGAGCCCTTACCTGATCTTCCATGAAGATAGGGCAGAGTTAAGAACTCGTCAACAATTTCTACCAAAGGTGGTTTCGTCCTTCCACATAAACCAACCTATTGTGGTGCCAGTAGCTACTGACACTTTCACTGAGTCACAGTCTCTAGAGGTGGTTAGAGCTTTGAAGATTTATGTCGCAAGAACAGCTCGATTACGGAAAACAGAGGCTTTATATGTCCTGTATGCTCCCAACAAGACTGGGTGTCCTGCTTCTAAGCAGACAATTGCGCTCTGGATCAGAGGGACAATTCAGCAAGCTCATTCTACGGCAGGCTTGCTGGTACCGAAGTCGGTGAAGGCCCATTCTACTAGGAAAGTGGGCTCATCCTGGGCGGCTGCCCGGGGCATCTTGGCTTTACAACTTTGCCGAGTAGCTATTTGGTCAGGGTCAAACACATTTGCTAACTTTTATAAGTTTGACACCTTGGCCGATGAGGACCTCAAGTTCGGTCAATCGGTACTGCAGGGTCATCCGCACTTTCCTGCCCGTACTGGAGCTTTGGTATAAACCCATGGTACTGAAGTGGACCCCAGCATCCTCTAGGATGCATGAGAAAATAGGATTTTATTACCTACCGGTAAATCATTTTCTCCTAGTCCATAGAGAATGCTGGGCACCCGACCCAGTGCGTACTTTACCTGCAGTTTGTTCTTTATAGTTACACAAGTTGTGTTTCATTTGTTTTCAGATTTTTGCTGTAAATGGTTCATGCCTGTTGGCGTGTGTCATGTTGAATGCCATATTGTGCGACATGGTTGAGGTGTGATCTGGTATGAATCTCATCATTAGTATAAAAGTAAATCCTTTCCTCGAAATGTCCGTCTCCCTGGGCACAGTTCCTATAACTGAGGTCTGGAGGAGGGGCATGGAGGGAGGAGCTAGTTCACACCCTTGAAAAGTCTTAAAGTGCCCATGGCTCCTGCGGAACCGTATATACCCCATGGTACTGCAGTGAACCCCAGCCTCCTCTACGGACTAGGAGAAAAGGATTTACTGGTAGGTATTAAAATACTTTTCTCTAACGTCCTAAGTGGATGCTGGGGACTCCGTAAGGACCATGGGGATTAGCGGCTCCGCAGGAGACTGGGCACAACTAAAGAAAGCTTTAGGACTACCTGGTGTGCACTGGCTCCTCCCACTAAGACCCTCCTCCAGACCTCAGTTAGATTCCTGTGCCCGGCCGAGCTGGATGCACACTAGGGGCTCTCCTGAGCACCTAGAAAGAAAGTATATTTAGGTTTTTTATTTTCAGTGAGATCTGCTGGCAACAGACTCACTGCAGCGAGGGACTAAGGGGAGAAGAAGCGAACCTACCTAACAGGTGGTAGTTTGGGCTTCTTAGGCTACTGGACACCATTAGCTCCAGAGGGATCGACCGCAGGACCCGACCTTGGTGTTCGTTCCCGGAGCCGCGCCGCCGCCCCCCTTACAGAGCCAGAAGCACGAAGAAGGTCCGGAAAATCGGCGGCAGAAGACTTCGGTCTTCACCAAGGTAGCGCACAGCACTGCAGCTGTGCGCCATTGCTCCTCATGTACACCTCACACTTCGGTCACTAATGGGTGCAGGGCGCTGGGGGGGGCGCCCTGAGGGCAATAAATAACACCTTGGCTGGCAAAATATACATCATATATAGGAGGCTATATAGATGTAAAATTACCCCTGCCAGTATCACAGAAAAAGCGGGAGAAAGTCCGCCGAAAAGGGGGCGGGGCTTCTCCCTCAGCACACTGGCGCCATTTTCTCTTCACAGTGCAGCTGGAAGACAGCTCCCCAGACTCTCCCCTGTAGTTTTCAGGCTCAAATGGTTAAAAAGAGAGGGGGGGCACTACATTTAGGTGCAATATATGTATACAAGCAGCTATTTGGGGAAAAATCACTCAGTTATAGTGTTAATCCCTGCATTATATAGCGCTCTGGTGTGTGCTGGCATACTCTCTCTCGGTCTCCCCAAAGGACTTTGTGGGGTCTTGTCCTCAGTCAGAGCATTCCCTGTGTGTGTGCGGTGTTTCGGTACGGCTGTGTTGACGTGTTGGATGAGGAAGGTTACGTGGAGGCGGAGCAGAGGCCAATAAATGGGATGTCGCCCCCTGTGGGGCCGACACCAGAGTGGATGGATAGGTGGAAGGTATTAACCGACAGTGTCAACTCCTTACATAAAAGGCTGGATGACGTAACAGCTGTCGGACAGCCGGCTTCTCAGCCCGCATCTGCCCAGGCGTCTCAAAGGCCATCAGGGGCTCAAACAACGCCCGTTACCTCAGATGGCAGACACAGATGTCGACACGGAGTCTGACTCCAGTGTCGATGAGGTTGAGACATATACACAATCCACTAGGAACATCCGTTACATGATCTCGGCAATGAAAAAATGTGTTACGCATTTTCTGACATGAACCCAAGTACCACATAAAAGGGGTTTTATTTTTGGGGAGAAAAAACAGCCAGTGTTTTGTTCCCCCATCAGATGAATGAAGGAAGTGTGTAAAGAATCGTGGTTTCCCCCGATAAGAAACTGGTAATTTCTAAAAAGTTACTGATGGCGTACCCTTTCCCGCCAGAGGATAGGTCATGTTGGGAGATATCCCTTAGGGTGGATAAGGCGCTCACACGTTTGTCAAAAGGTGGCACTGCCGTCTTAGGATACGGCCACCTTGAAGGAACCTGCTGATAAAAAGCAGGAGGCGATGCTGAAGTCTGTATTTACACACTCAGGTTATATACTGAAACCTGCAATTGCCTCAGCATAAATAGTGCTGCTGCAGCGTGGTCTGACACCCTGTCAGATAATATTAATACGCTAAGACAGGGATAATATTTTGCTAACATTGAGCATATTTAAGACGTTGTCTTATATATAAAGGATGCACAGAGGGATATTTGCCGGCTGGCATCCAGAATTAATGCAATGTCCATTCTGCCAGGAGGGTAGTAGAAACCCGGCAGTGGACAGGTGATACTGCATTTAAAAGGCACATGGAGATTCTGCCTTATAAGGGTGAGGAATTGTTTGGGGATGGTCTCTGGGACCTCGTATCCACAGCAACAGCTGGGAAGAAAATTTTTACCTCAGGTTTCCTCACAAAAGCCTAAAGAAAGCACCGTATTTTCAGGTACAGTCCTTTTGGCTTCAGAAAAGCAAGCGGGTCAAAGGCGCTTTCTTTCTGCACAGAGACAAGGGAAGAAGGAAAAAGCTGCACCAGTCAGCCAGTTCCAGGATCAAATATCTTCCCTCGCTTCCTCTGAGTCCACCGCATGACGCTGGGGCTCCACAGGTGGAGACAGGTGCGGTGGGGGCGCGTCTCGGGAACTGCAGGGATCAGTGGGCTTGCCCACAGGTGGATCCCTAGGTTCTGCAAGTAGTATCACAGGGATACAGGCTGGAGTTCGAGACGACTCCCCCTCGCCGTTGCCTCACATCAGCCTTGCCTGCTGCCCTCGGAGAAAGGTAGTACTGGCGGCAATTCACAAGCTGTACTTCCAGCAGGTGAAATCAAGGTACCCCTCCTTCAACAAGGCCGGGGTTACTATTCCAAAATGTTGTGGTACCGAAACCAGACGGTTCGGTGAGACCCATTCTAAAATTGAAATCCTTGAACACTTATATACGAAGATCTGAAAGTAGAGGAAGAAACAACAGAGCGCCTATAGTGTAGTATCCTTTAGTGAAATTTTTGTCATACGCAAGAATAATATTGCGTACCGGATTACGGCTTGACACAATGCCTGTCGATCCCCTGGTCTTTTGAGTCCAATCTTCTGTCGGAGTCTATATAAAGTCAGGAGACAAGGAATCGCTATATAGCGTAGTAATTTACTCAGTAAGTGTGGTCAGGTTTAGTACAGATGTAGCCACCTTTATCTTGACTGTTTCTCCGCCGAGACGGGCGTTTAGTCACGCTAATGCGATAGCTGAGTTTCATCACAGGCAGGCGCGTTGAGGCGATCTAGATACTCATCATGCATTACACATCTCCACCACTGTGTCGCTAATGCTCCACTAATCCAGTACTTTCGATCGTACAGTATAGCGGCGGATTGATCTACAGCTCTGGCAATACTGTAGGCGTAACGGGAGGCGGTGGAAAAAGTATGGAGTACTGTACAGTATGTGTATGGAGACGCAACTACAGTAATTGTGTAAAAGGAAGAATGTACAGTACAATGTATAAACACCGTGCTTTTAAAATATACTGTATGAGCGTCTGAGTTCGCTAATGCATAATGGGAATGGAGGACTAGCCGGAGGCGGAGGAAAACACCGTGCTTTACAAATGCGAGCGTCCGAGTCCTCTAAGGCATAAACCAACAGCAATGGGGCGGGGGCCGGCCGCTGTTTGCAGTACTTTCACACATGAAATTGGAAATCTCTCATGAGGCGTCGTGGGCTAGGGGTGAAGGCTCCCACCTCCCTCGCTGGGGGTCCAGGGTTCGAGACCTGATGTGCTTTCTTTCTTTCTTTTTTTTTTTTTTTTTTCTGTAATAATGCACTGTATTATTTTATTTACACTGTAAGACAGTCAATGGAAGGATGCACACAGATTTCACATAAATCAAAGTACATCTGCAGGAGCGATTCTTTACGCTAAATGCACCTAAACAGCGGGAATGAAATGAGTGTATTCTGACGCTACCAACTGAGCAAAACAGTACTGTAGATCTTCAGCGTTTGTGTATTGCACAGGACCTGAATTTCCTCCCTGTGCAGGCCCCCAGGGGGGAAGGGCGATGGGGGTAGGGGGGAGACGATGGAAAATACTGTGCCTTTGAAATGCAATTACATGAGCGTCCGAGTACACTACGGCATACTGTAAACCAACACCAATGGGAAGGAAGTGCCAACCTTATTTTTAATGTGTTCCCGTGACATTCACTTTAAAAAAAAAAAATTTCTCTCCAATACAGTACATCCAATGGAAGGATGCACACAGGTTTCACATACTCTACAGTAAATCAAAGTACATCTGCAGGAGCGATTCTTTACGCTAAATGCAACCTACAGTACAGTACTGTAAGTGAGCAAAACAGTACTACAGTACAGTGGGCGTTTGTGTATTGCACATGACCAGCATTTGCATTCCCTCCCTGTCTACTGCATGATCTGTGCAGGCTCCCATGGGGGAAGGGCAGCAGGCTAGCCGGAGGCGGAGGAAAACACCGTGCTTTACAAATGCGAGCGTCCGAGTCCTCTAAGGCATAAACCAACAGCAATGGGGCGGGGGCCGGCCGCTGTTTGCAGTACTTTCACACATGAAATTGGAAATCTCTCATGAGGCGTCGTGGGCTAGGGGTGAAGGCTCCCACCTCCCTCGCTGGGGGTCCAGGGTTCGAGACCTGAAGTGCTTTCTTTCTTTTTTTTTTTTTTTTTCTGTAATAATGCACTGTATTATTTTATTTACACTGTAAGACAGTCAATGGAAGGATGCACACAGATTTCACATAAATCAAAGTACATCTGCAGGAGCGATTCTTTACGCTAAATGCACCTAAACAGCGGGAATGAAATGAGTGTATTCTGACGCTACCAACTGAGCAAAACAGTACTGTACTGTAGATCTTCAGCGTTTGTGTATTGCACAGGACCTGAATTTCCTCCCTGTGCAGGCCCCCAGGGGGGAAGGGCGATGGGGGTAGGCGGGAGACGATGGAAAATACTGTGCCTTTGAAATGCAATTACATGAGCGTCCGAGTACACTACGGCATACTGTAAACCAACACCAATGGGAAGGAAGTGCCAACCTTATTTTTAATGTGTTCCCGTGACATTCACTTTAAAAAAAAAAATTTCTCTCCAATACAGTACATCCAATGGAAGGATGCACACAGGTTTCACATACTGTACAGTAAATCAAAGTACATCTGCAGGAGCGATTCTTTACGCTAAATGCAACCTACAGTACAGTACTGTAAGTGAGCAAAACAGTACTACAGTACAGTGGGCGTTTGTGTATTGCACATGACCAGCATTTGCATTCCCTCCCTGTCTACTGCATGATCTGTGCAGGCTCCCATGGGGGAAGGGCAGCAGGCTAGCCGGAGGCGGAGGAAAACACCGTGCTTTACAAATGCGAGCGTCCGAGTCCTCTAAGGCATAAACCAACAGTAATGGGGCGGGGGCCGGCCGCTGTTTGCAGTACTTTCACACATGAAATTGGAAATCTCTCATGAGGCGTCGTGGGCTAGGGGTGAAGGCTCCCACCTCCCTCGCTGGGGGTCCAGGGTTCGAGACCTGATGTGCTTTCTTTCTTTCTTTTTTTTTTTTTTTTTCTGTAATAATGCACTGTATTATTTTATTTACACTGTAAGACAGTCAATGGAAGGATGCACACAGATTTCACATAAATCAAAGTACATCTGCAGGAGCGATTCTTTACGCTAAATGCACCTAAACAGCGGGAATGAAATGAGTGTATTCTGACGGACTGTGCATCTTCGGTATTTGTGTATTGCATAAGACCTGTGAAGGCTCCCAGGAGGGAAGGGCGTAGGGCAAGACAGTGGAAAATACTGTGGTCAAAGAAAGGGCATATTTAAAACTAAGGGAAACTGTCACAAAGTACAGTAACTACAGTACTGTACGTTGAATGCCTGGACCGCACGACGTCTGAGACGCACGACGTCTGAGGCGCACGACGTCTGAGACGCTCATTGAGCATAAGGACGGTTATGGCTGCTGCACGGGACCGTCCCTATGCTCTGGGTGAGCTGCGTCTCCTCGTTCGCTGGCGGGACAGAACTCTCGCCAGCAACGAGGAGAAAGTGATAGCGTATAGGAGGGCCAGCAGGGATATCCTCCGGACCTACAACCGGAGGAGAACGGTGAGGTCTCTCCAGAGGAGATGGAGCGACCTCGTGAGGAGGACCCCACGACGCCTGCAGGCCATAAGGGATTGTAAGTACAGTACATTACTGTAGATTACTGTACTTTAAGTTACTGTAGTTACAGGTACAGTACATTATAGCAGGGGCTGCTGTAGCAGCAGGTATCCGGTCTATATAGCACTGTACAGTATTTGTGGTAAACAAATGGTTAAACAAGGACCAAACATTAACCCGGGTCAAAAGGTCAATTTGTTTTTTGGCGTGGACCTAGATGGTGCGGCTTTTGAAATTGGTTGACACCAGTTACTGTAGGTTGACATGGTCGTTAAGTTGACATGGAAAAAGATCGACATGCGTTTTACAAAAACAATTGTTATTTTTTTAAACTTGTGTATAGTTCTTTACAATCCACGTGGTCTACGATTGTGCAGTGTACAGTATCATGCAGTGTACAGTATATGCAATGTATCACAGTGTATCGTGCTGCGTAATTGCAGCGTGTCATGCAGTGTACATTCAGTATATGGTATTGTGCAGTGAGTGTAATGCATAGTGAATCACATCGTGCAGCAGAGCCGGCCTTAGGCATAGGCAAACTACAGTAGGCAAATGCCTAGGGCATTTGCTATGCTTAGGGGCACCAGCAGCTTCTGCTGATTAAAATGATATGCGGCATGCCTATATTTTGCGTGACTGCGGCTGTATCTGTATCTGGCTAGGGCCAGCACTGTCGTGCAGTGTACTGTATACACATGTGGTAATTGCAGTTTTTTGTGTAGTGTACATTGTATCATATTTTGCAGGGAAATGTGCAGTTTGTCATATCACGCAGTGCATACACTATGCAGTCGTGCAGTGCATTGTGTGGTTTAATTGCAGTGTGTCGTGCAGTGTGCAGAAATTTGTGTTTCAGATAGTACAGTGTTCTAAGGGATGTTACTTTGGCAGAAATTATTCTAAGGGATGTTACAGTGGCCTAATGTGTTCTGACGTGCATTACTCTTGCATAATGTGTTATAAGGTTCATGACTGTGGCAGATCTCTACTTTGTGACGTAATGTGGATATACTACTGCACTACTGTGACGTACAGTACAGTAACGTGAATAAGGTGCTCTACTGTGTGACACAACGTGAATCAAGGACAGTACTGTGACGTGAATACGGTGCTCTACTGTGTGACACAACGTGAATCAAGGACAGTACTGTGACGTGAATACGGTGCTCTACTGTGTGACACAACGTGAATTAAGGACAGTACTGTGACGTGAATAAACTGCACTACTGTGACATGACGTGAATAAGATGATTTCAGGTGAGTACTGCATCATCTGTCATGAAATCAATTTGTAATGTAATGAACAGTACTGAGATGGTTAAGGGTGGGAGGGCTGCATGCTGATGTGTGTCATAATGTTTATAAGGGCAATGCTTATGTGTGTTACAATGTCTATAAAGGTAGTGTTCTGTCTAATACCCTGGACCTACTGTACTGTAGCGATACTGTAAGTGTACTGTACTGTATGTCACATTTAGAAATGTGCCCCTTAAGTTTTGAAGACAGTACAGTACACTATGCCCTCCTGAGTGATTAGGTGCAGGGTACTAGAATGAACAATTCCATTTATTGTGATGTCATAAAGATGCTGTCAATGTTGAATTTCATTGGCTGTACAGTATGCTGCCATTATACTGTGTATATATATATTTTTACAGGGCTGGTAGCACGACGTCACAGGAGGCGGGACAGGCGCCGCCAAGCTGGTAAGTATTGTCAAATACAGTAGTGTACAGTACATAGTGATTTCTATAGTCCCAACCCCCTGTCCTGACCATCACAGATAACTCGCTGCAATCCGTTAATGTTAAGAATGTCTGTTTACAAAACTAAATGTAAATATTAAACACAAAGTATAAATAACATTGTAGATAGCTGAATACCCGTGCTTCGCTACGGGATGAGAATGGTAAATTCCAGTGATAGTTGTTTGTTAATTTACGTTTGTTGGCGATCTAGTATATACAGTAGTACTGTATACTTTAAGCATACTGTATCTTGCTTCTCTGATGCAGATTGTTTATTGGCCGGACCCCTTTTTGGTCCTGGATACTGTACAGTACATGTTTCAAATTGACAGCTTCACTTACAGTACTGTTATTTTTTTTCCCACAGTACCACCACCACCACCACCACCACCACCACCACCACCACCACCACCTGCTGCGCTGCCAGGTATTGTGTAACGAGAATTCTGGTGCTACTGTCATCGTTGTTACACTACTGTACATGTGTCCTGGATACTGTACAGTACATGTTTCCAATTGACAGCTTCACTTACAGTACTGTTATTTTTTTTCCCACAGTACCAACAACACCACCACCACCACCACCTGCTGCAGTACTGCCAGGTATTGTGTAACGAGAATTCTGGTGTGACTGTCATCGTTACACTACTGTACATGTGTCCTGGATACTGTACAGTACATGTTTCCAATTGACAGCTTCACTTACAGTACTGTTATTTTTTTTCCCACAGTACCAACAACACCACCACCACCACCACCACCACCACCTGCTGCGCTGCCAGGTATTGTGTAACGAGAATTCTGGTGCTACTGTCATCGTTGTTACACTACTGTACATGTGTCCTGGATACTGTACAGTACATGTTTCCAATTGACAGCTTCACTTACAGCACTGTTGTTTTTTCTCACAGTACCACCACCACCACCACCACCAACACCATCTGACCAGCAGAGCTCTGGAAGTGGTAATCATTATTTTTGTTACAGACACACTAGTTTCCTACAGTATTACTGTAATTTTTTTATTTTACAATACTTGTTATCTTGTACACACAGACCGCCTCGTTATTGATACCGAGGAGGAGGAGGAGGAAATGGGGGAGCCTTCAGGCCAGCCTGGTAAGAATTGTAATCTACTGTACAGTACTCTACATTCTACATTCATTGATTTATTAACAGTACCAATGGCTTGGGTTTGCGTGACCAGTGGTCAGGATTCCAGCAGTCAAGTGACCGACAGCGGTATCCTGATTGCAGAAATCCCATTGACTTTTCTTTTTGTTTTTTTTATATTCAACACAGATGTCACTTACCTGTACGTGGACTCTGAGCCGGAGGAGTATAGTAAGTACAGTAGGATTTTCTCAAGCCCATTCTTAAAAGTATTGACCAAGTCCACTTTTATTACTTTTCAGGCAGGGAATTCCAAACATGTACTGTACAGTAATTCCCTCACTGTGAAGACCCCTTTTCGCCTCTGTGTGCGAAATCGCCTCTCCTCCAACACGAGTTAAATACAGGCACAGTACAGTACTGTATGTCCCCTACCACTGGACAGTCATTCTGCTCCTACTGTATTATGAATATATCTCTGCCTCCTGTAGCACTGTACTACTGTGCAGTTTTGTAGTAACTGTACTCTACTGTATTTTGTTTATAATATTTTTTTATTTTCCACTCAGTAATTATTGACAGTGATGAGGAAGGGGAGAAAAAGCCCTCTCCCCAACTTGGTAAGTAAACTAAAGTATTGTACTGTACTGTACATTGTGTTAAACCAATGGGTTGGGTTTGCATGACCAGCAGTCAGGATTCTAGCGGTTAGGTGTAAAGTAGTGTATTTCCTGGAATGAACCTTTTTTTTCTCATTAATGTTTTTTCATAGTTCCTACACTGGAACAGGCCGCCGAGGAGGAGGAGGATGATGAATACGATGAGGCGGCATTTAGTGGTAAGAATTATCACTGACATTGATTTGATTCCACCAGAGTAGCACTTTTCATCAGATTTTTCTGGAAAATGCGTAGAAATCGGATAAAAATTGCACAAATCGGAATAGTGGATGGGGGACTTTAGATGATTGTTTTTGTTTGAACTGGTGATATTGCCCATACAGTAGCAACCAATCACATTCCACATTAACATTTATCTACAGTAGTTACACTTACAGACGATAATGCAGTACAGTAGGTAATATTTGTAATTGTCAGAGAAGTATCTTCATATACTGTAGTTAGAATTCTCATATTTGCTATACAGGAGCAAACCGCTTCATCTGTGAGGTTCCTGCTTCCAGTGTAATAGGTTGTGGTTTCTAATCCTGGGTGTGATACTTGTAAAATGTGTATATTCAGTATAATAAAGAGGGTGTGACTTGTAAGGTGCGTGGACCAGTGAGGAAGTCTGCCACTAAAAAGACAGCGACAGCTATCAATTAACTTAATTCAATGGTGTCACAGAATAGGAGGAGAGGTTCCCCTCCTTCAGAGCAGGAGCCCGGCGGCAGATGACTCCGTTGCCTCCCAGAGTTCTGCCTCTGTGGATAACATCACCTGTTCTAAAAAAAACTCCCATCTTACTAAATCTCTCTCTCTCTCTCTCTCTCCCCCCATGTCACTGTCTCTCCATTCATCTCTCTAGATACTGTCAGTGATGAATTTCCCATTAGGCACGAGAGGCACGTACTGTACCTAGGGGCGGCATCTGTTTGGGGGCCGCAGTTGGATGCTTACAGTATGCTGATACTGTCATCCCAAAAATTACCACTACAGTAACTGCTAAATATTTTAAGTGTACTGTACAATATGCACATATAGTACAGTACTGTACAGTATGCATAATTCAAAGCAAAAAAGAGTTGGTACCTTAGTCTAGTCATAATCACCGGCATACGGGCCACTCACAAATTTTCTGATGGTCTCGGTGGGGTCCCTTGGAATCACCATGCCTGTCACAAGCATACCTTTTTTTACCCACCTGTCACTAGGCCTGGACACTAGTTTACTATTACTATACTTTTTACTGTATACTGTATCTTATAATATTCTTCTCTTTTACCCACAGACGACGAGCCAGAATACCATTTTGGTAAATAAATATACTGTACAGTAGCAATAGTTGGTACTGCAATTACAGTATTTTTTTTCTCCAACATTACTTTAAGTCCAACTGATATGACTAACTGTATTTTATCTTTTTACAGTCCGTCGCCAACCAGTGGAGGAGACACCTGGTAATAAAATAGAAATACATAATGCACTGTACTGTATTCTAACTTACTGTAACATGTATAACACTGAGCTGATCATCTTCACACCCTCTGACATAACCTTACAGTACAAACTGTACTTTCTCTCCTTTTTCACCCTCTTCACTACACAAATGCATGCTGCGTTTCCTGACTACTGATATAATAGTGTGTAGAGCGTAGCGAGGCACCGTGCCCACCGCGTGGCGAGCTAAGCAAGCATGCAAGGGGCTGCTTTCCGCTCGCCGCCCCTGTCGGGATTGTGTGGTCGGGATTCCGGCGTCTGTATTTTGACTGCCGGGATCCCGTCCTGCGGGATTACGTACTGATCTCCAGTCTGAGCCTGCCCTAGGCATAGGCATAATTGCCAAATGCCTAGGGGCACAAGCAGCTTCTGCTGATTAATATGATATGCAGCATGCCTACAGTATATTCTGTGCATACAAAATGCATTACTAATGTGCAGCATTATGTGTATACAGTACTTTGTTGTGTAACATATACTGTAGCAAGGGCACTACTGTGTGGTCTAATGTGAACAAAGAGCAATATGATGTGATGCAATGTGAATAAGTGGGAATACTTTGAGGAGTAATGTGGTACTATCATATGATGTAACGAGAATAAGAGACACTATTGCATGATATGTTGTGAATAAAGTTGCAGTACTGTGTGGCGTCATTTCAGATTGGGGAATTACTGTGTGGCCATGCCCCTTCCCAGCAAGAACATGCACCGTTTTGGGATGCACACCGAATGTGCACACTGTTGCTATTTTAAACATACAGTACAGTAAGTTGGAGGAGCACCAAAATGAGGACTGCTATGGTTGAGGGGTGATGGTGCTGGGAAAGGGGTACAGGCTCAGAGGCGGAAATAGCATCTGTGCAAGGGGGCAGCATCCAAAAACTTGACTAGGGAATCATATTATTTATGGCTGGCTCTGAGTACAGTCCACTATTATGGATAGTACTTCCTACAACACCACCTACAGTACTGTAACCCTCTTTTTTCTGAAGCGGTCATGAAATGTCATGACTGCTAATACATACAGTAAATGTCTACAGTATTTGTACTGTGGTGTTTTATTCCTTTGACAATTTGTTTATGACCTATTGAAGCTAAACTCTTGTACAGTACTTTATATTTTGAATACCAGCAATACAGTATAATACTGTACCTACAGTATACAGTAATAATTGTATAGTATTTGAATGTGACTAAATGTTTTTTTTTCTCCAATATAGTGCCAATGATTTATGGGGGCCCCAGACAGGGGCAAGATAGGTGGGCTGGCCCAGAAGCGGGCAGGCAGCAGCCCACTTATACAAGAGGTAAACTAAAGCAATGTTTAAATTACCTCTACAGCATACAGTAGTGTTTGATTTACTGTACTGACAATACAGTACTGTACATTGTAAATAACAAGATTGTCTAATATAGAGTAAAGTACTGTATTGCCATTACTACACTGTAAAGTATTCAGTATTTGTTTTGTAATACTGTCCTTTTTTTCCCACAGAACAGTTGCAGCGTGCCGTTCTGCTCCTGCGGGTGGTGGTCCACCTCTTAGTGGACCACTTTTTTAATTTGTTATTACGATCATTTTAAATTTTTTTTTTTTTTTAATAAATGTTTGTTATTGTACTCCATTGTATAGTATCTTTTTCTACTGTATAAGATAGGCATACTGTACACCATACAATTATCTGGCAGATAATCTGCAAGATCTGGCTGTTTGTAATGAAATTCTCTCGTAATTTAGCTGTGGTGTACCTCCTGAGTGTGCTGGCGTGCTTTCTGTCCAGTTTGGGGTGATTTGGAGCAAGTTTGGTCGGCCATCTGGCCGACATGTGCTGTCGACTGTTTGGCAAACATGTGTTTTCCCTCCAGCATGTGTGTGTCAGGCATTTTGTGTGTGTCAGGCATTTTGTGTGTGTCAGGCATTTTATGTGTGTCAGGCATTGCTGTGTGGTTCCACAAATGTTAGTGTGTCAAAGTGCTGACCACTGACACCACTATTTCACTTTGGACCGCATGCCTTTTGTGGAACCACACAGCCCAGCATGACTTATTGCTGGGCTGTGTGGTTCCACAAATGTTAGCGTGTCAAAGTGCTGACCACTGACACCACTATTTCACTTTGGACCGCATGCCTTTTGTGGAACCACACAGCCCAGCATGACTTATTGCTGGGCTGTGTGGTTCCACAAATGTTAGCGTGTCAAAGTGCTGACCACTGACACCACTATTTCACTTTGGACCGCATGCCTTTTGTGGAACCACACAGCCCAGCATGACTTAATGCTGGGCTGTGTGGTTCCACAAATGTTAGCGTGTCAAAGTGCTGACCACTGACACCACTATTTCACTTTGGACCGCATGCCTTTTGTGGAACCACACAGCCCAGCATGACTTATTGCTGGGCTGTGTGGTTCCACAAATGTTAGCGTGTCAAAGTGCTGACCACTGACACCACTATTTCACTTTGGACCGCATGCCTTTTGTGGAACCACACAGCCCAGCATGACTTATTGCTGGGCTGTGTGGTTCCACAAATTTTCTTGGAAAACAAATGAACATGAGTGTCTTTACTTTAATACTTTTTTTTTTTTTCCCCACAGATATCTATATACACAAGAAAAGAATGTAACGAAGAACAAACTACTTTTTTGTTTTAATTAACTTTCAAACTTTATTTAAAAAAAAACACCTTTTTTTTCTTCAATAAACTTTTAAAAATAGAAGTTTCCTGTGGTTTTTATTAAAATATGAAATGCAAGATGCCTAACCAAGTTGTTTTACATACAGTATACCACTCTTAATTGAATTCCCATCATACAGTAGTACTAATTTATACAGTACAGGAAGTTGGGAATACAAACATTGGAAACCACGTCATGTTTATTTTAAGAAACACTTTATTTACGGACAAAATCATTTGGAACATGTAACATCACACATACTGTACTGTATTGTAATAAAGCCAACATCACACATACTGTACGGTACTTTAATCAAAAGGTAACAGCACAAATACAGTAACAATATCAACTTTAACATTTTTATAATTTATTTTTTTGTGGTGGTGGTGCGGGGTAATGGTTTTTGTACTTTATTTTTAGGTTTTGCTTTTTTGAATTATTTTTCGTTTTTGTCTTTTGCTTTTTAACACTGTCGCATACGGACACCAGAATAGAGGACTGACAACAGCAGCCCCTGGATGGAAACGCAGCCCAAGGCCCCAGATGGACACAGCACAATGGACTCGGCTGCTACTGGATAGATACAGCAGCGCCCAAAAAATCAACAGGAATAAAAGGGGCAACTTGTAACAGGCCCTTACATTACCAGGAATGTGGTGAGCCAAGTTCATGCACTCCCCTTTGAGTAACCAAGCTGCTCCAAGTGGATTCAGCACAGTGCATGCAGCCCCAGAAAATGTACAGGTCATACAGGTACATTGACACAATTTTTTAGCTTCAGCTGTGTGAAGCTGATGTGCTGAAGCTAGGAGGTAGGTAATGATCTGGTTTCATCATAGTCGAGCTTCCAAGTCATTTTCCTCTTCGTTCTCAGCACAGAGTTTATGGTATCCCTTATCTTCCTCTTTTCTGGATCACCAATCCTCACGCGGCGTTCACACCTAGCCATGATGTCATGTACCAGATTTTTGGGCAGCGGAAGTTTGCCCTTGGAACCATCAAAGTTCACACGATTGGCCCACGTCAAGTATTTGTCGTACCGTACATGGTGCTGGAACAGAGAATATGCATATTTCTGAATATGTCCATTTGAAGCTCTGTACAGATGGTCGTCCAGGGAAGTTGAGATGACAGCCAGGGCAATATTGTTCAGAGAGCCTCCGAATGTATTGCGAAGTGGCCTGTGAGCAGGTGTGCTGGTCATCATTGGTGTTCCTGGCAACAGCACACTTGAATCCAGGCCTCTGCGGTCGTCCAGCCCTCTGCGGTCGTCCAGGCCTCCTCTGCGGTCCTCCAGGCCTCCTCTGCGGTCCTCCAGGCCTCTTCTGCGGTCCTCCAGGTCTCTTCTGCGGTCCTCCAGGCCTCCTCTGCGGTCGTCCAAGTCGCTGACTTCGTCCAGTCCGCTGCTGTGGTCCAGGCCTCCTCTGCGGTCCTCCAGGCCTCCTCTGCGGTCCTCCAGGCCTCCTCTGCGGTCCTCCAGGCCTCCTCTGCGGTCCTCCAGGTCTCTTCTGCGGTCCTCCAGGTCTCTTCTGCGGTCCTCCAGGCCTCCTCTTCGGTCCTCCAGGTTTCCTCTGCGGTCCTCCAGGCCTCCTCTACGGTCCTCCAGGCCTCCTCTGCGGTCCTCCAGGCCTCCTCTGCGGTCCTCCAGGCCTCCTCTGCGGTCCTCCAGGTCTCTTCTGCGGTCCTCCAGGTCTCTTCTGCGGTCCTCCAGGCCTCCTCTGCGGTCGTCCAAGTCGCTGACTTCGTCCAGTCCGCTGCTGTGGTCCAGGCCTCTGCGGTCCTCCAGGTCTCTTCTGCGGTCCTCCAGGTCTCTTCTGCGGTCCTCCAGGTCTCTTCTGCGGTCCTCCAGGCCTCCTCTGCGGTCCTCCAGGCCTCCTCTGCGGTCGTCCAAGTCCAAGTCTGGGAGTTCACGGTCGGCGGTCATGTTGTCAGGTTGCTAAGCGATCCAGCTCGGTATACCGTAATGTGCATACAGTAGACCTCGCTTATCCCAGTGTAATTGAGCTAGGGGATTGTGACGCTCCTTCAGCATTGCCCCCTGGAGTGTGAAATGTATGCCATACTGTATCTCACTACATATCCGAGCGCTGCCACGTGCTGGGGGTTCACGGTCGGTGGCCATTTTTAGTGTGCATAGAACTCGCTTATCCACATAGGCCCCTGTGTTTTTAACTACTATATTGAGATGCACATTTCTAGGCCTACAGTATTTAATATACAGTAAGCAGCATTGTTGTTAGGCAATAATTGAAGAATTTACATACAGTACTGACATGTACTGTATGTAATGCTTGTACTGTACATCATGTCAGTCGACCCTTATGCTGTACACTACTGTAAGTCTCACAGGGCCCATGCACTTCCAAGGAGGGTTATTTACTGTACTGTATCTGTTTCATACAGGAAACTAATTGCAGTCCATAACACTGAAGTTGTATTTTCAGTACTGTACAGTATACAATACTTAAATTTGAACATCAGGTACTGGATAGTAAACATGTACTGTACAGTATTAACTTCTATCATAAAACTCTTATGCATTTTCAGATGTGTAAATTTTAGACTACAGTATTCACAAATGTTTTCTCTCCATACAGGAATTATAGTTGGACAACATGCCAGTAACTATCAACAAAACGATGAGCAAGATAATCGCCAACATGAAAAAAGAAAATAAAACCATCAAAGAGATCCATGCATGGCTCAAGGAAAGTGGCATTATAGTCACTTTAGAAACGGTGCGCTATCATGCATTCGAGAGAACAACGCCCAGATTTGTATTTCCTACAAAATGCACATGGTACGTACTGTACACTACTGTAATGTTTAAATGACTTGCTTTATACCATAAACAATTTTTTTGAAATAAAATAAAAACTTCATCAATTGTAACTGTGATTGTGCTGTTCATGAATTCATATTTTTCATACTGTATTGTACTGTAGGAGAGTGCAACAAATTGTGGAGGAACTAACTCGTGAGGATGATGAGCGTACTGCTCTGCAAATAAAACGAATTCTCCATTCCAAGTATGACCTGGACATATCGGCCACCAGCATCAGAAGGATGCGACGGAAAATGGGATGGACCTTTGGCGCAACAAGGTAAAATACTGAAAGCAGTATAAACCATACAGTAAATGCACTGTTAATAATCCCTTGATACGTGATATAATAATGCCATAAATCATTATACAGAGTGTGTACTTTATACTATATACAGTATGTGTGTGTGTATATACTGTATATATTCTATCCCAAAAGAGATACCTACTGTATAGGCACTCAGAGACAGCAATGAAGCATTGCCGGCTTATTGTGATGATTACATACTGTATACTGTGTTTGTGTGTATGTACAGTATGTATATATATATTACTCTGTATGTAACTTAATGTACTGTATGTACAGTTTAATGTATACAGTAGGTATATAATACAGTATACTGCACATACAGTCTACTGTATATACAGTAATCTGTAAATCTGTAATTTCATAACTGTATCTGATTTCATTATTTTTGGCTCTTCACAGGATATCTCCAATGATAAGAGATGTGAATAAAGAAAAGAGAGTGGAACAGGCACGGCGATGGATTGAGAGTGGTGAAACATTTGATGATGTCATTTTCACAGATGAATCGTCTGTTGCCCTTGAGCGGTTCTCCAGAATGTCATTCAGGAAACGTAACCATATCTCTTTAAAACCACGCCCAAAGCATCCATTGAAAGTCCATGTATGGGGAGGCATATCACGATTAGGAGCTGGTCCCCTATTATTTTTCGAAGGTACACTACTATACTTTATTCTGTGCCTGTGTTCTGTAAAAATACATGTTGTACTGTAGAGTACGTGTAACTGCACAATAAAAGGAGTTGCTTATTAATGAACAACATTTTTTGATTTCTGTAGGAATCATGGATAAGAATTTTTTCCAAGAAACAATAGTAGAGAAATGTATGGTGCCATTTGTGAATAAATATTACCCAACTCACCATAGGATATTCCAAGACAATGATCCTAAACACTCCGCCTCAGCCAAATTTATGGAAGAGAAAGGTATGAATTGGGAACGCACACCACCAGAGTGAGTATTCTTTCAACAGTGTACAAGTAAAATTTTGGATAGCACTCTAGTACTGTAAAAAAAATTTTTGTTTAATAAACAGTACAATATTGTATGTTTAATTTTCTCTATTTACTGTAATGTAATTAATTTTTTCTATACGCTTTTTTTTTATTTTTATATAGATCACCAGACATGAACCCAATCGAATTAGTGTGGGCTCAATTGAAGAGGTACGTTAGGAGTGTTGCAAAGCCAACAACAAAACAGCAACTGGTGGATGGGATAAAGAAATTTTGGCTAGAAGTACTCACACCTGAACATTGTAATAATTATATAAAACACCTGTATAAAGTATTACCTGTTGTAGTTGAAAGAAATGGTCAAGCCACAAATATGTAGTTCTGTATTTTCTGTTTAAAATTTTAAATTGGTGCATTATTAAAAAAAATGATAAAATTGCCTTTGTCTGATTATTGCATAAACTAATGTAGAATATTATACAGTAGTAATGTTATTGATGTGTACTGTATGAACAGTTATTTTCAGTTTTATAAGTCCTGAATAAGAGTACTGTACATTTTGATCAGTGCAGTACATGGAATCGGATGTTGTAATACTTTATTTTTACATTAATATTGATGTTTTTCCAATAAATATTCAATTTTACAGTATGGTACGGTACAGTACATGAGGGTACCTGTACAGTATGATACGTCATTATGGGGGAGAAATACTGTATCCACTAAATGTACAGTAAAATGTTTTTTTCTTATTACAAACACACAAATGCATCTCAGATGGAAATATGCTATACACAGCAGACAGCTTATGGTGACAGAACTTCCCTACTGTATCCCCACCCATAGTCGTGGTATATTTTAGATTGCCTAATGAGACACTCCTGCAGCATTGCCAATGATTCATGTAAAACCTGTGTGCAAACAGTATCTGTATTGAATGCAAAGTACAGTAAGAGTACAGTATACAGTATTATCAGAGCCAAACCTGACCAACATGATGCCCTAGGCTAGATTTTGGCTGATGCCCTCTTGCACAGATGCTACGTAGTTCCGCCTCTAACCCTGCACCCCTTTCCCAGCACCATCACCCATTTTGGCGCTCCTACACCCTATAATCTAAATAAGAACAATGTGCACATTTAGTGCCAGCCCAAAACAGTGTACAGTATGTTCTTGCTGGGAAGGGGCATGGTAACACAATAATACCCGAAGATGAAATGACACAACACAGTACTGCAACTTTATTCACATTATATCATGCAGTGGTGTCTCTTATTCTCATGACATCATATCATAGTACCACATTACTCCTAACAGTAATGCCCCTTATTCACATTACACCCCACCACATTCATCTTTATGTACATTAGACCACAGGTTCTCAAACTCAGTCCTCAGGACCCCACACAGTGCAGGTTTTGCAGGTCTCACAGAATCACAAGTGAAAAAATTAGCTCCACCTACTGTACTGTATGGACCTTCTAAAATGTGTCAGTTAGTAATGAATACATCTGTGCACTTGCTGGTTTACCTGCAAAACATGCACTGTGTGGGGTCCTGAGGACCAAGTTTGAGAACCACTGCATTAGACCATGCAGTAGTGCCCTTTCCTTATGTTACACCAGAAAATATTGTAGTACACCTTATACACATACAGTACAGTAATGCCACACATTAGTAATGCATTTCATATTTAAATTTTCTGATTTAATTTCATAGAGCCGCAGTCACTCACAGAATATAGGCATGTACTGTAGCATCTCATTTTATTCTGCAGAAGCTGATTATTCCCGTTTGGCTAGTTTGCCGCCTCTGTACAGTATATCACAATAGAAAAAAGTTATAGTGTCAGTGAAAAAAGCACCTCATGACAGATACTGTACACAAGCTCATGTCTAAATACTGTATACTGTAAGCAGTGACATTAAGGGGTACAGTACTGTATATGCAATTGCAGTCGAATTCCGGCAGGAATACGGAAAAAATGGACACGGGATCCCCCATCTTTTTAGAACCAGCACCGGGCTCTGCGCCTGGTCCTGGTGCAAAAAATAAGGGGGACAAAAAAAGCGTAGGGGTTCCCCATATTTTTTGAATCAGCACTGGGCTCCACTAGCTGGACAGATAATGCACAGCCGGGGGAGACTTTTATACCGGTCCCTGCGGCCATGGAATTAAATACCCAACTAGTCACACCTGGCCGGAGTACCCTGGAGGAGTGGGGGCCCCTTAAATCAAGGGGACCCCCCTCCAGCCACTCGATTATCTCTATCACCCCTGTGTATTGTAGCTAGGGGATTGTGACGCTCCTTCAGCATTGCCCCGTACCCTGCAAAATCTGTGCTGTTATTTGCTCCATAGCTGAGTGCCTCCTAGGAGCTACTGTAGGAGTCACAGGCGGTAGCCATTTCAATTGAGTCTGCCCTGCTATAGAATTGTACAGGTATGTGTACATTACCATACGGTGCATAGAACCTTTACAGTAGAAACTCTCCTGCAGCTTTGGCCTGCTTTACTGTATGTACTGTAAAACTTGTGTTTTGTCAGTTTGCTATGCGACCGATCCCGGTGTAACGTACAGTACTGTAATGTGCATAGACCTCGCTTACAGTATCTCTGTGTATTTTGGCTAGGGGATTGTGACGCTCCTTCAGCATCGCCCCGTAGCCTGCACAGCTTATGCCATTTCTCATTCCATACCCAACTGCTGCCTGCCACGAGGTGGGGGTTCAGGAGGTGGGGGTTCATGGGTAGTGGTCGTTTTGACAGTGTGCTATGCGATTGAGTCCGGTGTACCGTAATACTGTATGCAATCCTACAGTAGCTTATCCCTCCCCTGTGTATTTTGGCTAGGGGATTGTGACGCTCCTTCAGCATTGCCCCATAACCTGCACAAGGGTTCAGGGGCGGCGGCCATTTTGCCAGTGTGCTACAGTATGTCATCGAGTCCGGTGTACCATAATATGCATACTGTGTATTTTAGCTAGGGGATTGTGACGCTCCTTCAGCATTGCCCCATAGTCTGTACAATCTGGACTATTACTTGCTCCGTAGCCTAGGGCCTCTGTGGGGCAAGGAGTCATAGGTGGTAGCCATTTCTATTAAGTCTGCCCAGCTACAGAATTGTATGTGTACTGTGTACGGAGCATAGAACCTTAACCTGCATAGAACCTGCACATTATGGTACACCGGACTCGATCGCATAGAACCGCTCATGCAGCTACTGTATGCCCTGGTTTACAGTATGTGAATAAAAAAAATAATAAAGTGTCTGAAAAAAACTACAGTAACATGCATTCGTACTTAAGGAATCGAACCCTGGACTCTGAGTATAGGAAGCGAAACACTTCACCACTTCGCCGCAGACAAATGTATAAATCCGTTGGTTTTGATTATGCTGTAATGGCTACGGGATTAGGACGATAACATACTGTAGAAAATTCCTAATCTTGAGAGGCAATAGTGAACTTGTAACATACATCCATTTGCGACAGTGTACACTACTGGTTTTACAGTACTGTGTTTTGTCTGCGGGACTTGGACGCTCACATACAGTATTCATAAAGTATTGTAGATGGATCATATACTGTATGCTGTACTACTGTATTTGCGTCGGTGTCGTACTGTATATACAGTACTGTATTAAATAATGCAGCGTAATGAGTACAGTATTTACTGTATGCAGCGTAATGAGACGCCTTAGTAAAGTAGTCCTTATTATGTATGTCAGTATTGTATTTTACGGGAGACCACACGCATGCGCAGTGGTGATTGTAAAAAGCGACATCTGGTGGCTGATCGCAGGTATTACACGTAAAGGTAACGCCAAACGTCAAATGTCTGTCTCCGTGCGATTAGATAGCCTCTCTGTGGCTAGGCGCGCCTCGCTACGCCACAGTACGCTGCGTATGGTAGAACGGGACAAACGCCGCGGCCACTCAAGATAAAGGTGGCTACATCTGTATGTCACATAAGCTTACATGCGTACCAGATACAGCAATGATTCATGCATATCAGTATTGGTGTATATTATCTTGGTCCTTCTCAGAGTGATGTTTTCATAGGATAGCCTTAGGACAATATATCAAAGCTTCAGTCACCACTTCATATAAAGAAACTGATTTATTAAGTGAACAAAAAAGTATATAAGAAAATAAATAAATAGCTTAGCTTAATTGACAAAAATGTCAGCTGGGGTAGATCAGCTAATCAGCAGGTAACTCTCCCAATCGGTCAGCAAATCAGCAAGTCAGTCTCAACGCGTTTCGCCCGTTTTGGGGCTTCATCAGGAGATTCTATTATTCTCTATTGAGGTCCTATTTATACCTGTGTCAATGAGCCATGTATTATGCAAATTACTTCCGGTTCGCGTCATCGGCGAAACCGGAAGTACTATATATTGATACAAAAGTCATAAGATAGTGTCATGGGTGATTATTACTGGCTACCTTGTAACCACAGCTTAAGTTATACTAAGAGTATGTAAACCAGAACCCCTGTTTTCTAACACAGGGGTCTGTTTACATTCTGTTCCGTTCGGCGTCTGACTTCCGGCGGAAGTGCGTCTCCACCGGAAGTGACGTTCCGCGATCGTTCATATCCGCCCTTACATTGCCCTGCAATCGTATGTGGCAGGGACCAGTAGAAGGGAGATAACCCTGCCGCATGGCTCATTAGCATCTGTAAACACTACATGTGTTTCATTTGCGTGGACGGCTATTGTTATTATAACTGGTTTGACAGATCTTTTGGCAGTAGATTAATAGTATGGGAACAACAGGGAGTATAGACAAAGGTATGAATTAATAGATGTAGCAAGTTATAAAAATAAATTATAAAATATATATATGCAAATTAAGTATAAATACACATAGATATACTTATAAAATACAAATCATGGATAATAAAACATTACTAAAAACAATAGTGGGAGAGGCATCAATATATGTATACCGCATATGTATAACCGGCGCATGACCCCAGGAATTATTAGTAATAATTTTTTGCTGACATCGGGAATAAGACAATAGCCGTCCACGCAAATGAAACACATGTAGTGTTTACAGATGCTAATGAGCCATGCGGCAGGGTTATCTCCCTTCTACTGGTCCCTGCCACATACGACTGCAGGGCAATGTAAGGGCGGATATGAACGATCGCGGAACGTCACTTCCGGCGGAGACGCACTTCCGCCGGAAGTCAGACGCCGAACGGAACAGAATGTAAACAGACCCCTGTGTTAGAAAACAGTGGTTCTGGTTTACATACTCTTAGTATAACTTAAGCTGTGGTTACAAGGTAGCCAGTAATAATCACCCATGACACTATCTTATGACTTTTGTATCAATATATAGTACTTCCGGTTTCGCCGATGACGCGAACCGGAAGTAATTTGCATAATACATGGCTCATTGACACAGGTATAAATAGGACCTCAATAGAGAATAATAGAATCTCCTGATGAAGCCCCAAAACGGGCGAAACGCGTTGAGACTGACTTGCTGATTTGCTGACCGATTGGGAGAGTTACCTGCTGATTAGCTGATCTACCCCAGCTGACATTTTTGTCAATTAAACTAAGCTATTTATTTATTTTCTTATATACTTTTTTGTTCACTTAATAAATCAGTTTCTTTATATGAAGTGGTGACTGAAGCTTTGATATATTGTCCTAAGGCTATCCTATGAAAACATCACTCTGAGAAGGACCAAGATAATATACACCAATACTGATATGCATGAATCATTGCTGTATCTGGTACGCATGTAAGCTTATGTGACATACTAAACCTGACCACACTTACGGAGTAAATTACTACGCTATATAGCGATTCCTTGTCTCCTGACTCTATATAGACTCCGACAGAAGATTGGACTCAAAAGACCAGGGGATCGACAGGCATTGTGTCAAGCCGTAATCCGGTACGCAATATTATTCTTGCGTGTGACAAAAATTTCACTAAAGGATACTACACTATAGGCGCTCTGTTGTTTCTTCCTCTACTTTCAGATTTCCGTTTGGGTCACGAATACCTAGTGGCACATTTTGAAGAACTAAGCAGCCACCCGTTAAAACGGGGAGAGTGTGGACTTTTTGACTAATCAAACCTTGAACTAGTTGAACAAAACTTACTTACTGGACTGGTCATTTGACCTATTTATTCTGGACTGCAGATTGCACTTTTTACAGCGAGATATTACGTAAAATTGACGAGCGCACTGATCCACTCATCTGTAAATACTTATATACGAAGGTTCAAGTTCAAAATGGAATCGCTCAGGGCGATTATTGCAAGCCTGGAAAATTTCAGAGTATCACTGGACATCAAGGATACTTACCTGCATGTCCCTATTTACCCTCGTCACCAGGTGTACCTCAAAATTGTGGTACAGGATTGTCATTACCAATTCCAGACGTTGCCGTGGATCTGTCCCCGGCACCGAGGGTATTTACCAAGGTAATGGCCGAAGTACTTATCCCGTACTTGGACGATCTCCGTATAAAGGCGAGGTCCAGGGAGCAGTTGTTCGTCGGAGTAGCACTATCTCGAGAAGTGATACAACAGCACGGCTGGATTCTGAATATTCCAAAGTCGCAGCTGGTTCCTACGACGCGTCTACTGTTCCTGGGTATGGTTCTGGACACAGAACAGGATAAAAAGGGTTTCTCCCGGAGGAGAAGTCCAAGGAGTTGGCGTCTCTAGACGGAGACCTCCTAATACAAATACAGGTATCGGTGCATCTATGCACTCGAGCCTTGGGAAAGATGGTAGCTTCTTGCGAAGAATTTCCATTCGCCAAGTCCCATGCAAGGATCTTCCAGTGGGATCTGTTGGACAAGTGGTCCGGGTCGCATCCGCAGATGCATCGGCGGATAACCCTGTCTCCAAGGGCCAGGGTGTCGCTGTGGTGGTGACTGCAGAGTGCTCATCTTCTAGGGGGCCGCAGATTCGGCATACAGGACTGGGTCCTGGTGACCACGGATGCCAGCCTTCAAGGCTGGGGGCAGTCACACAGGGAAGAAACTTCCAAGGCCTATGGAAAAGTCAGGAGACTTCCCTACACATAAATGTTCTGGATCTATGGGCCATTTACAATGCCCTAAGTCAGGCTAGACCCCTGCTTCAACACCGGCCGGTGCTGATCCAGTCAGACAACATCACGGCGGTCGCTCATGTAAACTGACAGGGCGGCACAAGAAGCAGGATGGTGATGGCAGAAGCCACAAGGATTCTCCGATGGGCGGACAATCATGTGTTAGCACTGTCAGCAGTGTTCATTCCCGGAGTGGACAACTGAGAAGCAGACTTTCTCAGCAGACACGACCTCCACCCGAGAGAGTGGGGACTTCATCCAGAGGTCTTCCAAATGATTGTACACCGTGGGGAAAGGCCACGGGTGGACAGGATGGCGTCCCGCCTCAACAAAAAGCTACAAAGATATTGCGCCAGGTCAAGGGACCCTCAGGCGATAGCTGTGGACGCTCTGGTAACACCGTGGGTGTACCAGTCGGTGTATGTGTTCCCTTCTCTGCCTCTCATACCCAGGGTAATGAGAATAATAAGAAGGAGAGGAGTAAGAAGTTCCGGGTGGCCAAGAAGAGCTTGGTACCCAGAACTCCAAGAAATGATCTCAGAGGACCCATGGCCTCTGCCACTCAGACAGGACCTGCTGCAGCAGGGGGCCTGTCTGTTCCAAGACGTACCGCGGCTGCGTTTGACGGCATGTCGGTTGAACGCCGGATCCCGAAGGAAAATGGCATTCCGGAGGACGTTATCCCTACGCTATTTAAAGCTAGGAAAGAAGTGAACGCAAACCATTATCACCGCATATGGCGGAAATAGGTTGCGTGCTGTGAGGCCAGTAAGGCCCCAAAGGAGGAATTTCAGCTAGGTCACTTTCTGCACTTCCTACAAGTCAGAGGTGACTATGGGTCTAAAATTGGGTTCAATTAAGGCCCAGATTTCGGCTCTATCGATTTTCTTCCAAAATAGAACTGGCTTCACTGCCTGAAGTTCAGACTTTTGTTAAGGGAGTGCTGCATAGTCAGCCCCCGTTTGTGCCTCCAGTGGCACCGTGGGATCTCAACGTAGTGTTGGATTTCCTGAAGTCGCATTGAATTGAGCCACTTAAATCCGTGGAGCTACAATACCTCACGTGGAAAGTGGTCATGCTGTGGGCCTTGGCATCAGCCAGGCGTGTATCAGAATTGGCGGCTTTGTCAAAGGCCCTTATCTGTATTTTATATGGATAAGGCGGAGTTGAGGACTTGTTCCCAATTCCTTCCAAAGATGGTAGCAGTTTTTCATGTGAACCAACCTATTGTGGTGCCTGCGGCTACTTGGGACTTGGAGGATTCCAAGTTTCTGGACGTAGTCAGGGCCCTGAAAAGTATATGTTTCCAGGACGGCTGGAGTCAGGAAAACTGACTCGCTATTTATCCTGTATGCACCCAACAAGCTGGGTGCTCCTGCTTCTAAGCAGACTATGGCTCGCTGGATCTGTAGCACGATTCAACTTGCACATTCTGCGGCTAGACTGCCGCACCCTAAATCTGTGAAAGCCCATTCCACGAGGAAAGTGGGCTCTTCTTGGGCGGCTGCCCGAGGGGTCTCGGCTTTACAAATTTGCCGAGCTGTTACTTGGTCGGGTAAAAACACTCTTGCAAGAGTCTACAAGTTTGATACCCTGGCTGAGGAGGACCTTGAGTTTGCTCATTCGGTGCTGCAGAGTCACCCGCACTCTCCCGCCCGTTTGGGAGCTTTGGTATAATCCCCATGGTCCTTACGGAGTCCCCAGCATCCACTTAGGACGTTAGAGAAAATAAGATTTTACTCACCGGTAAATCTATTTCTCGTAGTCCGTAGTGGATGCTGGGCGCCCATCCCAAGTGCGGATTGTCTGCAATACTTGTATATAGTTATTGCCTAACTAAAGGGTTATTGTTGAGAGCCATCTGTTGAGAGGCTCAGTTGTTATCATACTGTTAACTGGGTATAGTATCACGAGTTATACGGTGTGATTGGTGTGGCTGGTATGAGTCTTACCCGGGATTCAAAATCCTTCCTTATTGTGTCAGCTCTTCCGGGCACAGTATCCTAACTGAGGTCTGGAGGAGGGTCTTAGTGGGAGGAGCCAGTGCACACCAGGTAGTCCTAAAGCTTTCTTTAGTTGTGCCCAGTCTCCTGCGGAGCCGCTAATCCCCACGGTCCTTACGGAGTCCCCAGCATCCACTACGGCCTACGAGAAATAGATTTACCGGTGAGTAAAATCTTATTTTTTTGTCACACATTTAAACTTATAACACTTTACTGTTGTCCTCTCTCTAACACCTTACTGCTGTCCTCTCTCTGACACATTACTGCTGCCCTCTCTAACACTGAGATACTTTACTGTTGTCCTCTCTCTAACACTCTGACAGCTCACTGCTGTCCTCTCTCTGACACATTACTGCTGTCCTCTCTAACACTGAGATACTTTACTGTTGTCCTCTCTAACACTGAGATACTTTACTGCTGTCCTCTCTCTAACACTTTACTGCTTTCCTCTCTCTAATACTCAGCAGCTATTTTTACTTGCCTAACACTTTGATTTTTCATCTCTATCCTTTATTTGTGTGATGCCCTGGGGTGGTTTCGGGGTACCATGCACCCCATAGGCAAACCCCTATAATGATACGGACCTGTCCGATGAGGTCACCTTATCTATTGGTGGGCAGGCTTGTATATTGGCAAACGTATGCCAAGAACCTTGTGTATTATGTACAATTACATTTATTATAATTCTAATGGATATGGTGCACCAGCATTTTCGTTCCCATATAGTATTACCTACATGTAGCATGGGCCGTTCTGGGCACATGAATTTGTAAGAACACAGAGGTATGCTGATACATTTTTAGGATTGAAAAATATGTCAAGAGTTAAAGTACACCAAAAAATAGGTGTAAATAAGCAAGACACACAATTATGAAATATGGAGTCAATTTCAAGTAAATAAAAGGAAAAAGTCAGAAACACCTAATAATCTTATGCTGAGGTCAGATCTTCCAAGTGGAGGTAGACTACCAGAGAGCAGACAGATGGAACACTCCTAGCCTGAAAGCTCTCACTTGAAGAGTGAACCCCCAGCAGTGTGTGCTGCTAGGCCATATAGTCCCACAAGCCTCCTCCCTCAAGACTACAAGGAATTCCTTTGTTTCCACAAGGCTTGCTTAGAGGTAAATGAGGTGTCCTCTGGGACCAATACTCTGAGCCCCTCTTGCGTAGGGGACCTGGTTGAAAGTTCTGGAATTTTGGGGAGTGAGGCATGACACACTATTTTATGACTGGTATGAGATTATATGTTCCCTAACTCCAAAGAATCAGAAACTATCACCCCCACATGTCAGTCAGGACACAGCATAGCAGTCATTCCAGCACATAACAAGTCACATTCAAAATCTTAGATATAGAGAGACTGAGGAATTGCCATAACCCCTGGTAACACCACAAATGATATGTGATGCAGGCTTCTCTATCTCATAGAAGGGGCTGTAGGAGCAACATTCTGGAGGCGCTGCGGCTGCAGAAGGCATCCCTCTTCCAGCAACAGGATGTGATGCAAGCTTCTCTGTCTCATTGAAGGGGCTGTAGGAACAACACTGGATTAGCTAAGGCACCACTCTCTTCCAGCAAGGGGATATGATGCAGGCTTCTCTTTCTCAGATGGGGCTGTAGGAACAACACTGGAGAAGCTGGGGCTGCAGAAGGCACTACTCTCTCCCAGAAATGGGATGTGATGCAGGGTGCTGTCTCAGAGAGGGCTGTAGGAACAACACTGGACTTTTGTTCCATCACTATTGCTTATTTCCATAGGTTGGTACTGGGGTTTGTTTTTTCTCCTTTTCTGAGTTTCTGCACTGGCCTATTCCTGGGTCTGATTCCAGTTCCAGGTTTGGATCAGAGCAGTTCCAGGTGGATAGATAAAATCTTGTAGATGTTAGACTCTGATTCCTTATGAGTTCTGAGTTTCTGTGCTCCAGGTTCAGTATTATGCACGTCTAAGTTTCTCCAATCGTGTTTATCTGAGTTCCCAGTAGTGGGTCCCAGCCTTTAGCTCCTGTATCAGGGGCCGGGGTTGAGTTCTGTATGACCAGTTCCAGGTTCTCATGGCTGGGGTTTCAGTTCTGTATCTTTGTACTGATTCCAGTCCAGAGTGACACTGTGTTGTTGTGATTGTCCCAGTCATCTGAGCTTGTCAGCTATAGTCCATACCTGTGTTCACTCTATGAGCTAAAGCTATATGAAATCTAATTTCATCTTTATGTCAGTTATTCCCAAGGGTCCAGATATGGATCAACAGAATTCTGTAACTATGACAGGAACCAATTGATTTCATGATGTCCAGTCCAGCTCACTCCAAAACTGTACAGGCTGCATCTGAGACGATGGGGCTCCCTTGTATGTACTTATTGGTTGAATGTGTCACGGACCTGCCGGTCGCTTCTCCAGATACGCCAATCTGAGAAGCGCCGCTTGTGACGTGTGGGTCACTTTGGACACACAGGGTTATGCAAGCACATTCGCTGCCACCAGCGAGAGGGATCTAGCGTCTAAACGCAAGGTAGCCTTCGCTTCTACCTGTCACACACACTACAATACTTAGAAAAAAAAAAAGGTAGACGTGGGCCACACAAGGTCTTGGGTTTTAAGAAGCACAAATCAGGAACTTGAATTGTAATTTTAATTCCAAGAATACTTCAGAGCTTTATTTACAAAGATTATTAAGAATATTTTAAGAATACTCACAGGAGTACGGTACAATCTCAAACAAAAATAAAAAGAGATAATTCAGAAGCCTAAACTTACACACAAATTTAGGATCTGGCTATGGGAATGACATAGGTGAGTTTTATCAGTTCACTTCTAGCCGCAGCAACACCCCCTGAGAATGAACACACATTACAGTGTAAAGGGATATTTATACCCTCAGTTGCCCTCACTTCTCCCCGCCCTTGGAGTTTTTACCCAGCTCAATGCTGTCCTGCACAGTTTGTTTGAAGATGGGGACTGAATGATGCAGTCTTCCACCCCTCAAACATTTATAACTGGCACAGGATGAGCAATAAATACATAACATAACCGAACATAAATACATTTATGGCTTCAGGACCTAGTGACCATGTCAAATTCACTAAGATCGATAACCTCCTAGGCCCCCTGGGGCTATGTCCATAGAATTTACAACCTAGCAGAGGGGAATGGCATGCAGTTCTAAGAAAATAACATTTTACCACACATACAATATGAGAAATATTATATTCTGGGATCGGATCATATCACAATGCTAAAACCATTTTCAAACCTCAGTATATACTGAACCTTTGTTAATAAAACTGTGTTGTATTGGGTTTTTGGTGTGATGACTCTTTCATGTACATATATTAACACCTTGATTTCTAAGATCCTAGTTCCACCAGGAACAGATATGAAGCAAATTTCATATAGTAGGAACTTGCAGATAAAGAACCCTGGACGCTGGCCTCCAAGATATACATGTTTTGAACAAATATGAACATTCTATCATTGCTAGATACATACTGACTTGCAGTGGTGGTGACAAGTGCCGACAAAAAATGTCTTTGTTATGTATTATCCATGCAGTGTCCAGACAATACCTTGTTTTTTTTCCTTAAGAAAATTCCATTAGTTGCTTATTTATCTTAAAAATAAAAGACAATCTCCCGAAGAAAAACAATTTTTTTTTATTTTTTATTAAATTGCAAGAAACGGTAAAGAAAGAAAATAATTACGTTTTTTTCTTTTTGACAAGTTCATACAATAAAAAGTAGAGATTTATGGTATAGTTACCATGGTTAAATATCTTTCTGCGAGGTACACTGGATTCCACAGGGAATACATCAGGGTGTAGAGTTGGATCTTGATCCAGAGGCACCACAGGGAATACATCAGGGTGTAGAGTTGGATCTTGATCCAGAGGCACCAACAGGTTAAAGCTTTGATTGTCCCCAAGATGCATTGCAGGGCCTCCTCTATATAACCCCGCCTCCAGGCACTGAGTCGACACACCATTCATGGAAGCGAATGGGCTCTAGTAAAACAAGAGGTGCTTGCCAGAGATATATCTCATGGTGTCTTGTCTGAATAACAAAGTGCTCACATACGTGTCAAGAGAAAGGATCCCAGAGCAATCTTTGTGGATGCCTTATCGGTGAGATGGGACTTTCATCTGGCTTAGGTGTTCTTCAATCACCCTATTACCTAGGGTGGTGAGAAAGTTAAAACAAGAAAACCAGCAGAGAATGACAATGGATGCTCTCCTTCTGCTCCCTCAACGTCCAGACCTACTAACGCAGGGTCCTGGTTATCACAAACATCTGGATCGACTGTCTTTGACAGCGTGGCCTTTGAAACCTCTTGAAGTCAAGAGGATATTTTCAACAGTTAATTCAAACAGTGTTCAGAGCAAGGAAACCTTCCTTAGCTCATATTTATAACCAAATATGGCAAGCCTATATTCATTGGTACAGTGAAGGAAAAATAGACCCTAAATCTTTCAGAATTTCCAGGGTCTTAGCATTCCTTCATGCAGGAATGGATAAAGGTTTGAAGGTGGCTTCCTTGAAAGAGTAAGGGTTGGCATTGACTGTAGGGGTCCAAAATAAACGACCAACGTACAGGATGTCCATACTTTTTTCCAGGGTATGCTGAACATTCAACCTTTGGTTCCTCTTACAGTGCCATGGGACTTATGTCAGTCCTGAAGGTCCTTCAAGTTGCCCATTTAAACCACTTAATAAAATGGATCATAAAGGGTTGACAGATAAAGTATTTTTCTACTGACTATGGCGTCAGCTAGAAGAATATCAGACTTAGGGGCATTGTTATGTTGTTCCCTATTTTCTGATTTTTTTTTTATCCAGATAAACCAATTCTCAGAAATAGATCTGGGTATCTTCCCAAGGTGATGACTAAGTTCCACCTTAACGAAGGAATTGTTGTCCCGGCTTTTCAGGTTCCGGACCTTTTTGCGGGAGATGCATCGCTGGACGTGATCCGTGCATTAGGGATCTACATGGATTGTACCAGTGCCATCAGAAAAGCACATTCTCTCTTCATTCTCTTTGGATTTCACAAGAGAGGGTGGCCTGCTGGTAAGCAGATGCTGGCAAGATAGCTTCAGATGACGATTTCAGAAGCATATTCTCTAAGCTGATCTCCCTGTTCCGGCTAATGTCTCTGCTCACTCTACTCATAAGGTAGGTCCTTTTTGGGCAGCACAATGTGGTGCCTAAAACAGAACAGGTATGTGAGACAGCCATATGGTCTTCCGTTTACACAATCATTAGACATTAGGGGTCATTCCGAGTTGTTCGCTCGTTATTTTTTTGTTGCAACGGAGCGATTAGCCGCTAATGCGCATGCGCAATGTCCGCAGTGCGACTGCGCCAAGTAAATTTGCTATGCAGTTAGGTATTTTACTCACGGCATTACGAGTTTTTTTCTTCGTTCTGGTGATCGTAATGTGATTGACAGGAAGTGGGTGTTTCTGGGCGGAAACTGGCCGTTTTATGGGTGTGTGTGAAAAAACGCTACCGTTTCTGGGAAAAACGCGGGAGTGGCTGGAGAAACGGAGGAGTCTCTTGCCGAACGCTGGGTGTGTTTGTGACGTCAAACCAGGAACAAAACTGACTGAACTGATCGCAGTTGCCGAGTAAGTGTGGAGCTACTCAGAAACTGCTAAGAAGTGTCTATTCGCAATTTTGCTAATCTCTCTTTCGCAATTTTGATAAGCTAAGATTCACTCCCAGTAGGCAGCGGCTTAGCGTGTGCAAAGCTGCTAAAAGCAGCTTGCGAGCGAACAACTCGGAATGAGGGCCATTATGCCTTGGATACCTTTGCCTCTCACAATGCTGAATTCGGGCGAAGGATTCTCCTATGCATCAGGAGCGTCCCCACCACTAAACTGCTTTGGAAAATCCCATTGTTATCCTGTGGATAACCTGTGGACCCTGCCGGAGAAAATAAGATTTTAAACCTATCGGTAAATCTTTTTCTCGTAGTCCGTAGAGGATGCTGGGACTCCGTAAGGACCATGGGGTTAGACGGGCTCCGCAGGAGACATGGGCACTCTAAGAAAGTCTTTGACTCTGGGTGTGCACTGGCTCCTCCCTCTATGCCCCTCCTCCAGACCTCAGTTAGAGAAACTGTGCCCAGAGGAGACGGACAGTACAAGGAAAGGATTTTTGTAATCCAAGGGCAAGATTCATACCAGCCACACCAATCAACTTGTGAAATACTACCCAGTTAACAGTATGAAAAACAACATAGCATCAGTCCAAGACCGATAAAACTATAACATAACCCTTATGTAAGCAATAACTATATACAAGTCTTGCAGGAGAAGTCCGCACTTGGGACGGGCGCCTAGCAACCTCTACGGACTATGAGAAAAAGATTTACCGATAGGTTTAAAATCTTATTTTCTCTAACGTCCTAGAGGATGCTGGGACTCCGTAAGGACCATGGGGATTATACCAAAGCTCCCAAACGGGCGGGAGAGTGCGGATGACTCTGCAGCACCGATTGAGCAAACATGAGGTCCTCCTCAGCCATGCTATTAAACGTATAGAACTTTGCAAAGGTGTTTGACCCCGACCAAGTAGCAGCTCGGCACAGCTGTAGTGCCGAGACCCCTCAGGCAGCCGCCCAAGAAGAGCCTACCCTTCCTAGTGGAATGGGCTTTAACCGATTTCAGTAACGGCAATCCCGCCGTAGAATGCGCCTGCTGAATCGTGTTACAGATCCAGCGAGCAATAGTCTGCTTTGAAGCAGGACCGCCAACTTTGTTGGCTGCATACAGGACAAACAGTGCCTCTGTTTTCCTGATCCTAGCCATTCTGGCCACGTAAATTTTCAAAGCCCTGACCACATCAAGGGACTCGGAATTCTCCAAGTCACGTGAAGCCACAGGCACTACAATAGGTTGGTTCATATGAAAAGAGGAGACCACCTTAGGCAGAAATTGAGGATGGGTCCGCGATTCCGCTCTATCCATATGGAAAACCAGAGAGGGGCTTTTATGTGATAAAGCCGCCAATTCCGACACTTGCCTAGGCCAAGGCTAACAACATGACCACCTTCCAGGTGAGATATTTCAACTCCACTGTCTTAAGTGGTTCAAACCAATGTGACTTAAGGAAACTTAACACCACATTAAGGTCCCAAGGCGCCACTGGAGGTACAAAAGGAGGCTGAATATGTAGAACTCCCTTCACAAAAGTCTGTACTTCAGGTAATGAGGCCAATTCCTTTTGAAAGAAAATTGATAAGGCCGAGATCTGAACTTTAATGGAGCCTAATTTTAGGCCCAAATTCACTCCAGTTTGTAGGAAGTGAAGAAAACGGCCCAGGTGGAATCCTTCCGTAGGAGCATTCCTGGCCTCACACCAAGAAATATTTTCTCCATATTCTGTGATAATGTTTAGCTGTCACGTCCTTCCTAGCCTTTATTAGCGTAGAAATGACCTCATCCGGAATACCCTTTTCCGCTAGGATCCGGCGTTCAACCTCCATGCCGTCAAACGCAGCCGCGGTAAGTCTTGGAACAGACAGGGACCTTGTTGTAACAGGTCCTGTCTTAGAGGAAGAGGCCACGGATCGTCTGTGATCAGTTCTTGCAAATCCGGATACCAGGTCCTTCGTGGCCAATCTGGAACAATGAGAATTGTTCTCACTCCTCTTTTTCTTATTATCCTCAATACCTTGGGTATGAGAGGAAGAGGAGGAAACACATAAACCGACTGGAACACCCACGGTGTCACTAGGGCGTCCACAGCTACCACCTGAGGGTCTCTTGACCTGGTGCAATACCTTTGTAGCTTATTGCTGAGACGGGACGCCATCATGTCTATTTGGGGTAGTCCCCATCGACTTGCAATCTGCGCGAAGACTTCCTGATGAAGTCCCCACTCTCCCGGATGCAGATCGTGTCTGCTGAGGAAGTCTGCTTCCCAGTTGTCCACTCCCGGAATGAACACTGCTGACAGAGCGCTTACATGATTCTCCGCCCAGCGAAGAATCCTGGTGGCTTCCGCCATTGCCACTCTGCTCCTTGTGACGCCTTGGCGGTTTACATGAGCTACTGCGGTGATGTTGTCTGACTGGATCAGAACTGGTCGATTGCGAAGTAAGATCTCCGCTTGACGTAGGGCGTTGTATATGGCCCTCAGTTCCAGGATGTTGATGTGAAGACAAGTCTCTTGACATGACCAAAGTCCTTGGAAATTTCTTCCCTGTGTGACTGCTCCCCAACCTCGGAGGCTCGCGTCCGTGGTCACCAGGATCCAGTTCTGAATGCCGAACCTGCGGCCCTCTAGAAGGTGAGCACTGTTTAGCCACCACAGGAGAGATACTCTGGCCATGGGGGACAGGGTGATCTTCTGATACAATTACAGATACGACCCGGACCATTTGTCCAATAGGTCCCATTGGAAGGTCCTTGCATGGAATCTGCCGTATGGAATGGCTTCGTATGTTGCCACCATCTTTCCCAGAACTTGAGTGCAATAATACACTGACATTTGTTTTGGTTTCAACAAGTTCATGACTAGAGTCATGAGTTCCTGTGCTTTTTATGTCGGAAGAAAAACCCTTTTCTGGTCTGTGTCCAGAATCATGCCCAAGAAGGGCAGACGAGTTGTAGGATTCAGCTGCGACTTTGGAATATTGAGAATCCAGCCGTGTCGCTGTAACACATTCAGTGAAAGTGATACGCTGCTCAGCAACTTCTCCCTTGATCTCGCTTTTATGAGATCGTCCAAGTACGGGATAATTGTGACACCCTGTTTGCGCAGGAGCACCATCATTTCCGCCTTGATGAAAATTCTCGGGGCCGTGGAAAGACCAAACGGCAACGTCTGAAATTGGTAATGACAATCCTGTACTGCAAATCTCAGGTACGCCTGATGAGGAAGATATATGGGGACATGCAGGTATGCATCCTTTATGTCCAGAGATACCAAAAAATCTCCCCCTTCCAGGCTGGCGATGACCGCCCTGAGCTATTCCATCTTGAACTTCAACCGTTTTAAGTAAAGGTTCAGGGATTTTAAATTCAAAATGGGTCTGACCGAACCTTCCGGTTTCGGAACCACAAACAGAGTTGAGTAGTACCCCTGCCCTCTTTGAAGCAGGGGAACCTCTACCACCACTTGTTGCAGACACAATTTGTGAATTGCCTGTAAAACTATCTCCCTTTCCAGGGGTTGTTTCGGTAGGGCCGATTTGAAAGACCGGCGAGGAGGCACTTCTTCGAATTCTAGCTTGTAACCCTTGGAAACAATGTCTATTGCCCATGGATCCACCTGTGAGTGGACCCAGACGTGGCTGAACAGTCGAAGACGTGCCCCCACAGGAGCTGACTCCCTCAGGGGAGCCCCAGCGTCATGCGGTGGATTTAGCAGAGTCCGGGGAGGACTTCTGTTCCTGGGAACTAGCTGTGGTGTGCAGCTTTTCCCCCTGCCCCTACCTCTGGCAAGAAAGGACGATCCACGTGCTCTCTTGCTTTTATCGGAACGAAAGGACTGCATTTGATAATGAGGCGCTTTCTTAGATTGTGAGGGAATATATGGCAAAATATTTGATTTACCTGCCGTAGCCGTGGAGACGAGATCCGAGAGGCCCTCTCCGAACAATTCTTCACCTTTGTAAGGCAACAACTCCATGTGCCTCTTGGAGTCGGCATCACCTGTCCACTGTCGGGTCCATAAGACTCGCCTAGCAGAAATAGACATAGCGTTTATTCTGGAGCCCAGTAAACTAATGTCTCTTTGAGCATCTCTCATATATAAGACAGCATCTTTTATATGCCCTAGAGTCATTAAAATGGTATCCTTATCAAGAGTCTCAATATCTGCTGATAAGGAATCTGTCCATGCTGCTACAGCACTACAAACCCAGGCTGACGCAATAGCTGGTCTGAGTACCGTACCAGAATGTGCGTAAATGGACTTCAAGGTAACCTCCTGCTTGCGGTCAGCAGGATCCTTGAGGGTAGCCGTATCTTGGGATGGAAGCGCTATCTTTTTTGATAAGCGTGATAAAGCTTTGTCCACCCTAGGGGAGGATTCCCACCGTATTCTGTCCTGTGACGGGAAAGGATACGCTATAAGAATCCTTTTGGGAATCTGCAGTTTTTTGTCTGGAGTTTCCCACGCTTTTTCGCATAAATCGTTCAGCTCATGTGAGGAAGGAAAGGTGACCTCTGGTTTCTTTCCCTTAAACATGTGCACCCTTGTGTCAGAGACAGGGGGTTCCTCAGTGATATGCAAAACATCTTTTATAGCGTTAATCATATATCGAATACATTTTGCCACCCCTGGCTGCAATTTTGCATCTTCGTAGTCGACACTGGAGTCTGAGTCCGTGTCTGTATCTGTGTCAGCTATTTGGGTTAGTGGGCACTTCTGAGACCCCGAAGGTCCAGACGACATTGGTACAGGCATGGGTTGACTCCCTGACTGTAACCCAGCTTCAGCCTTGTCTAATCTTTTGTGCAGTAAATCAACATTTGCACTCAAAACATTCCACATATCCATCCAGTCAGGTGTCGGTACTGCTGACGGAGATATAGCAGTCATACACTCCCCCTCCTCCTTAGATGAGCCTTCAATCTCAGACATGTCGACACATGCGTACCGACACACCGCACACACACAGGGGAGCCCTTTTTCTGAAGACAGGTTCCCCACCAGGCCCTTTGGGGAGACAGAGAGATTGTATGCCAGCACACACCCCAGCGCTATATGACCCAAGAAAAACACAGTGTGTTTACCTAGTAGCGCTTTGTAATCTGTATTGTGCCAAATATGTGCCCCCCCTCTACTTAAAAACCCTCTTTCACCGTGTGTCAAGCAGTGGAGAGTCCATGGAGCTTCCTCTCAGCGGTGCTGTGGAGAAAAGATGGCACTGGTGAGTGCTGAGGGAGAAGCCCCGCCCCCTCGGCGGCGGGCTTCAGTCCCGCTCGAAATAATTCAAATTATGGCGGGGGCTCTCTATATACATGTACAGTGCCCAGCTGTACATGTATATATACTGATATATAGGAGGTTTAAATTGCTTCCCAGGGCGCCCCCCCCCCCCTGCGCCCTGCACCCTTACAGTGACCGGAGTGTGTGAGGTGAATGGGAGCAATGGTGCACAGCTGCAGTGCTGTGCGTTACCTCCGTGAAGAATCTGAAGTCTTCTGCCGCCTGTGATGATCTTTTCCTCACATACTCACCCGGCTTCTATCTTCTGGCTCTGCGAGGAGGATGGCGGCCCGGCTCTGGGACGGACGGCGAGGGTGAGACCTGCGTACCGATCCCTCTGGAGCTAATGGTGTCCAGTAGCCTAAGAAACAGAACCCTGAAACTCAGAGAAGTGGGTCTGTTTCTCTCTCCTCAGTCCCACGATGCAGGAAGTCTGTTGCCAGCAGTGCTCACTGAAAATAATAAACCTAACAAAAATGCTTTCTTACAGGAAACTCAGGAGAGCTCCTGAAATGCACCCAGCTCCTCTGGGCACAGTATCAAACTGGGGTCTGGAGGAGGGGCATAGAGGCAGGAGCCAGTGCACATCCAGAGTCAAAGTCTTTCTTAGAGTGCCCATGTCTCCTGCAGAGCCCGTCTATCCCCATGGTCCTTATGGAGTCCCAGCATCCTCTAGGACGTTAGAGAAATATACGTTATGATAAGAACTTACCGTTGATAACAGTATTTCTCCTAAGTCCACAGGTTCCACAGGGATCCCACCCTGATGCACCTGATTTGAGGATCCTTTTACTCACTTACCCAGAGGTTCCCAAATTTGGTCCTCAAGGCACCACAACAGTCCAGGTTTTAGGTATATCCATGGTTCAGCACAGATGGTTAAATCAAATTGACTAGGGTGTTAATTAAGTCACCTGTGGCCAGGCATGGATACATTTAAAACCAGGACCGTTGGGGTGCCTTGAAAACCGAATTTGGGAACCTCTGCACTAACCTCTTCCTTCTTGTACGGAAGGATGTGCATGTGTGTTCTTGCCTGACTAGGGTTCTACCTGATGCTCCTGCCTTGAGCTTTGGGATACAACTGATTTGCCTGAGCCAGGGGTCGGGGATATATGGACGGGCCTGTTGCATGGTGGGAGGCTTTGACCGATTGGTGCAAATCCGCTGTCGCTCCATCATATCCCATTGTTATCCTGTGGACTTAGGAGAAACACCGTTATCAACGGTAAGTTCCTACCATAACGTATATTTTTCACACTTCTTTTAAACTTATAACACTTTACTGCTGTCCTCTCTCTAACACTCTGACAGCTCACTGCTGTCCTCTCTAACACATTACTGCTGTCCCCTCTCTAACACTCTGACAGCTCACTGCTGTCCTCTCTCTAACACATTACTGCTGTCCTCTCTAACACTGAGATACTTTACTGCTGTCCCCTCTCTAACACTCTGACAGCTCACTGCTGTCCTCAATCTAACACCTTACTGCTGCCCTCTCTAACACTGAGATCCTTTACTGCTGTCCTCTCTCTAACACTCAGCAGCTATTTTCACTTGACTAACACTTTGATTTTTCATCTCTATCCTTTATTTGTGTGATGCCCTGGGGTGGTTTCGGGGTACCCTGCAGCCCAGAGACAAACCCCTATGTTACGGACCTGTCCGATGAGGTCACCTTATCTATTGGTGGGCAGGCTTGTATATTGGCCAACGTATGCCAAGAACTTTGAGTATTATGTACAATTAAATTTATTATAATTCTAATTGGTGTGGTGCACCAGCATTTTTGTTCCTAATCAGTTTTACCTACATGTAGCATGGGCAGTTCTGGGCACATGAATTCATAAGAACACAGAGGTACGCTGATAAGTTTTTAGGATTGAGAAATATCTCGAGTTAAAGTATACCAAGAAATAGGTGTAAATAAGCAAGACACACAATTATGAAATATGCACAGTCAACTTCAAGTAAATAAAAGGAAAAAGTCAGAAACACCTAATAATCTTATACTGAGGTCAGGTCTTCCAACTGGAGGGAGGCTACCAGAGAGCAGACAGATGGAAAACTCCTAGCCTGAAAGCTCTCACTTGAAGAGTGAACCCCCAGCAGTGTGTGCTGCTGGGCCATATAGTCCCACAAGCCTCCCCTCTAAGTAGCCCCCATCCTTAAGACTACAAGGAATTCCTTTGTTTCCACAAGGCTTGCTTAGAGGTAAATTAGGTGCCCTCTGGGACCACTACTCTGAGCCCCTCTTGCGTAGGAGACCTGTTTGAAAGTTCTGGTATTTTGGTGAGTGAGGCATGACACCGTTAATACACAATATTTTATGACTGGTATGAGATTATCTATTCCCTAACTCCAAAGAAGCATAAACTATCTCCCCCACAGGTCACAGTCAGGACACAGCATAGCAGTCATTCCAGTACATAACAAGTCACATTCAAAATCTTAGATATGGAGAGACTGAGGAATTGCCATAACCCATGGTAACACCACAAATGGTATGTGATGCAGGCTTCTCTATCTCATAGAAGGGGCTGTAGGAGCAACATTCTGGAGGCGCTGCGGCTGCAGAAGGCATCCCTCTTCCAGCAACAGGATGTGATGCAGGCTTCCCTGTCTCATTGAAGGGACTGTAGGAACAACACTGGATTAGCTAAGGCATCGCTCTCTTGCAGCAAGGGGATGTGATGCGGATTTCACTGTCTCCTAGAGGGTGCTGGAGGAACAACACTGGAGGAGCTGTGGCAGCAGAAGGCACCGCTCTCTTCCAGCAAGGGGATGTGATGCAGACTTAGGGTTGGGAAAAGCACCAGGAAAAGGAAGCCAGTGTGGTTCACTAACAAGTATCAACTAGTGTGAAAGCAAAAAAGATGGCTTTTAGGAAATACAGACTCAAAATAATAATGACAAAGAGGTGTATCTTGACAGACGGAAGGATGATGAGTGATCAGACGTGCAAAGGCAGAAGCAGAGGAAAAAAATGGCCCAGTCAGAAGATAAAGGGGGCAAAACTTTTTTTAAATATATAAGTGAAAGGAGAAAATCAAATGGAGGAATAAATAAGAATTTACTTACCGATAATTCTATTTCTCGTAGTCCGTAGTGGATGCTGGGGACTCCGTCAGGACCATGGGGAATAGCGGGCTCCGCAGGAGACAGGGCACATCTAAAAAGCTTTTTAGGTCACATGGTGTGTACTGGCTCCTCCCCCTATGACCCTCCTCCAAGCCTCAGTTAGGTACTGTGCCCGGACGAGCGTACACAATAAGGAAGGATCTTGAATCCCGGGTAAGACTCATACCAGCCACACCAATCACACCGTACAACTTGTGATCTGAACCCAGTTAACAGTATGATAACAAAACGAAGTAGCCTCTGAAAGATGGCTCACAACAATAGTAATAACCCGATTTTTGTAACAATAACTATGTACAAGCATTGCAGACAATCCGCACTTGGGATGGGCGCCCAGCATCCACTACGGACTACGAGAAATAGAATTATCGGTAAGTAAATTCTTATTTTCTCTAACGTCCTAGTGGATGCTGGGGACTCCGTCAGGACCATGGGGATTATACCAAAGCTCCCAAACGGGCGGGAGAGTGCGGATGACTCTGCAGCACCGAATGAGAGAACTCCAGGTCCTCTTTAGCCAGAGTATCAAATTTGTAAAATTTTACAAACGTGTTCTCCCCTGACCACGTAGCTGCTCGGCAAAGTTATAATGCAGAGACTCCTCGGGCAGCCGCCCCGGATGAGGCCACCTTCCTTGTGGAATGGGCATCTACATATATCAGCTGTGGCAGGCCTGCCACAGAATGTGCACGCTGAATTGTACTACAAATCCAGCGTGCAATCGACTGCTTATAAGCAGGAGCACCCAGCTTGTTGGGTGCATACAATATAAACAACAAGTCAGACTTTCTGACTCCATCCGTCCTAACTATATATATATATATATATATATATTTTGGGGCCCTGACAACGTCTAGTAACTTGGAGTCCTCCAAGTCCCCAGTAGCCGCAGGCACCACAATAGGTTGTTTCAGGTGAAAACGCTGACACCCCTTTAGGAAGAAACTGGAGACGAGTCCCAGTTCTGCCCTGTTCAAATGGAAAATTTTAATATGGGCTTTTGTAAGACAAAGCCGCCCATTCTGACAATCGCCTGGCCGAGGCCAGGGCTAACAACATGGTCACTTTCCATGTGAGATATTGGTCAACAGCATGATCACTTTCCATGTGAGATATTTCAAATCCACAGATTTGAGCGGTTCAAACCAATATGATTTTAAGGAATCCCAACACTATGTTGAGATCTCACGGTGCGCCCCTAGAGGCACAAAAGAACTGTATATGCAATACACCCTTTACAATCTGGACTTCAGGAACTGAAGTCAATTTTTTCTGGAAGAAAATCTACAGGGCCGAAATTTAAATCTTAATGAACCCCAATTTGAGGCTCAAAACACTCCTGTTTTCAGGAAGTGTAGAAATCGACCTAGTTGAATTTCCTTCGTGGAGCCTTCCTGGCCTCACCCACGCAACATATTTTCACCACATGTGGTGATGACGTTGTGCGGTCACCTCCTTCCTGGCTTTGACCAAGGTAGGTATGACCTCTTATGGAATGCCTTTTCCCTTCAGGATCCGGCATTCAACCGCCATGCCGTCACACGCAGCCGCGGTAAGTCTTGAAATAGACATGGTACTTGCTGAAACAAGTCCCTTCTTAGCTCCCCAGGCCCTTAGTCCTCTTGTGAGCATCTCTTGAAGTTCCGGATACCAAGTCCCTCTTGGCCCATCCGGAGCCACTAGTATAGTTCATACTCCTCTATGTCTTATAATTCTCAATACCTTTGTTATGAGAAACAGAGGAGGGAACACATACACTGACTGGTACACCCACGGTGTTACCAGAACATCCACAGCTATCGCCTGAAGGTCTCATGACCTGGCGGAATACCTGTCCCGTTCTTTGTTCGGGCGGGACGCCATCATGTCCCCCTTTGGACTTTGCCAATGGTCCACAATCATGCTGAAAAACTTCCCTATGAAGTTTCCACTCTCCCGGGTGGAGGTCATGCCTGCTGAGGAAGTCTGCTTCCCAGTCGTCCATTCCCGGAAAGAACACTGCTGACAGTGCTATCACATGATTTTCCGCCTAGCGAAAAATCCTTGCAGTTTTGTCACTGCCCTCCTGCTTCTTGTGCCGCCCTTTCTGTTTACGTGGGCGACTGCCGTGATGTTATCCCCCTGGATCAATACCGGCTGACCTTGAAGCAGAGGTCTTGCTAAGTTTATAGCATTATAAATTTGCTCTAAGCTTATTTATGCGGAGAGAATTCTCCAGACTTAATCACACTTCCCTGGAAATTTTTTTCCCTGTGTGACTGTTCCTCAGCCTCTCAGGCTGGCCTCCGTGGTCACCGGCATCCAATCCTGAATGCCGAATCTGCGGCCCTCTAGAAGATGAGCACTCTGTAATCACCACAGGAGAGACACCCTTGTCCTTGGATATAGGGTTATCCGCTGATGCATCTGAGGATGCGATCCGGACCATTTGTCCAGCAGATCCCACTGAAGAGTTCTTGCGGGAAATCTGCCGAATGGAATTGCTTCGTAATAAGCCACCATTTTTACCAGGACTCTTGTGCACTGATGCACTGACACTTTTCCTGGTTTTAGGAGGATCCCGATTAGCTCGGATAACTCCCTGGCTTTCTCCACTGGGAGAAACCCGTTTTTCTGGACTGTGTCCAGAATCATCCCTAGGAACAGTAGACGTGTCGTCGGAAAAAGCTGCGATTTTGGAATATTTAGAATCCACTCGTGCTGTCGTAGAACTACTTAAGATAGTGCTACTCCGACCTCCAACTGTTCTCTGGACCTTGCCCTTATCAGGAAAGCGTCCATGTTTCTTTTAAGAAAAATCATCATTCCAGCCATTACCTTGGTAAAGACCCGGGGCGCCGTGGACAATCCAAACGGCAGCGTCTGAACTGATAGTGACAGTTCTGTACCAGGAACCTGAGGTACCCTTGGTGAGAAGGGCAAATTTGGACATGTAGGTAAGTGTCCCTGATATCCAGTGACACCATATCGTCCCCTTCTTCCTGGTTCGCTATCACTGCTCCGAGTGACTCCATCTTGATTTGAACGCTTGTACGTAAGTGTTCAAATATTTCAGATCACACCGAGCCGGTTGGCTTCAGTACCACAATATAGTGTGGAATACTACCCCCTTCTGTAAGAAGGGTACTTTAATTATCACCTGCTGGGAATACAGCCTGTGAATTGTGTGAGGGGGAGACGTCTCGAATTTCCAATGTACACCTGGGATACTACATGTAGGATCCCGGAGTTCCCTTGCGAGTGAGCCCACTGCGTGCTGAAACTCTTGAGATGACCCCCTACCGCACCTGAGTCCGCTTGTACGGCCCCAGCGTTATGCTGCGGACTTGGCAGAAGCTGTGAGGGGCTTCTGCTCCTGGGAATGGGCTGCTTGCTGCAGTCTTCTTCCCTTTCCTCTACCCCTGGGCAGATATGACTGGCCTTTGCCCGCCTGCCCGTATGGGAACGAAAGGACTGAGACTGAAAAGACTGTGTCCTTTCTTGCCGATATGTGACTCGGGGTAACAAAAGGTGGATTTTTCAGCTGTTGCCATGGCCACCAGGTCCAATGGACCGCCCCTTTATACGGCAATACTTCCATATGCCGTCTGTAATCTGCCTCACCTGACCACTGTCGTGTCTTCGTCTGGCAGCTATGTACATCACATTTACTCTTGATGCCAGAATGCAATATATGCCTCTGCGCATCACGCATATATAGAAATGCATCCTTAAAATGCTCTATAGTAAATAAAATCTTGTCCCTGTCAAGGGTATCAAAATTTTCAGTCAGGAAATCCGACCAAGCCCCCTCAGCGCTGCACATCCAGGCTGAGGCGATTGCTGGTCGTAGTATAACACCAGCATGTGTGTATATACTGTTATGATATTTTCCAGCTTCCCATCAGCTGGCTCCTTGAGGCAGCCGTATCTGGAGACGGTAACGCCATGTTTTTATAAGCGTGTGAGCGCCTTATCCACCCTAAGGTGTGTTTTCCAACTCGCCCTTACTTCTGGCGGGAAAGGATATACCGCCCATAACTTTCTATCGGAGGAACCCCACGTATCATCACACACTTCATTTAATTTATCTGATTCAGGCAAAACTACAAGTAGTTTATTCCCACCCTACAAAATACCCTTATTTGTGGTACTTGTGGTATCAGAAATATGTAACACCTCCTTCATTGCCCTTAACATGTAACTTGTGGCCCTAAAGGAAAAATACGTTTGTTTCTTCACCGTCGACACTGGGGTCAGTGTCCGTGTCAGTGTCTGTCGACCGACTGAGGTAAATGGGCGTTTTTACAAGCCCCTGACGGTGTCTGAGACGCCTGGACCAATACTAATTTGTCCGCCGGCTGTCTCAAGTCGTCAACCGGCTTGCAGCGTGTTGACATTATCACGTAATTCCATAAGTAAGCCATCCATTCCGGTGTCGACTCCCTAGAGAGTGACATCACTATTACAGGCAATTTGCTCCGTCTCCTCACCAACATTTTCCTCATACATGTCGACACACACGTACCGACCTACAGCACACACACAGGGAATGCTCTGATAGAGGACAGGACCCACTAGCCCTTTGGGGAGACAGAGGGAGAGTTTGCCAGCACACACCAAAATGCTATAATTATACAGGGACAACCTTTATATAAGTGTTCCTTATAGCATTTAATATATTTATATCGCCAAATCATTGCCCCCCCTCTCTGTTTTAACCCTGTTTCTGTAGTGCAGTGCAGGGGAGAGCATGGGAGCCTTCCCCTCAGCCTGTGAGGGAAAATGGCGCTGTGTGCTGAGGAGAATAAGCTCCGCCCCTTTCTCGGCGGGTTTTTCCTCCCTGTTTTTTTAATACTGGCCTGGGTTAAAATACATACATATAGCCTTAATGGCTATATGTGGTGTATTTCTTTTGCCAAATTAGGTATTTATATTGCTGCCCAGGGCGCCCCCAGCAGCGCCCTGCACCCTCCGTGACCGTGTCAGTGAGCCTGTGAGACAACAATGGCGCACAGCTGCAGTGCTGTGCGCTACCTCTATGAAGACTGTGAAGCCTTCTGCCGCCTGTCACCGGACCTCCGTCTCCGCCGTCTTCAGCGTCTGTAAGGGGGATCGGCGGCGCGGCTCCGGGACGAACCCCAGGCTGACCTGTGTTCCGACTCCCTCTGGAGCTCAGTGTCCAGTAGCCTAAGACTTCAATCCTCCTGCACGCAGGTGAGTTGAAATCTCTCCCCTAAGTCCCACGTTGCAGTGATCCTGTCGCCAGCAGGAATCACTGATTAATTTAAACCTAAAAAAGACTTTTCTAAACAGCTCTATAAGAGAGCCATCCAGGTTGCACCCTTCTCGGACGGGCACAGAAACCTAACTGAGGCTTGGAGGAGGGTCATAGGGGGAGGAGCCAGTACACACCATGTGACCTAAAAAGCTTTTTAGATGTGCCCTGTCTCCTGCGGAGCCCGCTATTCCCCATGGTCCTGACGGAGTCCCCAGCATCCACTAGGACGTTAGAGAAATAAGACTTAAGACAGAGTGTGAGCATTTGGTGGATGGTGACAAGGCAATAGCAGATCACCTAAATAATTATTTTTGCTCAGTATTTACTACAGAAGAAGGGATGGGGCCACAGTTAAGTTGCAAGGACATTCATAAAAATAAGGTAGATGAAAGTACATTTACAGAGGAGAAGGTCCTAACAGAACTTTCACAACTAAAAGTGGATAAATCAATGGGACTAGATGGGATACACCCAAGGATACTCAAAGAGCTAAAAGATGTGCTGGTTACACCTTTAACAGAATTATTTAACCAGTCACTAAATGCAGGTGCTATTCCAGAGGACTGGAAAAGAGCAAATGTAGTTCCACTGCACAAAAGTGGAAGCAAGGAAGAAGCAAGTAACTACAGACCAGTAAGCCTTACATCACTAGTAGAGAAAGTAATGGATAACTATTAAAAGAAAGAGTTGTGGAATATCTTAAATCAAACCACTTATAGGATCCAAAACAGCATGGATTTACTGGTGGGAGATCATGCCCAACAAATCTTATTTACTTTTTTGACTCTGTGACGAAAATAATAGATCAAGGAGGAGCTGTAGATGTAGCATATCTAGACTGTAGTAAGGCATTTCACACTGTCCCACATCGCAGACTGCTAAATAAATTTTAAAGCGTGGCGGTGGATTATAAAACAGTTAAATGGATAAGAACCTGGTTGCAGGATAGGAAACAGACAGTTGTAGTTAATGAAGTGCAATCTATGGAGGGAAATGTTACCAGTGGAGTACCCCAGGGATCTGTACTTGGTCCAGTTCTCTTTAATATTTTTGTTGGTGACATTGCAGATGGTATTGAAGGGAAGGTATGCCTTTTTGCATATGATACGAAGATATGCAACAGGGTAGACACACCAGGAGGGGTAAAACAAATGATTGATGACCTAGGTAGGCTTGAGAAATGGTCAAGAACATGGCAACTAATGCTAAAAAATGCAAAATCATGCACTTGGGTCTTAAAAACCCAAAGGTTTTTCAAGGGTACTATAATGGAAACTACTGAGGAGGAAAGGGATTTAGGAGTCACTATTTCAAGTGACTTGAAGGCAGGAAAGCAATGCAACAAAGCAATGAGAAAGGCAAGTCAGATGCTTGGTTGCATAGGGAGAGGAATCAGTAGTAGGAAAAAAGAAGTGATAATGCCACTGTATAGGTCATTGGTGCGGCCCCATCTGGAATACTGTGTCCAGTTCTGGAGACCATATCTCCAGAAGGATATAAATAGAGAGTGTACAAAGAAGGGCAACTAAAATGGTGCATGGCCTACATCACAAAACTTACCCGGAAAGGCTAAAAGATCTTAACATGTATAGTTTGGAGGAGAGAAGGGAAAGGGGAGACATGATAGAAACTTTCAAATATATCAAGGGTCTTAACAAAGTTCAGGAGGGAAACATTCTTCAAAGGAAGAGAAATATTAGAACTCGAGGACATACACTGAGACTGGAGGGGGGAGGATCAGGGGAAATTTAAGGAAAAATTACTTCACAGAAAGGGTAGTGGATAAGTGGAAGTCTCCCATCAGAGGTGGTAGAGGCTAAGACTGTAGAGCAATTTAAACATGCTTGGGATAGGCATATGAATATCCTTACAAAGAATTAAGGTTCAAAAAGGGTTGAGATTGCCTAAAGGATAAAAAAAAAGGGGCAGACTAGATGGGCCAAGTGGTTCTTATCTGCCGTCAAATTCTATGTTTCTATGACTTCTCTGTCTCTGTCTGATGGGGCTGTAGGAACAACACTGGAGGAGCTGGGGCTGCAGAAGACACTACTCTCTCCCAGAAATGGGATGTGATGCAGGGTGCTGTCTCAGAGAGGGCTGTCGGAACAACACTGGACTTTTGTTCCATCACTGTTGCTTATTTCTATAGGTTGGTTCAGGGGGTTTGGTTTCTGATTTTCTGCACTGGCCTATTCCTGGCAGCTCCAGGTTTGGATCAGAGCAGTTCCAGGTGGATAGATAAAATCTTATAGATGTTAGACTCTGATTCCTTATGAGTTCTGAGTGTCTGTGCTCCAGGTTCAGTAACTTTCTCCTGTTGTGTTGATCTGAGTTCCCAGTAGTGGGTCCCAGCCTTTAGCTCCTGTATCAGGGGCCGGGGTTGAGTTCTGTATGACCAGTTCCAGGCTCTCATGGCTGGGGTTTCAGTTCTGTATCTTTGTACAGATTCCAGTCCAGAGTGACACTGTGTTGTTGTGATTGTCCCAGACATCTGAGCTTGTCAGCTATAGTCCATACCTGTGTTCTCTCTATGAGATAGAACTTTCTGACATCTCATTTCATCTTTATGTCAGTTATACCCAAGGGTCCAGATACGGATAAACAGAATTCTGTAACTATGACAGGTACCAATTGATTTAATAATGTCCAGTCCAGCTCACTCCAAAACTGTACAGGCTGAATGAGACGATGGGGCTCCCTTGTATGTACTCATTGATTGAATGTGTCACGGACCTGCCAGTCGCTTCTCCAGATATGCCAATCTGAAAAGCGCTGCTTGTGATGTTGGGGTCACTTTGGACACACAGGGTTATACAAACACATTTGCTGGCACCAGCAAGAGGGATCTAGCGTCTAAACGCAAGGTAGCCTTCGCTTCTACCTGTCACACACACTGCAGTACTTAGAAAAAATAGGTAGACGTGGGCCACACGAGGTCTTAGGTTTTAAGAAGCACAGATCAGGAACTTGAATTGTAATTTGAACTTTAGTTACAAAGTGTTACAAAGATTATTAAGAATATTTTAAGAATACTCTTAGGAGTATGGTACAATCTCAAATAAAAAATAAGAATTTACTTACCGATAATTCTATTTCTCGTAGTCCGTAGTGGATGCTGGGGACTCCGTAAGGACCATGGGGATTAGCGGCTCCGCAGGAGACAGGGTACAAAAAGTAAAAGTTTTAGGACTAGCTGATGTGCACTGGCTCCTCCCCCTATGACCCTCCTCCAAGCCTCAGTTAGGATACTGTGCCCGGACGAGCGTACACAATAAGGAAGGATTTTGAATCCCGGGTAAGACTCATACCAGCCACACCAATCACACTGTACAACTTGTGATCTGAACCCAGTTAACAGCATGATAACAGAGGAGCCTCTGAAAAGATGGCTCACAACAATAATAACCCGATTTTTGTAACAATAATGTGAGGATACTGGGTTCAAAATCACTCAGTCACGGTGGTAGATGAAAAACCAACAGTGGTTTATTGACAGAATAGGTTATAACACAGCTCAGCACACTTCTGTGATCCAATTCTACACGACAATTCCCTCCTGGAGCCCTGACAGAACATTACTCCTTAGTCAGTCTCCTGCCACTCTCTCCCTCTGTCTCTCTCTCCTCTCCTGTTTGCTATTGTCAAAACCCTTTGTCTTTTCTACAATAAGGCGACACCCCCAGAACTACTTTCACATGTCCAGACATGTTCCCTAGGCCACAATAGATGTTAACTAAAGTAACCTTACTTAATCTGATTGTGTGGCCTGGAATCCATTGTGTGGGGAAGAATGAGGGGGGGTGAATGGCCTGACATCTGAGACTGGCTGTATCATCCCAGACAGAGCAAATACACAGGTTATCTGATCGTCACATGGGGAAACATTATTTTACAAACTATAGCAGAATAACCAATACATTCATATATATACATTGAAAACATAACTGTACCCTTGTAACAATAATATCATACAATATAATACAATATTGCCTAACATATAACTAATAACATATTGGCAATTGATGAAGTCCATGTGTAGGACCAGGGCTAGGAAAGTAACCACGTGTCTTTTACCACTGAGCGACACGACGCGCCAACTGTGTCATCACATGTCGTCACATTACCTTCCCCTACTTTCTCGCCCTGTGTCCTAAGTAGCTTAAGCTTGCTGAGCGCAGTGATGCTCTTCTACCTCAGACAGTCTGTGCCCCATCATAACAATGACTGGCTGGTTTCTCTTGTGGGTCTGGTGGTTTTTGTGAATAGCATTTTACAGTTTGTACGGAGCCCACCAGCGTCCCAGGTCCAAAGTCTGTGGTAATTGTCAGGAGGCTTGTGTGGGAATTTCTTTCCCCAGTCTGGTGGGTGTGTGGCCCACAGTACATAAATCAATACAGTCTTACCAGGGTCCGGTGGAAACGTGATCAGCAGTCCATAGTTCTTGTATTTCCCCCCAGTGTCCCATCCAAACACATTAATCAAAGTCCCCTTTGTAGACAGCCGCTGGGTTGGGGTAACAGCATGTGCAACAGTATAATTCAGTAAGTCCAATAACTGCACCTGGGAACTTAATAATTCCCCTACACCCAACTGGGTAACCTCATAGTTCAGATAGTCACAATTTTCCTCCATAAACAAAATTTGATCTCTGGGGCCCTCACTCTCCCTCCCCAACAATGTATTCCCTGGGGACCCCACTTCCATCACCTCTGGTGCATCAGGACAGTGGCTTCCCTCCCCCAAACATGAACCACGGGTATGGTAAATGTCAGGGCACAATGGGGATTCCTTCATGACAGAAGTTTCTTCTGTGCTATCCTGGGTAAATGCTTCCTCCAGCCTGGCTGGCTGGGTAACTTGTGGGATCCTACTCTGAGTCTTGTATGCTTTGGCCTGGAGTACAATCTGCTCAGCTTCCTTGTGTGTACCCACCAACTCGACCATTGTTGTACTGGAACATGGATGTAGGTTCACAGGGACAGTGGCATTACCTTCTCCATTCACTGCTACATGTCCTGGCTGAACACCATTGTCCTGGTTAGAGTCAGTCATTTCACCTTGCACACACTGCCAGTCCAAAACACATTCAGGTGCACTAGAGTAGAGCAACATGTTCCATTCCAGTTCCTGAGCTGATGCTATTTCCACCATGTCTAATACCTGGATTCTCTCTGAGTCACAGGGAAGATTCTGGCATTCAGACTGCAGCTCCTTACCATCAAGTTCACTGAATGGGAACAGACCTCCAGAATCTTCTGGGAGAGATCCAATAGCTGGGGATACACTGGGCCCTTCCTGCCCACTCTTTTCTGATAAAATAACTGGGGCAGCCATGAACATAGCTTCACAATAGGCCTCCCTCAGCCGAATATGCTGATCAGCCTGAAGTGAGACACTGTCTGCACTAACCATGCTTATAGTTGGGACATTACCACCTACTGCTGCCCTCGCAGAGATGTCCTCTTCCACCTCTGCCAATGGGAAGGCATAGTGCATCTTCTCCTGGGGTGTTTGGATGACAGACCCCACTTCCTTCTCATTTTCAGTAGCCTCCCCCAAACACAACACTGTAAATGGCTCAATAGCCAGGACTGGTTGGTGCTCACCTGAAGGATTCCCTTGGAGGCTCTGTTGCTGAAGTGGTGGTCGGGTGATAGTAGCGATTTCTTCCTCAATGTCTCGCTGGCACTCTGCGATGGTTTCTATATCCTCCAAGCCCGCAAATGGCCACTTGTAACACAGCTCGGACTGGTCACCAAGTGTTTTACTGCGACATTCCCCCAGGGACAAGAGAACGGGTTGCAGACAGTGCTTCCTTGCATCCACCTGGACAAGCTCATCCTTTTCCAGTGTAACATACTGGGCAGACAGTTCTTGATGCTCTCTCACTAAGTCCTCATCTTCCGTCTCAGCAACAGGGAAGTTGTAGTGCAGTTCCTCCTTGGGTGCCTGGATTGTGCTCACTGCTGTCTTCACTTCAACGCGTGCTTCCTTCCATATAGACCACTGGGCAACTTCTTCCCTTGGGTATGGGAGACGCTGTTGCAGGTGGTGCCTTTCCGCATCCACCCTGTAACCCTGGTCTCGCCATGCTGGTGTATCTAGGGGCCCCCGATCCAATGCCACTTCTTCTGGCTCTGTCCGGGAAGGCAATTTACTCTGCACTTGCTCTTCCGTCTCTGTATATTGTATTCTTTGTGTCATTTGGGCCACTGTGGCGATCACTTCCTCCCTGAATTCCTCAAACTCTGGCTCCCCCAGCAGATTCCATGTGGCTGCTTCACTTCTGCAGTGCATGAACGCATTCCCAAGATGACACAACTTGTCCTGTATGCTGGATACTCTCCACCTGCTGATTTCCCACTGAGCTTCATTCCAGTACTCCCAAATGTACTGCATTTTGGAAACTATAAATAAAAGATCCGGCTTCTCAGCCTGCCGATATGCTGACAAACTTCCAACCACAAGCTCCACTGCCCTGGTTCCATTACTGGTCTCCTCCGCTGAGGCCTCGACCATATCCTCCTCTTCCTCCTTATCACAAGGGTGCTCAACGTCCCATTGAGACAGTTTTCCAATTAGGGATGCCTTGGTATCCACTGTATTAAACTCAATCCGTCTTGCTCGACAGAGGTCCTGTAGTTGATCCTTCTTGCTGTATCGGTAGCATAGCGGGGCGGAATCCATTACCTGCTGTGGTTTATACCTTTCTGCTGGTGTCTTGAGTGATCCCACTGCTGCCGCCAAATGTGAGGATACTGGGTTCAAAATCACTCAGTCACGGTGGTAGATGAAAAACCAACAGTGGTTTATTGACAGAATAGGTTATAACACAGCTCAGCACACTTCTGTGATCCAATTCTACACGACAATTCCCTCCTGGAGCCCTGACAGAACATTACTCCTTAGTCAGTCTCCTGCCACTCTCTCCCTCTGTCTCTCTCTCCTCTCCTGTTTGCTATTGTCAAAACCCTTTGTCTTTTCTACAATAAGGCGACACCCCCAGAACTACTTTCACATGTCCAGACATGTTCCCTAGGCCACAATAGATGTTAACTAAAGTAACCTTACTTAATCTGATTGTGTGGCCTGGAATCCATTGTGTGGGGAAGAATGAGGGGGGGTGAATGGCCTGACATCTGAGACTGGCTGTATCATCCCAGACAGAGCAAATACACAGGTTATCTGATCGTCACATGGGGAAACATTATTTTACAAACTATAGCAGAATAACCAATACATTCATATATATACATTGAAAACATAACTGTACCCTTGTAACAATAATATCATACAATATAATACAATATTGCCTAACATATAACTAATAACATATTGGCAATTGATGAAGTCCATGTGTAGGACCAGGGCTAGGAAAGTAACCACGTGTCTTTTACCACTGAGCGACACGACGCGCCAGCTGTGTCATCACATGTCGTCACAAATAACTATGTACAAGTATTGCAGACAATCCGCACTTGGGATGGGCGCCCAGCATCCACTACGGACTACGAGAAATAGAATTATCGGTAAGTAAATTCTTATTTTCTCTGACGTCCTAAGTGGATGCTGGGGACTCCGTAAGGACCATGGGGATTATACCAAAGCTCCCAAACGGGCGGGAGAGTGCGGATGACTCTGCAGCACCGAATGAGAGAACTCCAGGTCCTCCTCAGCCAGGGTATCAAATTTGTAGAATTTTGCAAACGTGTTTGCCCCTGACCAAGTAGCAGCTCGGCAAAGTTGTAAAGCCGAGACCCCTCGGGCAGCCGCCCAATATGAGCCCACCTTCCTTGTGGAATGGGCATTTACAGATTTTGGCTGTGGCAGGCCTGCCACAGAATGTGCAAGCTGAATTGTACTACAAATCCAACGAGCAATCGTCTGCTTAGAAGCAGGAGCACCCAGCTTGTTGGGTGCATACAGGATAAACAGCGAGTCAGTTTTCCTGACTCCAGCCGTCCTGGAAACATATATTTTCAGGGCCCTGACAACGTCTAGCAACTTGGAGTCCTCCAAGTCCCTAGTAGCCGCAGGCACCACAATAGGTTGGTTCAGGTGAAACGCTGACACCACCTTAGGAAGAAACTGGGGACGAGTCCGCAGTTCTGCCCTGTCCGAATGGAAAATCAGATATGGGCTTTTGTGAGACAAAGCCGCCAATTCTGACACTCGCCTGGTCGAGGCCAGGGCCAACAGCATGGTCACTTTCCATGTGAGATATTTTAAATCCACAGATTTGAGCGGTTCAAACCAATGTGATTTGAGGAATCCCAGAACTACGTTGAGATCCCACGGTGCCACTGGAGGCACAAAAGGGGGTTGTATATGCAGTACTCCCTTGACGAACGTCTGGACTTCAGGAACTGAAGCCAATTCTTTCTGGAAGAAAATCGACAGGGACGAAATTTGAACCTTAATGGACCCCAATTTGAGGCCCATAGACACTCCTGTTTGCAGGAAATGCAGGAATCGACCGAGTTGAAATTCCTCCGTGGGGGCCTTCCTGGCCTCACACCACGCAACATATTTTCGCCAAATGCAGTGATAATGTTGTGTGGTCACCTCCTTCCTGGCTTTGACCAGGGTAGGGATGACCTCTTCCGGAATGCCTTTTTCCCTTAGGATCCGGCATTCAACCGCCATGTCGTCAAACGCAGCCGCGGTAAGTCTTGGAACAGACAGGGTCCTTGCTGAAGCAAGTCCCTTCTTAGCGGCAGAGGCCATGGGTCCTCTGTGAGCATCTCCTGAAGTTCCGGGTACCAAGTCCTTCTTGGCCAATCCGGAGCCACAAGTATAGTTCTTACTCCTCTCCGTCTTATAATTCTCAGTACCTTGGGTATGAGAGGCAGAGGAGGGAACACATACACTGACTGGTACACCCACGGTGTTACCAGAGCGTGCACAGCTATTGCCTGAGGGTCCCTTGACCTGGCGCAATACCTGTCCAGTTTTTTGTTGAGGCGGGACGCCATCATGTCCACCTTTGGTCTTTCCCAATGGTTCACAATCATATGGAAGACTTCCGGATGAAGTCCCCACTCTCCCGGGTGGAGGTCGTGCCTGCTGAGGAAATCTGCTTCCCAGTTGTCCACTCCCGGAATGAACACTGCTGACAGTGCTATCACATGATTTTCCGCCCAGCGAAGAATCCTTGCAGCTTCTGCCATTGCCCTCCTGCTTCTTGTGCCGCCCTGTCTGTTTACGTGGGCGACTGCCGTGATGTTGTCCGACTGGATCAGCACCGGTTGACCTTGAAGCAGAGGTCTTGCTAGGCTTAAAGCATTGTAAATTGCCCTTAACTCCAGTATATTTATGTGAAGTGAAGTCTCCAGACTTGACCACACTCCCTGGAAATTTCTTCCCTGTGTGACTGCTCCCCAGCCCCTCAGGCTGGCATCCGTGGTCACCAGGACCCAGTCCTGAATGCCGAATCTGCGGCCCTCTAGTAGATGAGCACTCTGCAGCCACCACAGAAGAGACACCCTTGTCCTCGGAGACAGGGTTATCCGCTGATGCATCTGAAGATGCGATCCGGACCATTTGTCCAGCAGATCCCACTGAAAAGTTCTTGCGTGAAATCTGCCGAATGGAATCGCTTCGTAGGAAGCCACCATTTTTCCCAGGACCCTTGTGCAATGATGCACTGACACTTTTCCTGGTTTTAGGAGGTTCCTGACTAGCTCGGATAACTCCCTGGCTTTCTCCTCCGAGAGAAACACCTTTTTCTGGACTGTGTCCAGAATCATCCCTAGGAACAGCAGACGTGTCGTCGGAATCAGCTGCGATTTTGGAATATTTAGAATCCACCCGTGTTGTTGTAGCAGTACCCGAGATAGTGCTACTCCGACCTCCAACTGTTCCTTGGACTTTGCCCTTATCAGGAGATCGTCCAAGTAAGGGATAATTAAGACGCCTTTTCTTCGAAGAAGAATCATCATTTCGGCCATTACCTTGGTAAAGACTCGGGGTGCCGTGGACAATCCAAACGGCAGCGTCTGAAACTGATAGTGACAGTTCTGTACTACGAACCTGAGGTACCCTTGATGAGAAGGGCAAATTGGGACATAGAGGTAAGCATCCTTGATGTCCAGGGACACCATATAGTCCCCTACTTCCAGGTTCACTATCACTGCTCTGAGTGACTCCATCTTGAATTTGAACCTTTGTATGTAAGTGTTCAAAGATTTCAGATTTAAAATAGGTCTCACCGAGCCGTCTGGCTTCGGTACCACAAATAGTGTGGAATAATACCCCTTTCCTTGTTGTAGGAGGGGTACTTTGATTATCACCTGCTGGGAATACAGCTTGTGAATTGCTTCCAATACTGCCTCCCTGTCGGAGGGAGACGTTGGTAAAGCAGACTTCAGGAACCTGCGAGGGGGAGACGTCTCGAATTCCAATCTGTACCCCTGGGATACTACCTGTAGGATCCAGGGGTCCAATTGCGAGTGAGCCCACTGCGCGCTGAAACTCTTGAGACGACCCCCCACCGCACCTGAGTCCGCTTGTAAGGCCCCAGCGTCATGCTGAGGACTTGGCAGAAGCGGTGAAGGGCTTCTGTTCCTGGGAAGGGGCTGCCTGCTGCAGTCTTTTTACCTTTCCTCTACCCCGGGGCAGATATGACTGGCCTTTTGCCCGCTTGCCCTTATGGGGATGAAAGGACTGAGGCTGAAAAGACGGTGTCTTTTTCTGCTGAGAGGTGACTTGGGGTAAAAAGGTGGATTTTCCAGCTGTTGCCGTGGCCACCAGGTCCGATAGACCGACCCCAAATAACTCCTCCCCTTTATACGGCAATACTTCCATGTGCCGTTTGGAATCCGCATCACCTGACCACTGTCGTGTCCATAAACATCTTCTGGCAGAAATGGACATCGCACTTACTCTTGATGCCAGAGTGCAAATATCCCTCTGTGCATCACGCATATATAGAAATGCATCCTTTAAATGCTCTATAGTCAATAAAATACTGTCCCTGTCAAGGGTATCAATATTTTCAGTCAGGGAATCCGACCAAGCCACCCCAGCACTGCACATCCAGGCTGAGGCGATTGCTGGTCGCAGTATAACACCAGTATGTGTGTATATACTTTTTAGGACATTTTCCAGCTTCCTATCAGCTGGCTCCTTGAGGGCGGCCGTATCCGGAGATGGTAACGCCACTTGTTTTGATAAGCGTGTGAGTGCCTTATCCACCCTAGGGGGTGTTTCCCAACGCGCCCTAACTTCTGGCGGGAAAGGGTATAATGCCAATAATTTCTTAGATATCAGCAATTTTTTATCGGGGGAAACCCACGCATCATCACACACTTCATTTAATTCATCTGATTCAGGAAAAACTACGGGTAGTTTTTTCACACCCCACATAATACCCTTTTTTGTGGTACTTGTAGTATCAGAAATATGCAAAGCCTCCTTCATTGCCGTGATCATGTAACGTGTGGCCCTACTGGAAAATACGTTTGTTTCTTCACCGTCGACACTGGAGTCAGTGTCCGTGTCGACCGACTGAGGTAATGGGCGCTTTATAGCCCCTGACGGTGTTTGAGACGCCTGGACAGGCACTAACTGATTTGCCGGCTGTCTCATGTCGTCAACAGTTTTTTGTAAAGTGCTGACACTATCACGTAATTACTTAAATAGGACCATCGTCAGGTGTCGACTCCCTAGGGGGTGACATCACTAATACAGGCAATTGCTCCGCCTCCACACCATTTTCCTCCTCATACATGTCGACACACGCGTACCGACACACAGCACACACACAGGGAATGCTCTGATAGAGGACAGGACCCCACTAGCCCTTTGGGGAGACAGAGGGAGAGTTTGCCAGCACACACCAGAGCGCTATATATGTATAGGGACAACCTTATAAGTAAGTGTTTCTCCCTTATAGCTGCTATATATGTTTATATGCCAAATTAGTGCCCCCCCCCCCCCTCTCTTTTTTACCCTGTTTCTGTAGTGCAGGACTGCAGGGGAGAGTCAGGGAGATGTCCTTCCAGCGGAGCTGTGAGGGAAAATGGCGCTTGTGTGCTGAGGAGATAGGCTCCGCCCCCTTCACGGCGGCCTTTCTCCCACATTTTATGAGGTAAAATGGCAGGGGTTAAATACATCCATATAGCCCAGGAGCTATATGTGATGTATTTTTAGCCATATATAGTGTTTACATTGCGTCTCAGGGCGCCCCCCCCCCCCCCCCCAGCGCCCTGCACCCTCAGTGACCGGAGTGTGAAGGGTGCTGAGAGCAATGGCGCACAGCTGCAGTGCTGTGCGCTACCTTTCTTGAAGACAGGACGTCTTCTGCCGCCGATTTCTGGACCTCTTCACTCTTCTGGCTCTGTAAGGGGGCCGGCGGCGCGGCTCCAGGACCCATCCATGGCTGGGCCTGTGATCTTCCCTCTGGAGCTAATGTCCAGTAGCCAAGAAGCCCAATCCACTCTGCACGCAGGTGAGTTCGCTTCTTCTCCCCTTAGTCCCTCGATGCAGTGAGCCTGTTGCCAGCAGGACTCACTGAAAATAAAAAACCTAAGTCTAACTTTTACTCTAAGCAGCTCAGGAGAGCCACCTAGATTGCACCCTTCTCGGCCGGGCACAAAACCTAACTGAGGCTTGGAGGAGGGTCATAGGGGGAGGAGCCAGTGCACACCAGCTAGTCCTAAAGCTTTTACTTTTTGTGCCCTGTCTCCTGCGGAGCCGCTAATCCCCATGGTCCTTACGGAGTCCCCAGCATCCACTTAGGACGTCAGAGAAATAAAAAGATAAAAACAATGACAAACTGTTAAAAGACAACAATACACATTATATTAATTTACAGGACTTCCTTTTTCATTCAAACTGTTTGATATGGAATTAATGTGAGAGATTAACCCTATCTTACAGAGACGGGCTCTCCTGTATTTTAGCGTCCCTTTCACAATATAACACATTTATGTGTGCACTTTAGGGTTATAATACCCCAGTCATATGCTCTGTGTATTGTTGTCTTTTAACAGTTGGTCATTGTTTTTATGTTAATAAATTGTGTTTTTGATCAACATTGCTGGTATTGTGCGCTTACTTGGTGATTTTGTTTTAGTTGATATTTTTAGGAGGCCGGCTACCTCCTTACCAAGTGGCTGCCATATCAGTGCTATATTTGCACGACCCTGTTCAGCGCCTAAAAACCTTTTTCTAGTTTGTAAAAATAAAAAGATATTTCAGAAGCCTAAACTTGCACACAAATTTAGGATCTGGCTATGGGAATGTCACAGGTGAGTTTATCAGTTCACTTCTAGCCGCAGCTACACCCCATGAGAATGAACACACATATTACAGTGAAAGGGATATTTATACCCTCAGTTGCCCTCACTTACCCCCGCCCTTGGGGTTTTTACCCAGCTCAATGCTGTCCTACACAGTTTGTTTGAAGATGGGGACTGAATGATGCAGTCTTCAACCCCTCAAACATTTATGACTGGCACAGGATGAGCAATAAATACATAACATAACCGAACATAAATACATTTATGGCTTCAGAACCTAGTGGCCTGGTCATATTCACTGAGAGCGATAACCTCCTAGGCCCCCTGGGGATATGTACATAGAATTTACAACCTAGCAGAGGGAATGGCATGCAGTTCACAGAAAATAAAATGTTACCACACATACAATATGAGAAATATTATATTCTGGGATCCGATCATGTGATGAATCCGGACAGAATGCTAAAACCATTTTCAAACCCGATATATACTGAACCTTGTTTAATAAAACTGTGTTGTATTGGGTTTTTGGTGTGATGACTCTTTCATGTACAGATATTAATACATTAATTTCTTAGATCCTAGTTCCACCAGGAACAAATATAAAGCAAATTTCATAGAGTAGGGATGCTGCCACCACCATGCTTCACTGTAGGGATGGCATTGGCCTGGTGATGAGCGGTGCCTTGTTTTCTCCAAACATGACGCCTGGCATTCACGCAAGAGTTCCATATTTGTCTCATTAGACCAGTTAATTTTGTTTCTCATGGTCTGAGAGTCCTTAAGGTGGATTTTAGCAAACTCTAGGTGGGCTGCCATGTGCTTTTTACTAAGGAGTTGCTTCCGTCTGGCCATTCTACCATACAGGCCTGATTGGCGGATTGCTGCAGAGATGGTTGTCCTTCTGGAAAGTTCCCCTCTCTCCACAAAGGAATGCTGTAGCTCTGACAGAGTAACCATGGGGTTCTTGGTCTCCTCCCTGACTAGGGCCCTTCTCCCCTGATTGCTCAGTTTAGACTACCAACCAACTCTAGGAAGAGTCCTCGTGGTTCCGAACTTCTTCCATTTATGGATGATCATTGGGACCTTCAAAGCAGCAGATATTTTTCTGTACCCTTCCCCAGATTTGTGCCTCGAGACAATCCTGTCTCGGAGGTCTACAGACAATTCCTTTGACTTCATGCTTGGTTTGTGCTCAGACTTGCACTGTCAAGTTTGGGACCCTATATAGACAGATGTGTGCCTTTACAAATCATGTCCAATCAACTGAATTTACCACAGGTTGACTCCAATTAAGCTGTAGGAATATCTCAAGGATGATTAGTGGAAACAGGATGCACCTGAGCTCAATTCTGGGCTTCACGGCAAAGGCTGTGAATACTTATGTACATGTGAGTTCTTAGTTTTCTATTTTTAATAAATTAGCAAAAATCTCAAAAATTATGGGGTATTGTGAGGGAAAAAATTACTCATTCTAGTTTGGAATAAGGCTGACATAACAAAATGTGAAAAAAGTGAAGCGATGTGAATACTTTCCGTGCACTTTATGTGTGACATGGAGAAAGGGTTTCCCAATACACAACATAATGCACTATACAAACCACACTCCTTGTCTGCTGCATCTTTCATTTGTTTCTACCCACCAAGAACTACTTTTTGGTTTGTGAGTCACCATTTATCCACCATTCCAATACAACATAAAAGTTGGATTTTACACGAGTTTCCATAATGAAATCTGTTTTTAAAAATGATAATGTTTTATCTTTTTACGTGTTAGACTGAAATGCACAAAATGTAGATGATACAAAACAACAATGTTATTACTGTGGAGAGTGGGCCCAATATCTAACAGAATAATGGTCTAGTGTGTACCCATGGTATACTCTCCCACGGGTCACTAGTGACATCCCCCGTTGGCCCTGCAGTATGCACATGCCACATGCAGGGTCCCGGCAGCAGTGATGCTGGACTGGGTACATATTGTTTAGTGTGTACTCAGGTTTAGTTTTACTCTGGTGATCTACTCCAGTCTTATAGGACATCCATTCCAATTGTCTGCAGATGGTTAACTTACATTGTTCAAATACTGTGTGACAGGAGCTGTGCTACAAACCTGTTTTGTATCAACTCATAGTAATTCTTTTCTACTGTGTGAAATCTGATGTCTAAAAAGTTGTGATTTGTGTGTAAAACATTTCCCACACTCAGAGCATGGAAATGGTTTCTCACCTGTGTGACTTCTCTGATGACTAACTAGAGCTGATTTCTGTGTAAAACATTTCTCACACTCAGAGCATGGAAATGGTTTCTCACCTGTGTGGAGTCTCTGATGTTTAACAAGAACTGATTTGTTTGTAAAACATTTCTCACACTCCGAGCATGGAAATGGTTTCTCACCTGTGTGACTTCTCTGATGTTTAACAAGATCTGTGTGAGTTGTAAAACATTTCCCACACTCAGAGCATGGAAATGGTTTCTCACCTGTATGAATTCTTTGATGATTAACAAGTTTTGATTTAGTTGTTAAACATTTCCCACACTCAGAGCATGGAAATGGTTTCTCACCTGTGTGAATTCTTTGATGATTAATAAGTTCTGATTTAGTTGTAAAACACTTCCCACACTCAGAGCATGGAAATGGTTTCTCACCTGTGTGACTTCTCTTATGTCTAATTAGAAATTGTTTCTCTGTAAAACATTTCCCACACTCAGGACATGGAAATGGTTTTTCTCCTGTGTGACTTCTCTGATGTCTAACTAGAACTGATTTCTGTGTAAAACATTTCCCACACTCAGAGCATGGAAATGGTTTCTCACCTGTGTGGAGTCTCTGATGTTTAACAAGAACTGATTTGTGTGTAAAACATTTCCCACACTCCGAGCATGAAAATGGTTTCTCACCTGTGTGATGTCTCTGATGTGTAATTAAAGTTGATTTATATGGGAAACATTTTCCACACTCAGAGCATGGAAATGGTTTCTCACCTGTGTGACTTCTCTTATGTCTAATTAGAAATTGTTTCTGTGTAAAACATTTCCCACACTTAGGACATGGAAATATTTTTTCTCCTGTGTGACTTCTCTGATGTCTAACTAGAACTGATTTCTGTGTAAAACATTTCCCACACTCAGAGCATGGAAATGGTTTCTCACCTGTGTGCTGTCTCTGATGTCTAAGTAAAGTTGATTTATGTGGGAAATTTTTCCCACACTCGGAACAGGGAAATATATTATCAGGTGTATGAGCTGCATGATGTGTAACAAAATCTGAGGTATCAGGAGAACAGTCCTCGCAGTTAGGGGGATCAGATAATATATCTGTACTGTGAGGTACTGGATGTATATTTAGCATAACGGGGATGTCTCCTGGAGAATCCTGTGTGATGTTATCTTCTATGTCAGTATCCGCAGACAAGATGAGATCTCCCTCCAAGGCATTCCTGCTTGTGCCTCCATCTGCTGGAGATAAAATAGCTGTATTATTATTCACAGATCTTTATATAGCACATACATATTACTCCACACTGTACAGAGAATATTTAGTCATTCACATCAGTCCCACCAGGGGAGCTTACACTCTATATTCCCTACTACATGGACAGGTACTAGGGGTAATTTGTATCAAAATTAACCCTAGCTTGCATACTAAAGTGAATCCTTAATTGAATTGTGAGTGTGAAAAAGAAGAAGGTGAGATATAATACAGATCAGGTGAGATATAATACAGATCAGGTGAGATATAAGATCAGGTGAGATATAATACAGATCAGGTGATATATAATACAGATCAGGTGACATATAATACACACATATTGGCAATACCATTAGCATCTGATACAATGTTTGGGCTAGTGCCGTGCAGGGGATGTGATGCATTTGGTTTATGGGAGACAATCTGGAGACTCAGCCGCTGTCCAATCTGTGAGCAATTATCTCTGCTGCAGGAGGAGATATCTAAGCTGCATGCTGGGATATGTAGGATGTCTGTGTCCTTGAGGCCACCACTACCTCAGAGAGCCACCAGAAGACATTCTGCCTGGACTGCTGTGGGCTCTGAAAGGCAGAGATTTCCAGATGGACACAAATATCTCCCACAAGATGTGACACTGCCAAATTCATATGCTGCTCTTGCAAGGCTGGAAAATACAACTGATATATGCAATATAGAACAGGAAGATATGAGGCCTTCAACTAACTACAGGAAAAGGAATAGAAACGGGAAAATTACATCTTCAAAAAAGGACTGCACTTCTAGATTCCATTATTACAGGAGTACACCAGGGAAATGGTAATGAAGTAGAGAAACAAATAAGGTGCTTACCTGGAGTGGAGCCACAGCTGCAAGGGATAAAGAGTGCATGCTAAGAATTGTGAAGGCAGCAAGAAAAGATGGGGAGAGATGTCATTGTGCGCCTAGGGACAAATGACCTGGCTAATGCTGAACTCATGGCCATAAAAGATGAGGAGAGATTTAGATTGATATGTCATAGTCACACCATCTGGCAAGATAGGAGCCTATAAAAAAGTGATGGCCCACACCCATCTTCAAGGGGAATGAGAATACTAAGTAAACAGTTTGGATGCTTCATCAGGAACTATTTAAACTAACAGATGGGGCAGTGAACCAAATATGAATAAGGCGACCTGTTCCCCCAACCCAAATGTATTGGTTCTGCAGGAAAAGGGAATAGGAAGAATATACACAGCAACAGAAGATAATTCAGATCAAAACCAAATAAACATAGGCAGAGAGATGAACATAGGAACAGAAGAAGCACAAACCTAACTCTAAGAGCTATGTGTGCAAATGCTAGGAGCTTAGGATATAAAATCCCCAAACTCATTTCAATAATTACAAGGGATGGTCTAGATATTGTGGCTCTTACAGAGTCAAGGTGCAATGAAAATCATGACTGGGACATACCTATACTAGTATATACTTTATTTAGAAAGGACAGAATGGGAAGAATCTGAGGAGGCAAAAAAGAAAAGGAGAATTATAGCAAGACTTACCATTGTTAAATCTCTTTCTGCGAGGTACACTGGTTTCCACAGGGAATAACATTGGGGTGTACAGTTGGATCTTGATCTGAGGCACCAACAGGCTAAAGCTTTGACTGTTCCCGGGATGCACTGCCCCGATTCCTCTATAGCCCCGCCTCCAGGCACTGCAGTGGGGTACACCGGTATGCCACAGGGAATAACATCGGGGATGTCCTAAAGCAGTTCCTCATGGGAGGGGACACACTGTAGCGGGCACAAGAACCCAGCATCCAAAGGAAGCATCCAGGGAGGTGGAAGTATCAAAGGCATAGAACCTTATGAACGTGTTCACCGAGGACCACGTAGCCGCCTTGCACAATTGTTCCGAGGACGCGTCACGGCGGGCAGCCCAAGGAGGTCCAACAGACCAAAGTAGAATGGGGCTTAATAGCAGCAGGTGCTGTGAGCCCAGCCTGAGCATAAACTTGTGCAATCACCATTCTAATCCATCTGGTCAAAGTTTGCTTATTCGCAGGCCAGCCACGTTTGTGAAAACCGAAAAGAACAAAAAGAGAGTCTGACCTCCTGATGGAGGCAGTCCTCTCCACATAGATACAGAGAGCCCATACCACATCCAAAGACCGCTCTTTGGAGGACAAACCAGGAGAAATAAAGGCTGGAACCAATCTCCTGATTAAGGTGGAAAGATGACACCACCTTAGGTAGATAACCAGGGCGAGTTCTAAAAACTGCACAGTCACAGTGAAAAATCAGAAAGGTGCTTTGTCCTGTTGTCCACCCTAAGTCCGACACCCTCCTAGCAGAGGCAATAGCCAACAGAAAAACAACCTTAAGCATAAGGCATGTAAGGTCCACTGACTCAAGAGGTTCAAATGGAGACTCTTGCAGGGCATTCAAAACAACAGACAGATCCCATGGCGCCACAGGTGGGACATAGGGAGGCTGAATCTGTAAAAAACCCTGAGTGAAAGTATGAACGTCAGGAAGAGACGCAATTTTTCTCTGAAACCACACCAACAAGGCAGATATATGAACCTTGATGGAGGCAAAACGAAGGCCTAAGTCTAGGCCTTGTTGTAGAAAAGCCAAAAATCTGGCAGTACTGAACTTGTATGCATCGTAATTCTTAACAGCACACCAGGTGAAGTAAGAATTCCAGACCCTATAATAAATCCAAGCTGAAGCCGGTTTACGGGCTTTCAACATAGTTTGAACGACCGCCTCAGAGAATCCTTTGACCCTCAGGAGTGAAGCTTCAAGAGCAACATCGTCAAAGCCAGTTGTGCCAGGTCCTGATAGACACAAGGGCCCTGAACGAGGAGGTCTGGGCGTTGAGAAAGTAGAAGAGGACGCTCTATCGAGAGACCCTGTAGGTCTGAGAACCAGTGCTGTCTGTGCCACGCTTGAGCGACTAGAAGTATTCCTCCTTCTTGCTTGAACTTCCGTATCACCCAGGGCAGAATAAACACCGGAGGGAACACATATGGCAGCCCAAAGTTCCATGAAATTGCCAGTGTGTCCACAAATGCTGCTTAAGGATCCCTTGTCCTTGCTCCGAACACTGGAACCTTGTGATTGTGTCGAGGCGCCATCAGGTCTACATCTGGTAGGTCCCACATGTCCTCTAAGAGTTGGAAGACTTCCAGATGAAGACTCCACTCTCTGGCGTGTACGTCCTGACCACTGAGGAAGTCTGCTTCCCAGTTGAGGACTCCCGGAATGAACACTGCCGCTATGGCTGGCAGATAGCGTTCCGCCCATTGAAGAATTTTTGACACTTCCCTCCATTCATTTCATTGCCATGTGGCTTCGAGTGCCGCCTTGATGATTTATGTACGCCACCATGGTGGCGTTGTCTGACTGTACTTGAACAGGCCTGTTCTGTTCCCCAGGCAGGGAAAGTTTCAGCCCATTGAACACTGCCTGCAATTCCAGAATATTTATTGGGAGGAGAGTCCTCCCTGGTCCACCGACCCTGAAGAGAGTGTTGCTCCAACACCGCGCCCCAACCCCGCAGACTGGCATCCATCGTTAGGGGGACCCAGTTGGAGATCCAGAAGGGACGACCCCTGCTCAATTGTTGGTCCTGTAGCCACCAGCTCAGTGACAGATGGACCTCAGGAGTCAAACAGATCATTTGAGACCTGATCCGGTGAGGCAGGCCGTCCCACTTGGAAAGGATTAACCTCTGCAGAGGGCGGCAATGAAATTGAGCGTACTCTACCATGTCAGAAGCCGACACCATGATGCACCATACTTGCATCACCGAGTGTATCGACATTCTTGGGTGAGAGAGGAAGCATCTGATTCTTTCTGAAGTTTCAGGACATTCTCTGAAGACAAGAACAAACGTTGGTTGTGTGTGTCCAGTAACGCCCCCAGGTGCATCTTGCTCTGAGCAGGGATCAACGAGGATTTCTTCCAGTTGATGAGCCACCCATGGGCTTGCAGGAATTGGACCGTCGGTTCAACATGATGGAGAACCTTTGGGGAGTTCGCCAGGATCAACAAGTCATCCAGATAGGGCAGGATCCTGATACCCTGACAGCGGAGAATAGCAGTCATGAAAGCCATGACCTTGGTGAAGATCCGAGGAGTCGTGGTCAGTCCGAAAGGCAAGGCTTGGAATTGATAATGTAGGTTGCCAATAGCAAACCACAGATATTGCTGATGCGACACGGCAATAGGTATGTGTAGGTAAGCATCCTATATGTCCAGGGATACCATATAATCCTTGGGTTCCAAAGCCAGTACAATATAGCGCAGAATTTCCATACAGAATTTGGATTCTCTGACAAATTTGTCAAACATTTGAGGTTGAGTATAGGCCAGGAGGATCCATTCGGCTTTGGAACCAGAAACAGCGTCGAATAGTAACCCCTGCCTCTCTGAGACAGAGGTACCGGAACTGCAGAAGTCGGCCTCCCACCCTGGGTTCCCCCATGGGAAGGCCCGCCCCGTCATGCAGCAGACTTGTCTGGTTTAGAAGCAGGCTGATGGACGGTCCAAGAACGTATAGGTTTGGGCTTAGAGGTTTTAGAAGGACGAGCCTGTCTCGGGTACGTCTAACCCTCTGCTTTACCTGGATGTCGAAAGGAACAAAAAGTGGTACTCTTAGCCTTCTGTGCTGAAGTATTAGTACTTGGGAGAAATGCAGTCTTGGCAGACGACAAGTCAGTCACAATCTTGTTCAGATCCTCCCCAAATAGTACATCTTCTTTAAAAAGGGAGCACCTCCAAGGTCTTTTTAGAGTCCAGGTCCACCAACCAGGACCGTAACCACAGAATCCAGTGAGCCAGGATAGACGTAGTAGATGCCTTGGCTGCCATAATGCCCGCATCAGGGGACGCCTCCTGAATATAGTGGGAGGCTTTAGTAATATATGAGAGATATTGTCTGGCAGTGTCAGAAAAATTCAGAGGTAGCTCTTCCTCGATTGTCTGAACCCAGGCTTCAATTCCTTTAGCAGCCCAGGAGGCCGCCATAGTGGGTCTATGAACAGCACCTGTAAGAGTGTAAATAGACTTCAAGCAACCCTCCACACACTTATCCATCGGTTCCTTCAGAGAGGTGATGGTGGTGACAGGCAGAGTCCACTGGTGGTGGGGCTTCCCACTTGTTTCTCAACTCCGCAGGGATAGGATAACGAGCTAGCATCTTTTTAGACAAGGAAAATTTATTTCCTGGAGAAGACCAGGATTCCTGACGTATGTCAATTAAAAGGTCAGAATGTGGTAAGACTACTTTATTAACCTTCTGACGTTTGAACTTATCAGGTTTCTTAGATGTATCCGGAGAATCAATTTCATCATCAATCTGAAGAATCAGCTTGATAGACTCCACGAGGTCAGGAACATCAACCTGTGTTGTAGATTCCTCATCAGAAGCAGCTGTATCAGCGTCTGATGGATAAGTATATTCCCCATCCTCATCTGAAGAATCATCCAAAATATTAGTGGATTGTGAGGAGGAAATGGCCCGCTTAGATGACCCCTTGGTCCCAGTAGGGCGAGGGTTAGGTTTTTGTTTAACCAGTGACTAATTCAGTTGCTGTAACGGAGTTGACAGAGTATCCGCCCATGGTGGATTAACTACAGGGACAATATGTGGCTGTAATGGCACATGATGTCCCACAGGGGGCATAAGCAGTATTACAAGCGTAGTCAGCATATTTGAAAAAGCAGCCCAAGGTGGGTCTTGATTTGCCACAGGTCCTGCGGGCTGACCGGAAGGTGCAGAGCACCCAGTACCTGAATCCTCAGCTGAAATCTTTTCCCCAAGTAAAACCGTGACATCAGCACTGCATGATGCAGGAGCGTCCGCGAATTTCCTGCCCTGTGCAGCAGACATTATTGGGAATGTAGCCTTAGGGCGTAACAGTACATTATAGCCAGACAAACACAGTACCAGCGAATAACCCCTGTGTTATGGCCGCAAATGCAGAACACTAACAGAGGATAGCAATATGTGTGATATACAGAATACAAACCACACAGCAGCTATAGGCACACACAGTCACATGTACAATGCAGAAATTATTACATATAACAATAAAACTGCACTGGACTAGTAATACTACATATAGATATGTATGTATACAGATATAACAATGCACAGTAAACACTGGATGTATATCACAGAATACTTGTACTAACTAATCATATAGTAATGCACTTGTTCTTAACTAACACTGTCTAAACGACATGTAGAATACTTAAATGTCTTGTAAATGCAGTGCTGATGAGACAGGCGGCTTAACAGAGGAGACATCACCCAGCAGTCCCAGAATCAGCGCAGCTCTGTGTAATGGCGCCCAAACGCTGGCAGGGAGTGAGGGAGACAGAGAGATGCAGTTCCAGGGCGGGAACATCTGCTGTAGATGGTGCCTGGTGCTGGGGGAGGGGCTACAGGTCAGCACCTTATCCCCTCTGCTGGACTTCACCACCGGGTACTATGGAGCCTATGACAAATGGATTTTAGTAAATCCGACCTGTGCTCCTTACCCTGGTGGATATAGTAGGGTCCGTGCACGGCCACAGTGTCCATGCCAGCGGAGCGGTCCATCTCCTGGGGCCGCGACCGGATCGCGATTTCAGCGGGTCCCCCCCTCTTACCTTCTCCCTGAAGTGCAGCCACGTGATCCAGGAGAGCAGCAGCGGGAATGTGCCTGATGACCGGAGCGCCTCCACTGCAAGTACCCGGCAACCAGGGCGCGGGAGTATGCAGTGCTGTTGGGGTGGTGATGGAGCCGCAGCACAGTATGTCAAAATGACATATAAAGTGCTGCGGCCCTTGAAGTCTTCTTCAAAAAGCTCTTATCAGGGCTGCCTAGGGCAGCCCTACCTGTTAGTGACTTGCACTGCAGACACCAACTTACAAACTGAGCTCCAGTGCCTGGAGGCGGGGCTATAGAGGCGGCAGTGCAGTGCATCCTGGGAACAGTCAAAGCTTTAGCCTGTTGGTGCCTCGGATCAAGATCCAACTCTACACACAAAAGTTATTACCTTTGGAATACCAGTGTACCCCGCTGCAGGAAAAGCATAAATACTATTTTAATACAAACTATTAAAAAGCTGAGGCCCTTTGGGTGACCATAGAAACAGGGATATCGAGTTTTGTAGAGGTCTAGAGTGGAATTGGGCAGATTCCACCATGTCAGATGCAGACACCAAGGAGCAAAGGGTCTGCGTCGTGGAGTGGACAGAAAGTTGTGGATGCGTAATTGTAGTGCTGTAATCTTGTCCGGAGGATGAAAGATGCATTGCACTCGGACATCCAGGAGAGCTCAGAGATGAAGGATCTTTTTAGATGGGATGAGTGAGGACTTAGCCCAGTTGATCAGCCAACGGTGAGAATGATATGGTCACCTGGAGAGGACCTCCGGAGCAGGAGGAGGAGGTCATCCAAGTAAGGGAGTGTCCGAATTCCCTGCTGCCGAAGGTGAGCAGCCATCACTACCATGAGTTTGGTGAACACCCTGGGGGCTGTGGAAAGGCTGAAGGGTAGGGCTTGAAACTGGAAATGGTGACATAAGACAGCAAACCGGAGGCACTGGTAATGACAGGGTGCTATAGGTACGGTAAGCATCCTGTATATCCAGGGAGACCATAAATTCCCCAGGTCGCATAGCCAGGACAATGGAACAGAGAGTTTCCATATGAAACATGGGCATCTTGAGATATTTGTTCAGTAATTTGAAATTGAGTATGGGACGATGAGACCCACTAGGTTTCTGAACCAAAAAGAACATAGAATAGAACCCCTGGCCTTGTTGAGACACGAGAAAGGAATAATCACGACTGACTGTAGTACAGATTGAATGACCCTCTACAGCGTCTTGGCTTTGCCGAGGTCTGCTGGTTGACTGGTAGGAAAGTACTGTCTGGGAGGACGCTTCCGGAAGGAGAAAGCGTACCCATAGGAGACCTCTTCTTGCACCCAGTCATCTATTGTGATCTGACGCAAAGCCTGGATGAACTGAAGAAGTTGACCTCCTACTCTTGGGTCTCCCCCAAGGCTGATGGTTTATCTTTTCGTTTGGTAGGTGGACGTCTAGTCATCCATGCCTGTTTGGATTTGCTCTTAGAAGCCTTTGTGGCATGTGACAGTCTAGGGAAGGTCTGACCACTGACCTCGCCCTGAGGGTGAAAGGACAAATTCCGAGGCCATGTAGAGGAGGCTGAAGGTAGGCAAGCCATTTTAGCTGTTGCCGGGTTATTGACAATCTTGTCCAAAAAGAAATCTGTCTGTGTAAGGAAGTGCTTCCAGGGCTTTCTTAGCATCAGAGTCCGCCTTCCAGGAATGAAGCCAAACAATGCATGGGGCTACTGCAGAAGCAGCTGAAACCTTAGATGACAGGAGTGCTGTATCCAGAGCAGCCTTACCAATGTAATAGGTGGCATCCCTGATGCTGGCAATTAGTGACAGTTGTTCCTTAGTCACCTCAGAAGGGAAACTGTTTTCAAGGGCATCCTCCCAGTTTTCAATAGCTTTAGCCACCCAGGCCGTAGCTGTTGCAGATCTGGCAGTGGCGCCTGTAAGTGCATATAAAGACTTAAGACATGTCCAATTGTCTATCAGGTATGTGACTGAGGGAGGATGCTTTAGGAATAGGGAGAATGGAACGCTTTACCAAACGTATCACATGAGAATCCACAGTAGGAGGGTTTTCCCATTTTGTACAATCAGCAGCCAGTAACAGATAAACACTTCCTGAGGAAGAAGTATAGTCTGAGTTTTTATCATCTGATGCTGTCCGTTCCATTTGGAGAGAATCAGATGTTGAAGGGGCCTTGAATGGAATTGAGCATATTCTACTATGTCAAATGTCGAGACCATCGATCCCAGAACTCGCATTGCTGCATGGATGGATACTCTCCAGTTGTGTAGCAACCCCAGAATCCTCATCTGCATTGTGGATATTTTGTTCCGAGGTAGAAAGATTCTCATAAGACTGGTATCCAATATAACCCCCAGATGCGTCATCCATTGTAAATGGCCTAAGGAGGACTTCACCCAATTTATGAGCCAGTCGTGAACCTGTAAACTGGCTATTGTCACTTGAAGATGGCATTGCAGAGTTTCCTGGGACTGAACCAGGATTAGCAAATCATCTAGATATGTGAAAATCCTTATTCCCTGACGACGAAGATAAGCTGCTATCACCACCATATTCTTGGTAAATACTCTTGGAGCTGTAGCCAGTCCAAAGGGTAGAGCCTGAAACTGGAAATGTTTCCGGAGGATAGCGAACCTGAGATAGTACCGATGGGAAGGTGCAATAGGTACATGTAGGTAAGAATACTGAATATATAGGGACACCATAAAATCCCCCGTCTCTTTTGCCAAGAAAATGGCAATAAGGAATCGAGGAACCCAAATATGTTTGTTCAGAGCTTTGAGATTCAGAATGGATGGTAGGACCCATTTTGTTTCTTAGCTAGAAACAGGTTGGAATAGAAACCTCGTCCCCATTGTGCCGGAACCGGAACTAACACTCCAGATTGTAGCAACTTTTTAACTGCTTCTTGTAGTGCCCTGGTCTTCGTTTCCACTGGAGACGGGCTGGTACAGAAGAATTTTTGAGGAGGGTGTTTCTTGAAGGAAAAAGCATAACCGTGAGACACTGCTTCTTGCTCCCAGGTAACTGAGGTGTACTGCTGCCAAACCTGTCCAAATAGAAGTCAGCCTCCCACCCTGGGGTCCCCCAGGTGGAGGCCTATACCATCAGGCTGAAGGATTGTCTTCTAGTTTAGACACCGGGCATCTGGTTGCCCAAAGTTTCTTAGTCTTTCCAGATTTATCTCACTGAGACTGTTTGCCGTAAATCTTTCCCTTTGCATTACGTTGGATCCAAAAGGACCAGATAGCCCGAAATCTGGGTTTAGCTTTATATGTCGAAGGAAACGTCACTTTTTTGTAGTCTGCTTCATACACATGAATGCTATTTAATTCTGTACCAAACAGAATATGTCCAGCAAATGGCAAAGACTAGTATCTTCTTGGATTCCGAGACAACATCAAGCTGTGGCCATAGCTGGACTAGAAACTGCCCCCGTCAAGGAGAAAATAAGATTTTACTTACTGGTTAATCTATTTCTCGCAGTCCGTAGTGGATGCTGGGGACTCCGTAAGGACCATGGGAATAGACGGGTTCTGCAGGAGACAGGGCACTTTAAGAAAGCATTTGGATACTGGTGTGCTCTAGCTCCTCCCCCTCCTCCAGGCCTCAGTTAAAGAAACTGTGCCCGGAAGAGCTGACAGTACAAGGAAAGGATTTTGGAATCCAGGGCAAGACTCATACCAGCCACACCTATCACACCGTATAACTTGTGATAAACTTACCCAGTTAATAGTATGAATAATAATAGAGCATCAGATCAACCCTGATGCAACTATAACATAACCCTTATGTAAGCAATAACTATATACAAGCATTGCAGAAGAAGTCCGCACTTGGGACGGGCGCCCAGCATCCACTACGGACTACGAGAAATAGATTTACCGGTAAGTAAAATCTTATTTTCTCTAACGTCCCAGTGGATGCTGGGGACTCCGTAAGGACCATGGGGATTATACCAAAGCTCCCAAACGGGCAGGAGAGTGCGGATGACTCTGCAGCACCAAATGAGCAAACACAAGGTCCTCCTCAGCCAGGGTATCAAACTTGTAGAACTTTTCAAAAGTGTTTGCACCCGACCAAGTAGCTGCTTGGCAAAGCTGTAATGTCGAGACCCCTCGGGCAGCCGCCCAAGAAGAACCCACCTTCCTTGTGGAGTGGGCTTTTACTGATTTTGGCAGCGGCACCCAGCCGCAGAACGAGCCTGCTGAATCGTGTTACAGATCCAGTGAGCAATAGTTTGCTTTGAAGCAGGAGCACCCAACTTGCTGGCTGCATACAGGATAAACAGCGACTCAGTTTTCCTGATCCTAGCCGTTCTGGCTACATAAACCTTCAAAGCCCTGACCACATCCAGTAAATCGGAATCCTCCAAGTCACGAGTAGCCACAGGCACCACAATGGGTTGGTTCATATGAAAAGATGACACCACTTTAGGCAGGAATTGTGGACGGGTCCGCAATTCTGCTCTGTCCACATGGAACACCAGATAGGGGCTTTTATGTGACAAAGCCGCTAATTCTGATACATGCCTAGCCGAAGCCAAGGCCAATAGTATGACCACTTTCCACGTGAGAAATTTTAACTCCACGGTTTTAAGTGGCTCAAACCAATGTGACTTCAGGAAACTCAACACCACGTTAAAGATCCCAAGGTGCCACTGGAGGCACAAAAGAGGGCTGAATATGCAGCACTCCCTTTACAAACATTTGGACTTCAGGAAGAGAAGCCAGTTCTTTTTGAAAGAAAATGGATAAGGCCGAAATCTGGACCCTAATGGAACCCAATTTCAGGCCCAATGTCACTCCCGACTGTAGGTAGTGAAGGAAACGGCCCAGCTGGAATTCCTCCGTAGGGGCATTCCTGGCCTCACACCAAGCAACATATTTTCGCCATATACGGTGATAATGTTTAGCCGTCACATCCTTCCTAGCCTTTATCAGTGTAGGAATAACCTCATCCGGAATACCTTTTTCTGCTAGGATCCGGCGTTCAAGTTTTGGAACAGACAGGGCCCCTGCTGCAACAAGTCCGGTCTGAGAGGCAGAAGCCATGGGTCCTCTGTGAGCATTTCTTGCAGATCTGGATACCAAGTACTTCTTGGCCAATCCGGAACAAAGAGTATTGTTCTCACTCCTCCTTTTCTTATGATTCTCAGCACCTTTGGTATGAGAGGAAGAGGAGGAAACACATAAACCGGCTGGAACCCCCACGGTGTCACTAGTGCGTCTACAGCTATCGCCTGAAGGTCTCTTGACCTGGCGCAATATCTCTGTAGCTTTTTGTTGAGGCGGGATGCCATCATGTCCACCTGTGGCAGTTCCCACCGCCTTGCAATCTGCGTGAAGACTTATTGATGAAGTCCCCACTCTCCCTGGTGGAGGTCGTGCCTGCTGAGGAAGTCTGCTTCCCAGTTGTCCATTCACGGAATGAACACTGCTGACAGTGCACTTACGTGATTCTCCGCCCAGCAAAGAATTCTGGTGGCTTCCGCCATCGCCACCCTGCTCCTTGTGCCGCCTAGGCGGTTTACATGAGCCACTGCGGTGATGTTGTCTGACTGAATCAGCACCGATCAGTCGCGAAGCAGGGTCTCCGCTTGACATAGGGTGTTGTATATTGCCCTTAGTTCCAGGATGTTGATGTGAAGGCAAGTCTCCTGACTTGACCACAGACCTTGGAAATTTCTTCTCTGTGTGACTGCTCCCCACCCTCGGAGGGTTGCGTCCGTGGTCACCAGGACCCAGTCCTGAATGCCGAATCTGCGGCCCTCGAGAAGGTGAGCACTCTGCAGCCACCACAGAAGAGACACCCTGGCCCTGGGGGACAGGGTGATCAGCCGATGCATTTGTAGATGTGATCCGGACCACTTGTCCAACAGATCCCATTGAAAGGTTCTCGCATGGAACCTGCCGAAGGGAATGGCCTCGTATGATGCCACCATCTTTCCCAGGACTCGCGTGCAGTGATGCACCGACACCTGTTTTGGTTTCAATAGTCTCTGACCAGTGTCATGATCTCCTGAGCCTTCTCCATCGGGAGATAAACCCTCTTCTGGCCTGTGTCCAGAATCATGCCCAGGAAGGGCAGACGAGTCGTAGGAATCAACTGCGACTTTGGAATATTTAGAATCCAGCCGTGCTGTTGTAACACTTCCCGAGAGCGTGCCACGCTGATCAGCAACTGCTCTCTGGACCTCGCCTTTATGAGGAGATCGTCCAAATATGGGATAATTGTGACACCTTGCCGTCGCAGGAGCACCATCATTTCCGCCATTACCTTGGTAATATTTTCAATGCCGTGCAGAGACCAAACGGCAACGTCTGGAATTGGTAATGACAATCCTCTACCACACATCTGAGGTACTCCTGATGAGGTGGATAAATGGGGACATGAAGGAATGCATCCTTTATGTCCAGAGACACCATAAAATCCCACCCTTCCAGGCTTGCGATGACCGCTCTGAGCGATTCCATCTTGAACTTGAACCCTTTCAGGTATATGTTCAGGGATTTTAAATTCAATATGGGTCTGACCGAACCGTCCGGTTTCGGTACCACAAACATGGTCGAATAGTAACCCCTTCCCTGTTGAAGGAGGGGAACCTTTACCAGCACTTGCCCAGGGATCCACCTGGGAGTGAACCCACTTGTGGCTGAAATTTCGGAGACGCGCCCCCACCGGACCTAGCTCCACCTGTGGGGCCCCAGCATCATGCGGTGGATTTAGTGGTAGCCGGGGATGACTTCTGTTCATGGGAACTAGCTGTATTGTGCAGCTTCTTTCCTCTACCCCTGCCTCTGGCAAGAAAGAACGCACCTCGGACTTTCTTGCCTTTTTGTGATCGAAAGGACTGCATTTGATAATACGGTGCTCTCTTAGGCAGTGAGGAAACATATGGCAAAAAATTTGACTTTCCAGCAGTAGCTGTGGAGACCAGGTCCGAAAGACCCTCCCCAAACAACTCCTCACCCTTGTAAGGTAAAACCTCCATGTGCCTTTTTGAGTCGTTATCTCCTGTCCATTGCCGAGTCCACAGGACCCTTCTGGCAGAAATCGACATTGCATTTATTCTAGAGCCCAGTAGGCTAATGTCTCTTTGAGCATCTCTCATATAAAGGACGTCTTTAATATGCCCCAGGGTCAGCAATATAGTATCCTTGTCCAAGGTATCAAGTTCCTCAGATAAGGTATCTGTCCATGCTGCTACAACACTACACATCCAGGCCTACGCAATCTCCGGCCATAGTTAGGTACCTGAATGTGTGTAAACTGACTTCAGGATACCCTCCTGCTTCCTATCCGCAGCATCTTTTAGGGTGGCCGTATCCTGTGACGGCAGGGCTACCCTCTTGGATAAGCGTGTTAAAGCTTTGTCTAGCCTAGAAGAGGATTCCCAGCGTAACCTGTCCGTTGGCGGGAAAGGATACGCCATAAGCATCCGTTTGGAAATCTGCAGTTTTTTATCTGGAGATTCCCAAGCCTTTTCACATAACTCATTTAACTCATGTGAAGGGAGAAAGATCACCTCTTTCCTTTTTTCCCCATACATATGAACCTTCTTGTCAGGGACTGAGGTTTCCTCTGTGATGTGCAACACATCTTTCATTGCTATAATCATGTAACGGATGGCTTTTGCCATTTTAGGCTGTAACTTTGCATCATCGCCATCGACACTGGAGTCAGAATCCATGTCGATATCTGTGTCAACAATTTGGGATAGTGGGCGCTTCTGAGACCCTGACGGCCTCTGCGACATAGGATTAGGCATGGGCTTAGACCCCGGCTGTCCCAAGGCTTCAGCTTTATCCAACCTTTTATGCAAGGAAGTAACATTATCATTTAAAACCTTCCACATATCCATCCAATTGGGTGTCGGCGCCGTCGGCGGCGACCCCACATTCAT